>NW_028257389.1:0-319895 GCF_982258835.1 Parasteatoda tepidariorum | reverse complement strand
TGACCTATAATTAATTCCTGTGGTAGGGTACACTATTACCCTGTAATATAATACGTGGTCCAATGTAAAAATTATAGGTCAATATTAAGTTCCGATACCGTGCCGTTAGTTAACATTGAAAAATGTCTTCGTATTCCCTTGTTTTAATGCACTATTTAAAATATACATAGTGTACCCCCTAATTGACCTATAATTATTTCCTGTGGTAGGGTACACTATTACCCTGTAATACAATACCTTGTTCAATTTAAATATTATGGGTCAATATTAAGGTTTGATATTGCGCCTTGCGTTAGTTAACCATTGAAAGATGTCTTTGAATTTTTAAAGCATTTTAGAACGCTTATTTCTTCATTTTAAGCTTCTCAGAACACTTTATTTCGCATAGGCATACATAGTAAACTTTAGGGTCACGCTGTGTACTCCCTAATTGACCTATAATTATTTCCTGTGGTAGGGTACACTATTACCCTGTAATATAATAGGTGGTCCAATTTAAAAATTATAGGTCAATATTAAGGTCCGATACCGTGCCGTTAGTTAGCATAGAAAAATGTCTTTGAATTTTAAAAGCATTTTAGAACGCTTATTTCCTCATTTTAAGCTTCTCAGAACACTTTATTTCGCATAGGCATACATAGTAAACTTTAGGGTCACACTGTGTACCCCCTAATTGACCTATAATTATTTCCTGTGGTAGGGTACACTATTACCCTGTAATATAATACGTGGTCCAATTTAAAAATTATGGGTCAATATTAAGGTCCGATACCGTGCCGTTAGTTAACATAGAAAAGTGTCTTCGTATTTCCTTGTTTTAATGCACAATTTAAAATATACATAGTGTACCCCCTAATTGACCTATAATTATTTCCTGTGGTAGGGTACACTATTACCCTGTAATATAATACCTGGTCCAATTTAAATATTATGGGTCAATATTAAGGTCTGATATTGCGCCTTGCGCTAGTTAACCATTGAAAGATGTCTTTGAATTTTTAAAGCATTTTAGAACGCTTATTTCTTCATTTTAAGCTTCTCAGAACACTCTATTTCGCATAAGCATACATAGTAAAATTTAGGGTCACGCTGTGTACCCCCTAAATGACCTATAAATATTTCCTGTGGTAGGGTACACTATTACCCTGTAATATAATACGTGGTCCAATTTAAAAATTATAGGTCAATATTAAGGTCCGATACCGTGCCGTTAGTTAGCATAGAAAAATGTCTTTGAATTTTTAAAGCATTTTAGAACGCTTATTTCCTCATTTTAAGCTTCTCAGAACACTTTATTTCGCATAGAAATACATAGTAAACTTTAGGGTCACTCTGCGTACCCCCTAATTGACCTATAATTATTTCCTGTGGTAGGGTACACTATAACCCTGTAATATAATACGTGGTCCAATTTAAAAATTATAGATCAATATTAAGGTCCGATACCGTGCCGTTAGTTAACATAGAAAAGTGTCTTCGTATTTCCTTGTTTTAATGCACTATTTAAAATATACATAGTGTACCCCCTAATTGACCTATAATTATTTCCTGTTTAAGGGTACACTATTACTCTGTAATATAATACCTGGTCCAATTTAAATATTATGGGTCAATATTAAGGTCTGATATTGCGCCTTGCGTTAGTTAACCATTGAAAGATGTCTTTGAATTTTTAAAGCATTTTAGAACGCTTATTTCTTCATTTTAAGCATCTCAGAACACTCTATTTCGCATAGGCATGCATAGTAAAATTTAGGGTCACGCTGTGTACCCCCTAAATGACCTATAATTATTTCCTGTGGTAGGGTAAATTATTACCCTGTAATATAATACGTGGTCCAATTTAAAAATTATAGGTCAATATTAAGGTCCGATACCGTGCCGTTAGTTAACATAGAAAAATGTCTTTGAATTTTTAAAGCATTTTAGAACGCTTATTTCCTCATTTTAAGCTTCTCAGAACACTTTATTTCGCATAGCCATACATAGTAAAATTTAGGGTCACGCTGTGTACCCCCTAAATGACCTATAATTAATTCCTGTGGTAGGGTACACTATTACCCTGTAATATAATACGTGGTCCAATGTAAAAATTATAGGTCAATATTAAGTTCCGATACCGTGCCGTTAGTTAACATTGAAAAATGTCTTCGTATTTCCTTGTTTTAATGCACTATTTAAAATATACATAGTGTACCCCCTAATTGACCTATAATTATTTCCTGTGGTAGGGTACACTATTACCCTGTAATACAATACCTTGTTCAATTTAAATATTATGGGTCAATATTAAGGTTTGATATTGCGCCTTGCGTTAGTTAACCATTGAAAGATGTCTTTGAATTTTTAAAGCATTTTAGACCGCTTATTTCTTCATTTTAAGCTTCTCAGAACACTCTATTTCGCATAGGCATACATAGTAAAATTTAGGGTCACGCTGTGTACCCCCTAAATGACCTATAATTATTTCCTGTGGTAGGGTACACTATTACCCTGTAATATAATACGTGGTCCAATTTAAAAATTATAGGTCAATATTAAGTTCCGATACCGTGCCGTTAGTTAACATTGAAAAATGTCTTCGTATTTCCTTGTTTTAATGCACTATTTAAAATACACATAGTGTACCCCCTAATTGACCTATAATTATTTCCTGTGGTAGGGTACACTATTACCCTGTAATACAATACCTGGTTCAATTTAAATATTATGGGTCAATATTAAGGTTTGATATTGCGCCTTGCGTTAGTTAACCATTGAAAGATGTCTTTGAATTTTTAAAGCATTTTAGAACGCTTATTTCTTCATTTTAAGCTTCTCAGAACACTTTATTTCGCATAGGCATACATAGTAAACTTTAGGGTCACGCTGTGTACCTTCTAATTGACCTATAATTATTTCCTGTGGTAGGGTACACTATTACCCTGTAATATAATAGGTGGTCCAATTTAAAAATTATAGGTCAATATTAAGGTCCGATACCGTGCCGTTAGTTAGCATAGAAAAATGTCTTTGAATTTTTAAAGCATTTTAGAACGCTTATTTCCTCATTTTAAGCTTCTCAGAACACTTTATTTCGCATAGGCATACATAGTAAACTTTAGGGTCACTCTGCGTACCCCCTAATTGACCTATAATTATTTCCTGTGGTAGGGTACACTATAACCCTGTAATATAATACGTGGTCCAATTTAAAAATTATAGGTCAATATTAATTTCCGATACCGTGCCGTTAGTTAACATAGAAAAGTGTCTTCGTATTTCCTTGTTTTAATGCACTATTTAAAATATACATAGTGTACCCCCTAATTGACCTATAATTATTTCCTGTGGTAGGGTACACTATTACCCTGTAATATAATACCTGGTCCAATTTAAATATTATGGGTCAATATTAAGGTCTGATATTGCGCCTTGCGTTAGTTAACCATTGAAAGATGTCTTTGAATTTTTAAAGCATTTTTGAACGCTTATTTCTTCATTTTAAGCATCTCAGAACACTCTATTTCGCATAGGCATACATAGTAAAATTTAGGGTCACGCTGTGTACCCCCTAAATGACCTATAATTATTTCCTGCGTTAGGGTACATTATTACCCTGTAATATAATACGTGGTCCAATTTAAAAATTATAAGTCAATATTAAGGTCCGATACCGTGCCGTTAGTTAACATAGAAAAATGTCTTTGAATTTTTAAAGCATTTTAGAACGCTTATTTCCTCATTTTAAGCTTCTCAGAACACTTTATTTCGCATAGGCATACATAGTAAAATTTAGGGTCACGCTGTGTACCCCCTAAATGACCTATAATTAATTCCTGTGGTAGGGTACACTATTACCCTGTAATATAATACGTGGTCCAATGTAAAAATTATAGGTCAATATTAAGTTCCGATACCGTGCCGTTAGTTAACATTGAAAAATGTCTTCGTATTCCCTTGTTTTAATGCACTATTTAAAATATACATAGTGTACCCCCTAATTGACCTATAATTATTTCCTGTGGTAGGGTACACTATTACCCTGTAATACAATACCTTGTTCAATTTAAATATTATGGGTCAATATTAAGGTTTGATATTGCGCCTTGCGTTAGTTAACCATTGAAAGATGTCTTTGAATTTTTAAAGCATTTTAGAACGCTTATTTCTTCATTTTAAGCTTCTCAGAACACTTTATTTCGCATAGGCATACATAGTAAACTTTAGGGTCACGCTGTGTACTCCCTAATTGACCTATAATTATTTCCTGTGGTAGGGTACACTATTACCCTGTAATATAATAGGTGGTCCAATTTAAAAATTATAGGTCAATATTAAGGTCCGATACCGTGCCGTTAGTTAGCATAGAAAAATGTCTTTGAATTTTAAAAGCATTTTAGAACGCTTATTTCCTCATTTTAAGCTTCTCAGAACACTTTATTTCGCATAGGCATACATAGTAAACTTTAGGGTCACACTGTGTACCCCCTAATTGACCTATAATTATTTCCTGTGGTAGGGTACACTATTACCCTGTAATATAATACGTGGTCCAATTTAAAAATTATGGGTCAATATTAAGGTCCGATACCGTGCCGTTAGTTAACATAGAAAAGTGTCTTCGTATTTCCTTGTTTTAATGCACAATTTAAAATATACATAGTGTACCCCCTAATTGACCTATAATTATTTCCTGTGGTAGGGTACACTATTACCCTGTAATATAATACCTGGTCCAATTTAAATATTATGGGTCAATATTAAGGTCTGATATTGCGCCTTGCGCTAGTTAACCATTGAAAGATGTCTTTGAATTTTTAAAGCATTTTAGAACGCTTATTTCTTCATTTTAAGCTTCTCAGAACACTCTATTTCGCATAAGCATACATAGTAAAATTTAGGGTCACGCTGTGTACCCCCTAAATGACCTATAAATATTTCCTGTGGTAGGGTACACTATTACCCTGTAATATAATACGTGGTCCAATTTAAAAATTATAGGTCAATATTAAGGTCCGATACCGTGCCGTTAGTTAGCATAGAAAAATGTCTTTGAATTTTTAAAGCATTTTAGAACGCTTATTTCCTCATTTTAAGCTTCTCAGAACACTTTATTTCGCATAGGCATACATAGTAAACTTTAGGGTCACTCTGTGTACCCCCTAATTGACCTATAATTATTTCCTGTGGTAGGGTACACTATTACCCTGTAATATAATACGTGGTCCAATTTAAAAATTATGGGTCAATATTAAGGTCCGATACCGTGCCGTTAGTTAACATAGAAAAGTGTCTTCGTATTTCCTTGTTTTAATGCACAATTTAAAATATACATAGTGTACCCCCTAATTGACCTATAATTATTTCCTGTGGTAGGGTACACTATTACCCTGTAATATAATACCTGGTCCAATTTAAATATTATGGGTCAATATTAAGGTCTGATATTGCGCCTTGCGCTAGTTAACCATTGAAAGATGTCTTTGAATTTTTAAAGCATTTTAGAACGCTTATTTCTTCATTTTAAGCTTCTCAGAACTCTCTATTTCGCATAAGCATACATAGTAAAATTTAGGGTCACGCTGTGTACCCCCTAAATGACCTATAAATATTTCCTGTGGTAGGGTACACTATTACCCTGTAATATAATACGTGGTCCAATTTAAAAATTATAGGTCAATATTAAGGTCCGATACCGTGCCGTTAGTTAGCATAGAAAAATGTCTTTGAATTTTTAAAGCATTTTAGAACGCTTATTTCCTCATTTTAAGCTTCTCAGAACACTTTATTTCGCATAGGCATACATAGTAAACTTTAGGGTCACTCTGCGTACCCCCTAATTGACCTATAATTATTTCCTGTGGTAGGGTACACTATAACCCTGTAATATAATACGTGGTCCAATTTAAAAATTATAGGTCAATATTAAGGTCCGATACCGTGCCGTTAGTTAACATAGAAAAGTGTCTTCGTATTTCCTTGTTTTAATGCACTATTTAAAATATACATAGTGTACCCCCTAATTGACCTATAATTATTTCCTGTGGAAGGGTACACTAATACCCTGTAATATAATACCTGGTCCAATTTAAATATTATGGGTCAATATTAAGGTCTGATATTGCGCCTTGCGTTAGTTAACCATTGAAAGATGTCTTTGAATTTTTAAAGCATTTTAGAACGCTTATTTCTTCATTTTAAGCTTCTCAGAACACTCTATTTCGCATAGGCATACATAGTAAATTTTAGGGTCATGCTGTGTACCACCTAATTGACCTATAATTATTTCCTGTGGTAAGGTACACTATTACCCTGTAATATAATACGTGGTACAATTTAAAAATTATAGGTCAATATTAAGGTCCGATACCGTGCCGTTAGTTAACATAGAAAAGTGTCTTCGTATTTCCTTGTTTTAATGCACTATTTAAAATATACATAGTGTACCCCCTAATTGACCTATAATTATTTCCTGTGGTAGGGTGCACTATTACCCTGTAATATAATACCTGGTCCAATTTAAATATTATGGGTCAATATTAAGGTCTGATATTGCGCCTTGCGCTAGTTAACCATTGAAAGATGTCTTTGAATTTTTAAAGCATTTTAGAACGCTTATTTCTTCATTTTAAGCTTCTCAGAACACTTTATTTCGCATAGGCATACATAGTAAAATTTAGGGTCACGCTGTGTACCCCCTAAATGACCTATAATTATTTCCTGTGGTAGGGCACACTATTACCCTGTAATATAATACGTGGTCCAATTTAAAAATTATAGGTCAATATTAAGGTCCGATACCGTGCCGTTAGTTAACATAGAAAAATGTCTTTGAATTTGTAAAGCATTTTAGAACGCTTATTTCCTCATTTTAAGCTTCTCAGAACACTTTATTTCGCATAGGCATACATAGTAAACTTTAGGGTCACTCTGTGTACCCCCTAATTGACCTATAAATATTTCCTGTGGTAGGGTACACTATAACCCTGTAATATAATACGTGGTCCAGTTTAAAAATTATAGGTCAATATTAAGGTCCGATACCGTGCCGTTAGTTAACATAGAAAAGTGTCTTCGTATTTCCTTGTTTTAATGCACTATTTAAAATATACATAGTGTATCCCCTAATTGACCTATAATTATTTCCTGTGGTAGGGTACACTATTACCCTGTAATATAATACCTGGTCCAATTCAAATATTATGGGTCAATATTAAGGTCTGATATTGCGCCTTGCGTTAGTTAACCATTGAAAGATGTCTTTGAATTTTTAAAGCATTTTAGAACGCTTATTTCTTCATTTTAAGCATCTCAGAACACTCTATTTCGCATAGGCATATATAGTAAACTTTAGGGTCACTCTGTGTACCCCCTAATTGACCTATAATTATTTCCTGTGGTAGGGTACACTATAACCCTGTAATATAATACGTGGTCAAATTTAAAAATTATAGGTCAATATTAAGGTCCGATACCGTGCCGTTAGTTAACATAGAAAAGTGTCTTCGTATTTCCTTGTTTTAATGCACTATTTAAAATATACATAGTGTACCCCCTAATTGACCTATAATTATTTCCTGTGGTAGGGTACACTATTACCCTGTAATATAATACCTGGTCCAATTTAAATATTATGGGTCAATATTAAGGTCTGATATTGCGCCTTGCGTTAGTTAACCATTGAAAGAGGTCTTTGAATTTTTAAAGCATTTTAGAACGCTTATTTCTTCATTTTAAGCTTCTCAGAACACTTTATTTCGCATAGGCATACATAGTAAACTTTATGGTCACGCTGTGTACCCCCTAATTGACCTATAATTATTTCCTGTGGTAGGATACACTATAACCCTGTAATATAATACGTGGTCCAATTTAAAAATTATAGGTCAATATTAAGGTCCGATACCGTGCCGTTAGTTAACATAGAAAAGTGTCTTCGTATTTCCTTGTTTTAATGCACTATTTAAAATATACATAGTGTACCCCCTAATTGACCTATAATTATTTCCTGTGGAAGGGTACACTATTACCCTGTAATATAATACCTGGTCCAATTTAAATATTATGGGTCAATATTAAGGTCTGATATTGCGCCTTGCGTTAGTTAACCATTGAAAGATGTCTTTGAATTTTTAAAGCATTTTTGAACGCTTATTTCTTCATTTTAAGCATCTCAGAACACTCTATTTCGCATAGGCATACATAGTAAAATTTAGGGTCACGCTGTGTACCCCCTAAATGACCTATAAATATTTCCTGTGGTAGGGTACACTATTACCCTGTAATATAATACGTGGTCCAATTTAAAAATTATAGGTCAATATTAAGGTCCGATACCGTGCCGTTAGTTAACATAGAAAAGTGTCTTCGTATTTCCTTGTTTTAATGCACTATTTAAAATATACATAGTGTACCCCCTAATTGACCTATAATTATTTCCTGTGGAAGGGTACACTATTACCCTGTAATATAATACCTGGTCCAATTTAAATATTATGGGTCAATATTAAGGTCTGATATTGCGCCTAGCGTTAGTTAACCATTGAAAGATGTCTTTGAATTTTTAAAGCATTTTAGAACGCTTATTTCTTCATTTTAAGCTTCTCAGAACACTTTATTTCGCATAGGCATACATAGTAAACTTTATGGTCACGCTGTGTACCCCCTAATTGACCTATAATTATTTCCTGTGGTAGGATACACTATAACCCTGTAATATAATACGTGGTCCAATTTAAAAATTATAGGTCAATATTAAGGTCCGATACCGTGCCGTTAGTTAACATAGAAAAGTGTCTTCTTATTTCCTTGTTTTAATGCACTGTTTAAAATATACATAGTGTACCCCCTAATTGACCTATAATTATTTCCTGTGGAAGGGTACACTATTACCCTGTAATATAATACCTGGTCCAATTTAAATATTATGGGTCAATATTAAGGTCTGATATTGCGCCTTGCGTTAGTTAACCATTGAAAGATGTCTTTGAATTTTTAAAGCATTTTTGAACGCTTATTTCTTCATTTTAAGCATCTCAGAACACTCTATTTCGCATAGGCATACATAGTAAAATTTAGGGTCACGCTGTGTACCCCCTAAATGACCTATAATTAATTCCTGTGGTAGGGTACACTATTACCCTGTAATATAATACGTGGTCCAATGTAAAAATTATAGGTCAATATTAAGTTCCGATACCGTGCTGTTAGTTAACATTGAAAAATGTCGTCGTATTTCCTTGTTTTAATGCACTATTTAAAATATACATAGTGTACCCCCTAATTGACCTATAATTATTTCCTGTGGTAGGGTACACTATTACCCGGTAATACAATACCTTGTTCAATTTAAATATTATGGGTCAATATTAAGGTTTGATATTGCGCCTTGCGTTTGTTAACCATTGAAAGATGTCTTTGAATTTTTAAAGCATTTTAGAACGCTTATTTCTTCATTTTAAGCTTCTCAGAACACTTTATTTCGCATAGGCATACATAGTAAACTTTAGGGTCACGCTGTGTACCCCCTAATTGACCTATAATTATTTCCTGTGGTAGGGTACACTATTACCCTGTAATATAATAGGTGGTCCAATTTAAAAATTATAGGTCAATATTAAGGTCCGATACCGTGCCGTTAGTTAGCATAGAAAAATGTCTTTGAATTTTTAAAGCATTTTAGAACGCTTATTTCCTCATTTTAAGCTTCTCAGAACACTTTATTTCGCATAGGCATACATAGTAAACTTTAGGGTCACTCTGCGTACCCCCTAATTGACCTATAATTATTTCCTGTGGTAGGGTACACTATAACCCTGTAATATAATACGTGGTCCAATTTAAAAATTATAGGTCAATATTAAGGTCCGATACCGTGCCGTTAGTTAACATAGAAAAGTGTCTTCGTATTTCCTTGTTTTAATGCACAATTTAAAATATACATAGTGTACCCCCTAATTGACCTATAATTATTTCCTGTGGTAGGGTACACTATTACCCTGTAATATAATACCTGGTCCAATTTAAATATTATGGGTCAATATTAAGGTCTGATATTGCGCCTTGCGCTAGTTAACCATTGAAAGATGTCTTTGAATTTTTAAAGCATTTTAGAACGCTTATTTCTTCATTTTAAGCTTCTCAGAACTCTCTATTTCGCATAAGCATACATAGTAAAATTTAGGGTCACGCTGTGTACCCCCTAAATGACCTATAAATATTTCCTGTGGTAGGGTACACTATTACCCTGTAATATAATACGTGGTCCAATTTAAAAATTATAGGTCAATATTAAGGTCCGATACCGTGCCGTTAGTTAGCATAGAAAAATGTCTTTGAATTTTTAAAGCATTTTAGAACGCTTATTTCCTCATTTTAAGCTTCTCAGAACACTTTATTTCGCATAGGCATACATAGTAAACTTTAGGGTCACTCTGCGTACCCCCTAATTGACCTATAATTATTTCCTGTGGTAGGGTACACTATAACCCTGTAATATAATACGTGGTCCAATTTAAAAATTATAGGTCAATATTAAGGTCCGATACCGTGCCGTTAGTTAACATAGAAAAGTGTCTTCGTATTTCCTTGTTTTAATGCACTATTTAAAATATACATAGTGTACCCCCTAATTGACCTATAATTATTTCCTGTGGAAGGGTACACTAATACCCTGTAATATAATACCTGGTCCAATTTAAATATTATGGGTCAATATTAAGGTCTGATATTGCGCCTTGCGTTAGTTAACCATTGAAAGATGTCTTTGAATTTTTAAAGCATTTTAGAACGCTTATTTCTTCATTTTAAGCTTCTCAGAACACTCTATTTCGCATAGGCATACATAGTAAATTTTAGGGTCATGCTGTGTACCACCTAATTGACCTATAATTATTTCCAGTGGTAAGGTACACTATTACCCTGTAATATAATACGTGGTACAATTTAAAAATTATAGGTCAATATTAAGGTCCGATACCGTGCCGTTAGTTAACATAGAAAAGTGTCTTCGTATTTCCTTGTTTTAATGCACTATTTAAAATATACATAGTGTACCCCCTAATTGACCTATAATTATTTCCTGTGGTAGGGTGCACTATTACCCTGTAATATAATACCTGGTCCAATTTAAATATTATGGGTCAATATTAAGGTCTGATATTGCGCCTTGCGCTAGTTAACCATTGAAAGATGTCTTTGAATTTTTAAAGCATTTTAGAACGCTTATTTCTTCATTTTAAGCTTCTCAGAACACTTTATTTCGCATAGGCATACATAGTAAAATTTAGGGTCACGCTGTGTACCCCCTAAATGACCTATAATTATTTCCTGTGGTAGGGTACACTATTACCCTGTAATATAATACGTGGTCCAATTTAAAAATTATAGGTCAATATTAAGGTCCGATACCGTGCCGTTAGTTAACATAGAAAAATGTCTTTGAATTTTTAAAGCATTTTAGAACGCTTATTTCCTCATTTTAAGCTTCTCAGAACACTTTATTTCGCATAGGCATACATAGTAAACTTTAGGGTCACTCTGTGTACCCCCTAATTGACCTATAATTATTTCCTGTGGTAGGGTACACTATAACCCTGTAATATAATACGTGGTCCAGTTTAAAAATTATAGGTCAATATTAAGGTCCGATACCGTGCCGTTAGTTAACATAGAAAAGTGTCTTCGTATTTCCTTGTTTTAATGCACTATTTAAAATATACATAGTGTATCCCCTAATTGACCTATAATTATTTCCTGTGGTAGGGTACACTATTACCCAGTAATATAATACCTGGTCCAATTTAAATATTATGGGTCAATATTAAGGTCTGATATTGCGCCTTGCGTTAGTTAACCATTGAAAGATGTCTTTGAATTTTTAAAGCATTTTAGAACGCTTATTTCTTCATTTTAAGCATCTCAGAACACTCTATTTCGCATAGGCATATATAGTAAACTTTAGGGTCACTCTGTGTACCCCCTAATTGACCTATAATTATTTCCTGTGGTAGGGTACACTATAACCCTGTAATATAATACGTGGTCAAATTTAAAAATTATAGGTCAATATTAAGGTCCGATACCGTGCCGTTAGTTAACATAGAAAAGTGTCTTCGTATTTCCTTGTTTTAATGCACTATTTAAAATATACATAGTGTACCCCCTAATTGACCTATAATTATTTCCTGTGGTAGGGTACACTATTACCCTGTAATATAATACCTGGTCCAATTTAAATATTATGGGTCAATATTAAGGTCTGATATTGCGCCTTGCGTTAGTTAACCATTGAAAGATGTCTTTGAATTTTTAAAGCATTTTAGAACGCTTATTTCTTCATTTTAAGCTTCTCAGAACACTTTATTTCGCATAGGCATACATAGTAAACTTTATGGTCACGCTGTGTACCCCCTAATTGACCTATAATTATTTCCTGTGGTAGGATACACTATAACCCTGTAATATAATACGTGGTCCAATTTAAAAATTATAGGTCAATATTAAGGTCCGATACCGTGCCGTTAGTTAACATAGAAAAGTGTCTTCGTATTTCCTTGTTTTAATGCACTATTTAAAATATACTTAGTGTACCCCCTAATTGACCTATAATTATTTCCTGTGGAAGGGTACACTATTACCCTGTAATATAATACCTGGTCCAATTTAAATATTATGGGTCAATATTAAGGTCTGATATTGCGCCTTGCGTTAGTTAACCATTGAAAGATGTCTTTGAATTTTTAAAGCATTTTTGAACGCTTATTTCTTCATTTTAAGCATCTCAGAACACTCTATTTCGCATAGGCATACATAGTAAAATTTAGGGTCACGCTGTGTACCCCCTAAATGACCTATAAATATTTCCTGTGGTAGGGTACACTATTACCCTGTAATATAATACGTGGTCCAATTTAAAAATTATAGGTCAATATTAAGGTCCGATACCGTGCCGTTAGTTAACATAGAAAAGTGTCTTCGTATTTCCTTGTTTTAATGCACTATTTAAAATATACATAGTGTACCCCCTAATTGACCTATAATTATTTCCTGTGGAAGGGTACACTATTACCCTGTAATATAATACCTGGTCCAATTTAAATATTATGGGTCAATATTAAGGTCTGATATTGCGCCTAGCGTTAGTTAACCATTGAAAGATGTCTTTGAATTTTTAAAGCATTTTAGAACGCTTATTTCTTCATTTTAAGCTTCTCAGAACACTTTATTTCGCATAGGCATACATAGTAAACTTTATGGTCACGCTGTGTACCCCCTAATTGACCTATAATTATTTCCTGTGGTAGGATACACTATAACCCTGTAATATAATACATGGTCCAATTTAAAAATTATAGGTCAATATTAAGGTCCGATACCGTGCCGTTAGTTAACATAGAAAAGTGTCTTCGTATTTCCTTGTTTTAATGCACTATTTAAAATATACATAGTGTACCCCCTAATTGACCTATAATTATTTCCTGCGGAAGGGTACACTATTACCCTGTAATATAATACCTGGTCCAATTTAAATATTATGGGTCAATATTAAGGTCTGATATTGCGCCTTGCGTTAGTTAACCATTGAAAGATGTCTTTGAATTTTTAAAGCATTTTAGAACGCTTATTTCTTCATTTTAAGCTTCTCAGAACACTTTATTTCGCATAGGCATACATAGTAAAATTTAGGGTCACGCTGTGTACCCCCTAAATGACCTATAATTATTTCCTGTGGTAGGGTACACTATTACCCTGTAATATAATACGTGGTCTAATTTAAAAATTATAGGTCAATATTAAGGTCCGATACCGTGCCGTTAGTTAACATAGAAAAATGTCTTTGAATTTTTAAAGCATTTTAGAACGCTTATTTCCTCATTTTAAGCTTCTCAGAACACTTTATTTCGCATAGGCATACATAGTAAACTTTAGGGTCACTCTGTGTACCCCCTAATTGACCTATAATTATTTCCTGTGGTAGGGTACACTATAACCCTGTAATATAATACGTGGTCCAGTTTAAAAATTATAGGTCAATATTAAGGTCCGATACCGTGCCGTTAGTTAACATAGAAAAGTGTCTTCGTATTTCCTTGTTTTAATGCACTATTTAAAATATACATAGTGTATCCCCTAATTGACCTATAATTATTTCCTGTGGTAGGGTACACTATTACCCAGTAATATAATACCTGGTCCAATTTAAATATTATGGGTCAATATTAAGGTCTGATATTGCGCCTTGCGTTAGTTAACCATTGAAAGATGTCTTTGAATTTTTAAAGCATTTTAGAACGCTTATTTCTTTATTTTAAGCATCTCAGAACACTCTATTTCGCATAGGCATATATAGTAAACTTTAGGGTCACTCTGTGTACCCCCTAATTGACCTATAATTATTTCCTGTGGTAGGGTACACTATAACCCTGTAATATAATACGTGGTCAAATTTAAAAATTATAGGTCAATATTAAGGTCCGATACCGTGCCGTTAGTTAACATAGAAAAGTGTCTTCGTATTTCCTTGTTTTAATGCACTATTTAAAATATACATAGTGTACCCCCTAATTGACCTATAATTATTTCCTGTGGTAGGGTACACTATTACCCTGTAATATAATACCTGGTCCAATTTAAATATTATGGGTCAATATTAAGGTCTGATATTGCGCCTTGCGTTAGTTAACCATTGAAAGATGTCTTTGAATTTTTAAAGCATTTTAGAACGCTTATTTCTTCATTTTAAGCTTCTCAGAACACTTTATTTCGCATAGGCATACATAGTAAACTTTATGGTCACGCTGTGTACCCCCTAATTGACCTATAATTATTTCCTGTGGTAGGATACACTATAACCCTGTAATATAATACGTGGTCCAATTTAAAAATTATAGGTCAATATTAAGGTCCGATACCGTGCCGTTAGTTAACATAGAAAAGTGTCTTCGTATTTCCTTGTTTTAATGCACTATTTAAAATATACATAGTGTACCCCCTAATTGACCTATAATTATTTCCTGTGGAAGGGTACACTATTACCCTGTAATATAATACCTGGTCCAATTTAAATATTATGGGTCAATATTAAGGTCTGATATTGCGCCTTGCGTTAGTTAACCATTGAAAGATGTCTTTGAATTTTTAAAGCATTTTTGAACGCTTATTTCTTCATTTTAAGCATCTCAGAACACTCTATTTCGCATAGGCATACATAGTAAAATTTAGGGTCACGCTGTGTACCCCCTAAATGACCTATAAATATTTCCTGTGGTAGGGTACACTATTACCCTGTAATATAATACGTGGTCCAATTTAAAAATTATAGGTCAATATTAAGGTCCGATACCGTGCCGTTAGTTAACATAGAAAAGTGTCTTCGTATTTCCTTGTTTTAATGCACTATTTAAAATATACATAGTGTACCCCCTAATTGACCTATAATTATTTCCTGTGGAAGGGTACACTATTACCCTGTAATATAATACCTGGTCCAATTTAAATATTATGGGTCAATATTAAGGTCTGATATTGCGCCTAGCGTTAGTTAACCATTGAAAGATGTCTTTGAATTTTTAAAGCATTTTAGAACGCTTATTTCTTCATTTTAAGCTTCTCAGAACACTTTATTTCGCATAGGCATACATAGTAAACTTTATGGTCACGCTGTGTACCCCCTAATTGACCTATAATTATTTCCTGTGGTAGGATACACTATAACCCTGTAATATAATACATGGTCCAATTTAAAAATTATAGGTCAATATTAAGGTCCGATACCGTGCCGTTAGTTAACATAGAAAAGTGTCTTCGTATTTCCTTGTTTTAATGCACTATTTAAAATATACATAGTGTACCCCCTAATTGACCTATAATTATTTCCTGCGGAAGGGTACACTATTACCCTGTAATATAATACCTGGTCCAATTTAAATATTATGGGTCAATATTAAGGTCTGATATTGCGCCTTGCGTTAGTTAACCATTGAAAGATGTCTTTGAATTTTTAAAGCATTTTTGAACGCTTATTTCTTCATTTTAAGCATCTCAGAACACTCTATTTCGCATAGGCATACATAGTAAAATTTAGGGTCACGCTGTGTACCCCCTAAATGACCTATAATTAATTCCTGTGGTAGGGTACACTATTACCCTGTAATATAATACGTGGTCCAATGTAAAAATTATAGGTCAATATTAAGTTCCGATACCGTGCTGTTAGTTAACATTGAAAAATGTCGTCGTATTTCCTTGTTTTAATGCACTATTTAAAATATACATAGTGTACCCCCTAATTGACCTATAATTATTTCCTGTGGTAGGGTGCACTATTACCCTGTAATATAATACCTGGTCCAATTTAAATATTATGGGTCAATATTAAGGTCTGATATTGCGCCTTGCGCTAGTTAACCATTGAAAGATGTCTTTGAATTTTTAAAGCATTTTAGAACGCTTATTTCTTCATTTTAAGCTTCTCAGAACACTTTATTTCGCATAGGCATACTTAGTAAAATTTAGGGTCACGCTGTGTACCCCCTAAATGACCTATAATTATTTCCTGTGGTAGGGTACACTATTACCCTGTAATATAATACGTGGTCCAATTTAAAAATTATAGGTCAATATTAAGGTCCGATACCGTGCCGTTAGTTAACATAGAAAAATGTCTTTGAATTTTTAAAGCATTTTAGAACGCTTATTTCCTCATTTTAAGCTTCTCAGAACACTTTATTTCGCATAGGCATACATAGTAAACTTTAGGGTCACTCTGTGTACCCCCTAATTGACCTATAATTATTTCCTGTGGTAGGGTACACTATAACCCTGTAATATAATACGTGGTCCAGTTTAAAAATTATAGGTCAATATTAAGGTCCGATACCGTGCCGTTAGTTAACATAGAAAAGTGTCTTCGTATTTCCTTGTTTTAATGCACTATTTAAAATATACATAGTGTATCCCCTAATTGACCTATAATTATTTCCTGTGGTAGGGTACACTATTACCCTGTAATATAATACCTGGTCCAATTTAAATATTATGGGTCAATATTAAGGTCTGATATTGCGCCTTGCGTTAGTTAACCATTGAAAGATGTCTTTGAATTTTTAAAGCATTTTAGAACGCTTATTTCTTCATTTTAAGCATCTCAGAACACTCTATTTCGCATAGGCATATATAGTAAACTTTAGGGTCACTCTGTGTACCCCCTAAATGACCTATAATTATTTCCTGTGGTAGGGTACACTATTACCCTGTAATATAATACGTGGTCCAATTTAAAAATTATAGGTCAATATTAAGGTCCGATACCGTGCCGTTAGTTAACATAGAAAAGTGTCTTCGTATTTCCTTGTTTTAATGCACTATTTAAAATATACATAGTGTACCCCCTAATTGACCTATAATTATTTCCTGTGGAAGGGTACACTAATACCCTGTAATATAATACCTGGTCCAATTTAAATGTTATGGGTCAATATTAAGGTCTGATATTGCGCCTTGCGCTAGTTAACCATTGAAAGATGTCTTTGAATTTTTAAAGCATTTTAGAACGCTTATTTCTTCATTTTAAGCTTCTCAGAACACTCTATTTCGCATAAGCATACATAGTAAAATTTAGGGTCACGCTGTGTACCCCCTAAATGACCTATAATTATTTCCTGTGGTAGGGTACACTATTACCCTGTAATATAATACGTGGTCCAATTTAAAAATTATAGGTCAATATTAAGGTCCGATACCATGCCGTTAGTTAACATTGAAAAATGTCTTTGAATTTTTAAAGCATTTTAGAACGCTTATTTCCTCATTTTAAGCTTCTCAGAACACTTTATTTCGCATAGGCATACATAGTAAACTTTAGGGTCACTCTGCGTACCGCCTAATTGACCTATAATTATTTCCTGTGATAGGGTACACTATAACCCTGTAATATAATACGTGGTCCAATTTACAAATTATAGGTCAATATTAAGGTCCGATACCGTGCCGTTAGTTAACATAGAAAAGTGTCTTCGTATTTCCTTGTTTTAATGCACTATTTAAAATATAAATAGTGTACCCCCTAATTGACCTATAATTATTTCCTGTGGTAGGGTACACTATTACCCTGTAATACAATACCTTGTTCAATTTAAATATTATGGGTCAATATTAAGGTTTGATATTGCGCCTTGCGTTAGTTAACCATTGAAAGATGTCTTTGAATTTTTAAAGCATTTTAGAACGCTTATTTCTTTATTTTAAGCTTCTCAGAACACTTTATTTCGCATAGGCATACATATTAAACTTTAGGGTCACGCTGTGTACCCCCTAATTGACCTATAATTATTTCCATTGGTAGGGTACACTATTACCCTGTAATATAATAGGTGGTCCAATTTAAAAATTATAGGTCAATATTAAGGTCCGATACCGTGCCGTTAGTTAGCATAGAAAAATGTCTTTGAATTTTTAAAGCATTTTAGAACGCTTATTTCCTCATTTTAAGCTTCTCAGAACACTTTATTTCGCATAGGCATACATAGTAAACTTTAGGGTCACTCTGCGTACCCCCTAATTGACCTATAATTATTTCCTGTGGTAGGGTACACTATAACCCTGTAATATAATACGTGGTCCAATTTAAAAATTATAGGTCAATATTAAGGTCCGATACCGTGCCGTTAGTTAACATAGAAAAATGTCTTTGAATTTTTAAAGCATTTTAGAACGCTTATTTCCTCATTTTAAGCTTCTCAGAACACTTTATTTCGCATAGGCATACATAGTAAAATTTAGGGTCACGCTGTGTACCCCCTAAATGACCTATAATTAATTCCTGTGGTAGGGTACACTATTACCATGTAATATAATACGTGGTCCAATGTAAAAATTATAGGTCAATATTAAGTTCCGATACCGTGCCGTTAGTTAACATTGAAAAATGTCTTCGTATTTCCTTGTTTTAATGCACTATTTAAAATATACATAGTGTACCCCCTAATTGACCTATAATTATTTCCTGTGGTAGGGTACACTATTACCCTGTAATACAATACCTTGTTCAATTTAAATATTATGGGTCAATATTAAGGTTTGATATTGCGCCTTGCGTTAGTTAACCATTGAAAGATCTCTTTGAATTTTTAAAGCATTTTAGAACGCTTATTTCTTCATTTTAAGCTTCTCAGAACACTTTATTTCGCATAGGCATACATAGTAAACTTTAGGGTCACGCTGTGTACCCCCTAATTGACCTATAATTATTTCCTGTGGTAGGGTACACTATTACCCTGTAATATAATAGGTGGTCCAATTAAAAAATTATAGGTCAATATTAAGGTCCGATACCGTGCCGTTAGTTAGCATAGAAAAATGTCTTTGAATTTTAAAAGCATTTTAGAACGCTTATTTCCTCATTTTAAGCTTCTCAGAACACTTTATTTCGCATAGGCATACATAGTAAACTTTAGGGTCACACTGTGTACCCCCTAATTGACCTATAATTATTTCCTGTGGTAGGGTACACTATTACCATGTAATATAATACGTGGTCCAATTTAAAAATTATAGGTCAATATTAAGGTCCGATACCGTGCCGTTAGTTAACATAGAAAAGTGTCTTCGTATTTCCTTGTTTTAATGCACAATTTAAAATATACATAGTGTACCCCCTAATTGACCTATAATTATTTCCTGTGGTAGGGTACACTATTACCCTGTAATATAATACCTGGTCCAATTTAAATATTATGGGTCAATATTAAGGTCTGATATTGCGCCTTGCGCTAGTTAACCATTGAAAGATGTCTTTGAATTTTTAAAGCATTTTAGAACGCTTATTTCTTCATTTTAAGCTTCTCAGAACACTCTATTTCGCATAAGCATACATAGTAAAATTTAGGGTCACGCTGTGTACCCCCTAAATGACCTATAATTATTTCCTGTGGTAGGGTACACTATTACCCTGTAATATAATACGTGGTCCAATTTAAAAATTATAGGTCAATATTAAGGTCCGATACCGTGCCGTTAGTTAACATTGAAAAATGTCTTTGAATTTTTAAAGCATTTTAGAACGCTTATTTCCTCATTTTAAGCTTCTCAGAACACTTTATTTCGCATAGGCATACATAGTAAACTTTAGGGTCACGCTGTGTACCCCCTAATTGACCTATAATTATTTCCTGTGGTAGGATACACTATAACCCTGTAATATAATACGTGGTCCAATTTAAAAATTATAGGTCAATATTAAGGTTCGATACCGTGCCGTTAGTTAACATAGAAAAGTGTCTTCGTTTTTCCTTGTTTTAATGCTCTATTTAAAATATACATAGTGTACCCCTAATTGACCTATAATTATTTCCTGTGGTAGGGTACACTATTACCATGTAATATAATACGTGGTCCAATTTAAAAATTATAGGTCAATATTAAGGTCCGATACCGTGCCGTTAGTTAACATAGAAAAGTGTCTTCGTATTTCCTTGTTTTAATGCACAATTTAAAATATACATAGTGTACCCCCTAATTGACCTATAATTATTTCCTGTGGTAGGGTACACTATTACCCTGTAATATAATACCTGGTCCAATTTAAATATTATGGGTCAATATTAAGGTTTGATATTGCGCCTTGCGTTAGTTAACCATTGAAAGATGTCTTTGAATTTTTAAAGCATTTTAGAACGCTTATTTCTTTATTTTAAGCTTCTCAGAACACTTTATTTCGCATAGGCATACATATTAAACTTTAGGGTCACGCTGTGTACCCCCTAATTGACCTATAATTATTTCCATTGGTAGGGTACACTATTACCCTGTAATATAATAGGTGGTCCAATTTAAAAATTATAGGTCAATATTAAGGTCCGATACCGTGCCGTTAGTTAGCATAGAAAAATGTCTTTGAATTTTTAAAGCATTTTAGAACGCTTATTTCCTCATTTTAAGCTTCTCAGAACACTTTATTTCGCATAGGCATACATAGTAAACTTTAGGGTCACTCTGCGTACCCCCTAATTGACCTATAATTATTTCCTGTGGTAGGGTACACTATAACCCTGTAATATAATACGTGGTCCAATTTAAAAATTATAGGTCAATATTAAGGTCCGATACCGTGCCGTTAGTTAACATAGAAAAATGTCTTTGAATTTTTAAAGCATTTTAGAACGCTTATTTCCTCATTTTAAGCTTCTCAGAACACTTTATTTCGCATAGGCATACATAGTAAAATTTAGGGTCACGCTGTGTACCCCCTAAATGACCTATAATTAATTCCTGTGGTAGGGTACACTATTACCCTGTAATATAATACGTGGTCCAATGTAAAAATTATAGGTCAATATTAAGTTCCGATACCGTGCCGTTAGTTAACATTGAAAAATGTCTTCGTATTTCCTTGTTTTAATGCACTATTTAAAATATACATAGTGTACCCTCTAATTGACCTATAATTATTTCCTGTGGTAGGGTACACTATTACCCTGTAATACAATACCTTGTTCAATTTAAATATTATGGGTCAATATTAAGGTTTGATATTGCGCCTTGCGTTAGTTAACCATTGAAAGATCTCTTTGAATTTTTAAAGCATTTTAGAACGCTTATTTCTTCATTTTAAGCTTCTCAGAACACTTTATTTCGCATAGGCATACATAGTAAACTTTAGGGTCACGCTGTGTACCCCCTAATTGACCTATAATTATTTCCTGTGGTAGGGTACACTATTACCCTGTAATATAATAGGTGGTCCAATTAAAAAATTATAGGTCAATATTAAGGTCCGATACCGTGCCGTTAGTTAGCATAGAAAAATGTCTTTGAATTTTAAAAGCATTTTAGAACGCTTATTTCCTCATTTTAAGCTTCTCAGAACACTTTATTTCGCATAGGCATACATAGTAAACTTTAGGGTCACACTGTGTACCCCCTAATTGACCTATAATTATTTCCTGTGGTAGGGTACACTATTACCATGTAATATAATACGTGGTCCAATTTAAAAATTATAGGTCAATATTAAGGTCCGATACCGTGCCGTTAGTTAACATAGAAAAGTGTCTTCGTATTTCCTTGTTTTAATGCACAATTTAAAATATACATAGTGTACCCCCTAATTGACCTATAATTATTTCCTGTGGTAGGGTACACTATTACCCTGTAATATAATACCTGGTCCAATTTAAATATTATGGGTCAATATTAAGGTCTGATATTGCGCCTTGCGCTAGTTAACCATTGAAAGATGTCTTTGAATTTTTAAAGCATTTTAGAACGCTTATTTCTTCATTTTAAGCTTCTCAGAACACTCTATTTCGCATAAGCATACATAGTAAAATTTAGGGTCACGCTGTGTACCCCCTAAATGACCTATAATTATTTCCTGTGGTAGGGTACACTATTACCCTGTAATATAATACGTGGTCCAATTTAAAAATTATAGGTCAATATTAAGGTCCGATACCATGCCGTTAGTTAACATTGAAAAATGTCTTTGAATTTTTAAAGCATTTTAGAACGCTTATTTCCTCATTTTAAGCTTCTCAGAACACTTTATTTCGCATAGGCATACATAGTAAACTTTAGGGTCACGCTGTGTACCCCCTAATTGACCTATAATTATTTCCTGTGGTAGGATACACTATAACCCTGTAATATAATACGTGGTCCAATTTAAAAATTATAGGTCAATATTAAGGTTCGATACCGTGCCGTTAGTTAACATAGAAAAGTGTCTTCGTTTTTCCTTGTTTTAATGCACTATTTAAAATATACATAGTGTACCCCTAATTGACCTATAATTATTTCCTGTGGTAGGGTACACTATTACCCTGTAATACAATACCTGGTTCAATTTAAATATTATGGGTCAATATTAAGGTTTGATATTGCGCCTTGCGTTAGTTAACCATTGAAAGATGTCTTTGAATTTTCAACGCATTTTAGAACGCTTATTTCTTTATTTTAAGCTTCTCAGAACACTTTATTTCGCATAGGCATACATATTAAACTTTAGGGTCACGCTGTGTACCCCCTAATTGACCTATAATTATTTCCATTGGTAGGGTACACTATTACCCTGTAATATAATAGGTGGTCCAATTTAAAAATTATAGGTCAATATTAAGGTCCGATACCGTGCCGTTAGTTAGCATAGAAAAATGTCTTTGAATTTTTAAAGCATTTTAGAACGCTTATTTCCTCATTTTAAGCTTCTCAGAACACTTTATTTCGCATAGGCATACATAGTAAACTTTAGGGTCACTCTGCGTACCCCCTAATTGACCTATAATTATTTCCTGTGATAGGGTACACTATAACCCTGTAATATAATACGTGGTCCAATTTACAAATTATAGGTCAATATTAAGGTCCGATACCGTGCCGTTAGTTAACATAGAAAAGTGTCTTCGTATTTCCTTGTTTTAATGCACTATTTAAAATATAAATAGTGTACCCCCTAATTGACCTATAATTATTTCCTGTGGTAGGGTACACTATTACCCTGTAATACAATACCTTGTTCAATTTAAATATTATGGGTCAATATTAAGGTTTGATATTGCGCCTTGCGTTAGTTAACCATTGAAAGATGTCTTTGAATTTTTAAAGCATTTTAGAACGCTTATTTCTTTATTTTAAGCTTCTCAGAACACTTTATTTCGCATAGGCATACATATTAAACTTTAGGGTCACGCTGTGTACCCCCTAATTGACCTATAATTATTTCCATTGGTAGGGTACACTATTACCCTGTAATATAATAGGTGGTCCAATTTAAAAATTATAGGTCAATATTAAGGTCCGATACCGTGCCGTTAGTTAGCATAGAAAAATGTCTTTGAATTTTTAAAGCATTTTAGAACGCTTATTTCCTCATTTTAAGCTTCTCAGAACACTTTATTTCGCATAGGCATACATAGTAAACTTTAGGGTCACTCTGCGTACCCCCTAATTGACCTATAATTATTTCCTGTGGTAGGGTACACTATAACCCTGTAATATAATACGTGGTCCAATTTAAAAATTATAGGTCAATATTAAGGTCCGATACCGTGCCGTTAGTTAACATAGAAAAATGTCTTTGAATTTTTAAAGCATTTTAGAACGATTATTTCCTCATTTTAAGCTTCTCAGAACACTTTATTTCGCATAGGCATACATAGTAAAATTTAGGGTCACGCTGTGTACCCCCTAAATGACCTATAATTAATTCCTGTGGTAGGGTACACTATTACCCTGTAATATAATACGTGGTCCAATGTAAAAATTATAGGTCAATATTAAGTTCCGATACCGTGCCGTTAGTTAACATTGAAAAATGTCTTCGTATTTCCTTGTTTTAATGCACTATTTAAAATATACATAGTGTACCCCCTAATTGACCTATAATTATTTCCTGTGGTAGGGTACACTATTACCCTGTAATACAATACCTTGTTCAATTTAAATATTATGGGTCAATATTAAGGTTTGATATTGCGCCTTGCGTTAGTTAACCATTGAAAGATCTCTTTGAATTTTTAAAGCATTTTAGAACGCTTATTTCTTTATTTTAAGCTTCTCAGAACACTTTATTTCGCATAGGCATACATATTAAACTTTAGGGTCACGCTGTGTACCCCCTAATTGACCTATAATTATTTCCATTGGTAGGGTACACTATTACCCTGTAATATAATAGGTGGTCCAATTTAAAAATTATAGGTCAATATTAAGGTCCGATACCGTGCCGTTAGTTAGCATAGAAAAATGTCTTTGAATTTTTAAAGCATTTTAGAACGCTTATTTCCTCATTTTAAGCTTCTCAGAACACTTTATTTCGCATAGGCATACATAGTAAACTTTAGGGTCACTCTGCGTACCCCCTAATTGACCTATAATTATTTCCTGTGGTAGGGTACACTATAACCCTGTAATATAATACGTGGTCCAATTTAAAAATTATAGGTCAATATTAAGGTCCGATACCGTGCCGTTAGTTAACATAGAAAAATGTCTTTGAATTTTTAAAGCATTTTAGAACGCTTATTTCCTCATTTTAAGCTTCTCAGAACACTTTATTTCGCATAGGCATACATAGTAAAATTTAGGGTCACGCTGTGTACCCCCTAAATGACCTATAATTAATTCCTGTGGTAGGGTACACTATTACCCTGTAATATAATACGTGGTCCAATGTAAAAATTATAGGTCAATATTAAGTTCCGATACCGTGCCGTTAGTTAACATTGAAAAATGTCTTCGTATTTCCTTGTTTTAATGCACTATTTAAAATATACATAGTGTACCCCCTAATTGACCTATAATTATTTCCTGTGGTAGGGTACACTATTACCCTGTAATACAATACCTTGTTCAATTTAAATATTATGGGTCAATATTAAGGTTTGATATTGCGCCTTGCGTTAGTTAACCATTGAAAGATGTCTTTGAATTTTTAAAGCATTTTAGAACGCTTATTTCTTCATTTTAAGCTTCTCAGAACACTTTATTTCGCATAGGCATACATAGTAAACTTTAGGGTCACGCTGTGTACCCCCTAATTGACCTATAATTATTTCCTGTGGTAGGGTACACTATTACCCTGTAATATAATAGGTGGTCCAATTTAAAAATTATAGGTCAATATTAAGGTCCGATACCGTGCCGTTAGTTAGCATAGAAAAATGTCTTTGAATTTTTAAAGCATTTTAGAACGCTTATTTCCTCATTTTAAGCTTCTCAGAACACTTTATTTCGCATAGGCATACATAGTAAACTTTAGGGTCACTCTGCGTACCCCCTAATTGACCTATAATTATTTCCTGTGATAGGGTACACTATAACCCTGTAATATAATACGTGGTCCAATTTACAAATTATAGGTCAATATTAAGGTCCGATACCGTGCCGTTAGTTAACATAGAAAAGTGTCTTCGTATTTCCTTGTTTTAATGCACTATTTAAAATATAAATAGTGTACCCCCTAATTGACCTATAATTATTTCCTGTGGTAGGGTACACTATTACCCTGTAATACAATACCTTGTTCAATTTAAATATTATGGGTCAATATTAAGGTTTGATATTGCGCCTTGCGTTAGTTAACCATTGAAAGATGTCTTTGAATTTTTAAAGCATTTTAGAACGCTTATTTCTTCATTTTAAGCTTCTCAGAACACTTTATTTCGCATAGGCATACATAGTAAACTTTAGGGTCACGCTGTGTACCCCCTAATTGACCTATAATTATTTCCTGTGGTAGGGTACACTATTACCCTGTAATATAATAGGTGGTCCAATTTAAAAATTATAGGTCAATATTAAGGTCCGATACCGTGCCGTTAGTTAGCATAGAAAAATGTCTTTGAATTTTTAAAGCATTTTAGAACGCTTATTTCCTCATTTTAAGCTTCTCAGAACACTTTATTTCGCATAGGCATACATAGTAAACTTTAGGGTCACTCTGCGTACCCCCTAATTGACCTATAATTATTTCCTGTGGTAGGGTACACTATAACCCTGTAATATAATACGTGGTCCAATTTACAAATTATAGGTCAATATTAAGGTCCGATACCGTGCCGTTAGTTAACATAGAAAAGTGTCTTCGTATTTCCTTGTTTTAATGCACTATTTAAAATATGACATAGTGTACCCCCTAATTGACCTATAATTATTTCCTGTGGTAGGGTACACTATTACCCTGTAATATAATACCTGGTCCAATTTAAATAATATGGGTCAATATTAAGGTCTGATATTGCGCCTTGCGTTAGTTAACCATTGAAAGATGTCTTTGAATTTTTAAAGCATTTTTGAACGCTTATTTCTTCATTTTAAGCATCTCAGAACATTCTATTTCGCATAGGCATACATAGTAAAATTTAGGGTCACGCTGTGTACCCCCTAAATGACCTATAATTATTTCCTGTGGTAGGTACACTATTTCCCTGTAATATAATACGTGGTCCAATTTAAAAATTATAGGTCAATATTAAGGTCCGATACCGTGCCGTTAGTTAACATAGAAAATGTCTTTGAATTTTTAAAGCATTTTAGAACGCTTATTTCCTCATTTTAAGCTTCTCAGAACACTTTATTTCGCATAGGCATACATAGTAAACTTTAGGGTCACTCTGTGTACCCCCTAATTGACCTATAATTATTTCCTGTGGTAGGGTACACTATAACCCTGTAATATAATACGTGGTCCAATTTAAAAATTATAGGTCAATATTAAGGTCCGATACCGTGCCGTTAGTTGACATAGAAAAGTGTCTTTGAATTTTTAAAGCATTTTAGAACGCTTATTTCCTCATTTTAAGCTTCTCAGAACACTTTATTTCGCATAGGCATACATAGTAAACTTTAGGGTCACTCTGCGTACCCCCTAATTGACCTATAATTATTTCCTGTGGTAGGGTACACTATAACCCTGTAATATAATACGTGGTCCAATTTAAAAATTATAGGTCAATATTAAGGTCCGATACCGTGCCGTTAGTTAACATAGAAAAATGTCTTTGAATTTTTAAAGCATTTTAGAACGCTTATTTCCTCATTTTAAGCTTCTCAGAACACTTTATTTCGCATAGGCATACATAGTAAAATTTAGGGTCACGCTGTGTACCCCCTAAATGACCTATAATTAATTCCTGTGGTAGGGTACACTATTACCATGTAATATAATACGTGGTCCAATGTAAAAATTATAGGTCAATATTAAGTTCCGATACCGTGCCGTTAGTTAACATTGAAAAATGTCTTCGTATTTCCTTGTTTTAATGCACTATTTAAAATATACATAGTGTACCCCCTAATTGACCTATAATTATTTCCTGTGGTAGGGTACACTATTACCCTGTAATACAATACCTTGTTCAATTTAAATATTATGGGTCAATATTAAGGTTTGATATTGCGCCTTGCGTTAGTTAACCATTGAAAGATCTCTTTGAATTTTTAAAGCATTTTAGAACGCTTATTTCTTCATTTTAAGCTTCTCAGAACACTTTATTTCGCATAGGCATACATAGTAAACTTTAGGGTCACGCTGTGTACCCCCTAATTGACCTATAATTATTTCCTGTGGTAGGGTACACTATTACCCTGTAATATAATAGGTGGTCCAATTAAAAAATTATAGGTCAATATTAAGGTCCGATACCGTGCCGTTAGTTAGCATAGAAAAATGTCTTTGAATTTTAAAAGCATTTTAGAACGCTTATTTCCTCATTTTAAGCTTCTCAGAACACTTTATTTCGCATAGGCATACATAGTAAACTTTAGGGTCACACTGTGTACCCCCTAATTGACCTATAATTATTTCCTGTGGTAGGGTACACTATTACCATGTAATATAATACGTGGTCCAATTTAAAAATTATAGGTCAATATTAAGGTCCGATACCGTGCCGTTAGTTAACATTGAAAAAGTGTCTTCGTATTTCCTTGTTTTAATGCACTATTTAAAATATACATAGTGTACCCCCTAATTGACCTATAATTATTTCCTGTGGTAGGGTACACTATTACCCTGTAATACAATACCTGGTTCAATTTAAATATTATGGGTCAATATTAAGGTCTGATATTGCGCCTTGCGTTAGTTAACCATTGAAAGATGTCTTTGAATTTTTAAAGCATTTTAGAACGCTTATTTCTTCATTTTAAGCTTCTCAGAACACTTTATTTCGCATAGGCATACATAGTAAACTTTAGAGTCACGCTGTGTACCCCCTAATTGACCTATAATTATTTCCTGTGGTAGGGTACACTATTACCCTGTAATATAATAGGTGGTCCAATTTAAAAATTATAGGTCAATATTAAGGTCCGATACCGTGCCATTAGTTAGCATAGAAAAATGTCATTGAATTTTTAAAGCATTTTAGAACGCTTATTTCCTCATTTTAAGCTTCTCAGAACACATTATTTCGCATAGGCATACATAGTAAACTTTAGGGTCACTCTGCGTACCCCCTAATTGACCTATAATTATTTCCTGTGGTAGGGTACACTATAACACTGTAATATAATACGTGGTCCAATTTAAAAATTATAGGTCAATATTAAGGTCCGATACCGTGCCGTTAGTTAACATAGAAAAGTGTCTTCGTATTTCCTTGTTTTAATGCACTATTTAAAAATACATAGTGTACCCCTAATTGACCTATAATTATTTCCTGTGGTAGGGTACACTATTACCATGTAATATAATACGTGGTCCAATTTAAAAATTATAGGTCAATATTAAGGTCCGATACCGTGCCGTTAGTTAACATAGAAAAGTGTCTTCGTATTTCCTTGTTTTAATGCACAATTTAAAATATACATAGTGTACCCCCTAATTGACCTATAATTATTTCCTGTGGTAGGGTACACTATTACCCTGTAATATAATACCTGGTCCAATTTAAATATTATGGGTCAATATTAAGGTTTGATATTGCGCCTTGCGTTAGTTAACCATTGAAAGATGTCTTTGAATTTTTAAAGCATTTTAGAACGCTTATTTCTTTATTTTAAGCTTCTCAGAACACTTTATTTCGCATAGGCATACATATTAAACTTTAGGGTCACGCTGTGTACCCCCTAATTGACCTATAATTATTTCCATTGGTAGGGTACACTATTACCCTGTAATATAATAGGTGGTCCAATTTAAAAATTATAGGTCAATATTAAGGTCCGATACCGTGCCGTTAGTTAGCATAGAAAAATGTCTTTGAATTTTTAAAGCATTTTAGAACGCTTATTTCCTCATTTTAAGCTTCTCAGAACACTTTATTTCGCATAGGCATACATAGTAAACTTTAGGGTCACTCTGCGTACCCCCTAATTGACCTATAATTATTTCCTGTGGTAGGGTACACTATAACCCTGTAATATAATACGTGGTCCAATTTAAAAATTATAGGTCAATATTAAGGTCCGATACCGTGCCGTTAGTTAACATAGAAAAATGTCTTTGAATTTTTAAAGCATTTTAGAACGCTTATTTCCTCATTTTAAGCTTCTCAGAACACTTTATTTCGCATAGGCATACATAGTAAAATTTAGGGTCACGCTGTGTACCCCCTAAATGACCTATAATTAATTCCTGTGGTAGGGTACACTATTACCCTGTAATATAATACGTGGTCCAATGTAAAAATTATAGGTCAATATTAAGTTCCGATACCGTGCCGTTAGTTAACATTGAAAAATGTCTTCGTATTTCCTTGTTTTAATGCACTATTTAAAATATACATAGTGTACCCTCTAATTGACCTATAATTATTTCCTGTGGTAGGGTACACTATTACCCTGTAATACAATACCTTGTTCAATTTAAATATTATGGGTCAATATTAAGGTTTGATATTGCGCCTTGCGTTAGTTAACCATTGAAAGATCTCTTTGAATTTTTAAAGCATTTTAGAACGCTTATTTCTTCATTTTAAGCTTCTCAGAACACTTTATTTCGCATAGGCATACATAGTAAACTTTAGGGTCACGCTGTGTACCCCCTAATTGACCTATAATTATTTCCTGTGGTAGGGTACACTATTACCCTGTAATATAATAGGTGGTCCAATTAAAAAATTATAGGTCAATATTAAGGTCCGATACCGTGCCGTTAGTTAGCATAGAAAAATGTCTTTGAATTTTAAAAGCATTTTAGAACGCTTATTTCCTCATTTTAAGCTTCTCAGAACACTTTATTTCGCATAGGCATACATAGTAAACTTTAGGGTCACACTGTGTACCCCCTAATTGACCTATAATTATTTCCTGTGGTAGGGTACACTATTACCATGTAATATAATACGTGGTCCAATTTAAAAATTATAGGTCAATATTAAGGTCCGATACCGTGCCGTTAGTTAACATAGAAAAGTGTCTTCGTATTTCCTTGTTTTAATGCACAATTTAAAATATACATAGTGTACCCCCTAATTGACCTATAATTATTTCCTGTGGTAGGGTACACTATTACCCTGTAATATAATACCTGGTCCAATTTAAATATTATGGGTCAATATTAAGGTCTGATATTGCGCCTTGCGCTAGTTAACCATTGAAAGATGTCTTTGAATTTTTAAAGCATTTTAGAACGCTTATTTCTTCATTTTAAGCTTCTCAGAACACTCTATTTCGCATAAGCATACATAGTAAAATTTAGGGTCACGCTGTGTACCCCCTAAATGACCTATAATTATTTCCTGTGGTAGGGTACACTATTACCCTGTAATATAATACGTGGTCCAATTTAAAAATTATAGGTCAATATTAAGGTCCGATACCATGCCGTTAGTTAACATTGAAAAATGTCTTTGAATTTTTAAAGCATTTTAGAACGCTTATTTCCTCATTTTAAGCTTCTCAGAACACTTTATTTCGCATAGGCATACATAGTAAACTTTAGGGTCACGCTGTGTACCCCCTAATTGACCTATAATTATTTCCTGTGGTAGGATACACTATAACCCTGTAATATAATACGTGGTCCAATTTAAAAATTATAGGTCAATATTAAGGTTCGATACCGTGCCGTTAGTTAACATAGAAAAGTGTCTTCGTTTTTCCTTGTTTTAATGCACTATTTAAAATATACATAGTGTACCCCTAATTGACCTATAATTATTTCCTGTGGTAGGGTACACTATTACCCTGTAATACAATACCTGGTTCAATTTAAATATTATGGGTCAATATTAAGGTTTGATATTGCGCCTTGCGTTAGTTAACCATTGAAAGATGTCTTTGAATTTTCAACGCATTTTAGAACGCTTATTTCTTTATTTTAAGCTTCTCAGAACACTTTATTTCGCATAGGCATACATATTAAACTTTAGGGTCACGCTGTGTACCCCCTAATTGACCTATAATTATTTCCATTGGTAGGGTACACTATTACCCTGTAATATAATAGGTGGTCCAATTTAAAAATTATAGGTCAATATTAAGGTCCGATACCGTGCCGTTAGTTAGCATAGAAAAATGTCTTTGAATTTTTAAAGCATTTTAGAACGCTTATTTCCTCATTTTAAGCTTCTCAGAACACTTTATTTCGCATAGGCATACATAGTAAACTTTAGGGTCACTCTGCGTACCCCCTAATTGACCTATAATTATTTCCTGTGATAGGGTACACTATAACCCTGTAATATAATACGTGGTCCAATTTACAAATTATAGGTCAATATTAAGGTCCGATACCGTGCCGTTAGTTAACATAGAAAAGTGTCTTCGTATTTCCTTGTTTTAATGCACTATTTAAAATATAAATAGTGTACCCCCTAATTGACCTATAATTATTTCCTGTGGTAGGGTACACTATTACCCTGTAATACAATACCTTGTTCAATTTAAATATTATGGGTCAATATTAAGGTTTGATATTGCGCCTTGCGTTAGTTAACCATTGAAAGATGTCTTTGAATTTTTAAAGCATTTTAGAACGCTTATTTCTTTATTTTAAGCTTCTCAGAACACTTTATTTCGCATAGGCATACATATTAAACTTTAGGGTCACGCTGTGTACCCCCTAATTGACCTATAATTATTTCCATTGGTAGGGTACACTATTACCCTGTAATATAATAGGTGGTCCAATTTAAAAATTATAGGTCAATATTAAGGTCCGATACCGTGCCGTTAGTTAGCATAGAAAAATGTCTTTGAATTTTTAAAGCATTTTAGAACGCTTATTTCCTCATTTTAAGCTTCTCAGAACACTTTATTTCGCATAGGCATACATAGTAAACTTTAGGGTCACTCTGCGTACCCCCTAATTGACCTATAATTATTTCCTGTGGTAGGGTACACTATAACCCTGTAATATAATACGTGGTCCAATTTAAAAATTATAGGTCAATATTAAGGTCCGATACCGTGCCGTTAGTTAACATAGAAAAATGTCTTTGAATTTTTAAAGCATTTTAGAACGATTATTTCCTCATTTTAAGCTTCTCAGAACACTTTATTTCGCATAGGCATACATAGTAAAATTTAGGGTCACGCTGTGTACCCCCTAAATGACCTATAATTAATTCCTGTGGTAGGGTACACTATTACCCTGTAATATAATACGTGGTCCAATGTAAAAATTATAGGTCAATATTAAGTTCCGATACCGTGCCGTTAGTTAACATTGAAAAATGTCTTCGTATTTCCTTGTTTTAATGCACTATTTAAAATATACATAGTGTACCCCCTAATTGACCTATAATTATTTCCTGTGGTAGGGTACACTATTACCCTGTAATACAATACCTTGTTCAATTTAAATATTATGGGTCAATATTAAGGTTTGATATTGCGCCTTGCGTTAGTTAACCATTGAAAGATCTCTTTGAATTTTTAAAGCATTTTAGAACGCTTATTTCTTCATTTTAAGCTTCTCAGAACACTTTATTTCGCATAGGCATACATAGTAAACTTTAGGGTCACGCTGTGTACCCCCTAATTGACCTATAATTATTTCCTGTGGTAGGGTACACTATTACCCTGTAATATAATAGGTGGTCCAATTAAAAAATTATAGGTCAATATTAAGGTCCGATACCGTGCCGTTAGTTAGCATAGAAAAATGTCTTTGAATTTTAAAAGCATTTTAGAACGCTTATTTCCTCATTTTAAGCTTCTCAGAACACTTTATTTCGCATAGGCATACATAGTAAACTTTAGGGTCACACTGTGTACCCCCTAATTGACCTATAATTATTTCCTGTGGTAGGGTACACTATTACCATGTAATATAATACGTGGTCCAATTTAAAAATTATAGGTCAATATTAAGGTCCGATACCGTGCCGTTAGTTAACATAGAAAAGTGTCTTCGTATTTCCTTGTTTTAATGCACAATTTAAAATATACATAGTGTACCCCCTAATTGACCTATAATTATTTCCTGTGGTAGGGTACACTATTACCCTGTAATATAATACCTGGTCCAATTTAAATATTATGGGTCAATATTAAGGTCTGATATTGCGCCTTGCGCTAGTTAACCATTGAAAGATGTCTTTGAATTTTTAAAGCATTTTAGAACGCTTATTTCTTTATTTTAAGCTTCTCAGAACACTTTATTTCGCATAGGCATACATATTAAACTTTAGGGTCACGCTGTGTACCCCCTAATTGACCTATAATTATTTCCATTGGTAGGGTACACTATTACCCTGTAATATAATAGGTGGTCCAATTTAAAAATTATAGGTCAATATTAAGGTCCGATACCGTGCCGTTAGTTAGCATAGAAAAATGTCTTTGAATTTTTAAAGCATTTTAGAACGCTTATTTCCTCATTTTAAGCTTCTCAGAACACTTTATTTCGCATAGGCATACATAGTAAACTTTAGGGTCACTCTGCGTACCCCCTAATTGACCTATAATTATTTCCTGTGGTAGGGTACACTATAACCCTGTAATATAATACGTGGTCCAATTTAAAAATTATAGGTCAATATTAAGGTCCGATACCGTGCCGTTAGTTAACATAGAAAAATGTCTTTGAATTTTTAAAGCATTTTAGAACGCTTATTTCCTCATTTTAAGCTTCTCAGAACACTTTATTTCGCATAGGCATACATAGTAAAATTTAGGGTCACGCTGTGTACCCCCTAAATGACCTATAATTAATTCCTGTGGTAGGGTACACTATTACCCTGTAATATAATACGTGGTCCAATGTAAAAATTATAGGTCAATATTAAGTTCCGATACCGTGCCGTTAGTTAACATTGAAAAATGTCTTCGTATTTCCTTGTTTTAATGCACTATTTAAAATATACATAGTGTACCCCCTAATTGACCTATAATTATTTCCTGTGGTAGGGTACACTATTACCCTGTAATACAATACCTTGTTCAATTTAAATATTATGGGTCAATATTAAGGTTTGATATTGCGCCTTGCGTTAGTTAACCATTGAAAGATGTCTTTGAATTTTTAAAGCATTTTAGAACGCTTATTTCTTCATTTTAAGCTTCTCAGAACACTTTATTTCGCATAGGCATACATAGTAAACTTTAGGGTCACGCTGTGTACCCCCTAATTGACCTATAATTATTTCCTGTGGTAGGGTACACTATTACCCTGTAATATAATAGGTGGTCCAATTTAAAAATTATAGGTCAATATTAAGGTCCGATACCGTGCCGTTAGTTAGCATAGAAAAATGTCTTTGAATTTTTAAAGCATTTTAGAACGCTTATTTCCTCATTTTAAGCTTCTCAGAACACTTTATTTCGCATAGGCATACATAGTAAACTTTAGGGTCACTCTGCGTACCCCCTAATTGACCTATAATTATTTCCTGTGATAGGGTACACTATAACCCTGTAATATAATACGTGGTCCAATTTACAAATTATAGGTCAATATTAAGGTCCGATACCGTGCCGTTAGTTAACATAGAAAAGTGTCTTCGTATTTCCTTGTTTTAATGCACTATTTAAAATATAAATAGTGTACCCCCTAATTGACCTATAATTATTTCCTGTGGTAGGGTACACTATTACCCTGTAATACAATACCTTGTTCAATTTAAATATTATGGGTCAATATTAAGGTTTGATATTGCGCCTTGCGTTAGTTAACCATTGAAAGATGTCTTTGAATTTTTAAAGCATTTTAGAACGCTTATTTCTTCATTTTAAGCTTCTCAGAACACTTTATTTCGCATAGGCATACATAGTAAACTTTAGGGTCACGCTGTGTACCCCCTAATTGACCTATAATTATTTCCTGTGGTAGGGTACACTATTACCCTGTAATATAATAGGTGGTCCAATTTAAAAATTATAGGTCAATATTAAGGTCCGATACCGTGCCGTTAGTTAGCATAGAAAAATGTCTTTGAATTTTTAAAGCATTTTAGAACGCTTATTTCCTCATTTTAAGCTTCTCAGAACACTTTATTTCGCATAGGCATACATAGTAAACTTTAGGGTCACTCTGCGTACCCCCTAATTGACCTATAATTATTTCCTGTGGTAGGGTACACTATAACCCTGTAATATAATACGTGGTCCAATTTACAAATTATAGGTCAATATTAAGGTCCGATACCGTGCCGTTAGTTAACATAGAAAAGTGTCTTCGTATTTCCTTGTTTTAATGCACTATTTAAAATATACATAGTGTACCCCCTAATTGACCTATAATTATTTCCTGTGGTAGGGTACACTATTACCCTGTAATATAATACCTGGTCCAATTTAAATAATATGGGTCAATATTAAGGTCTGATATTGCGCCTTGCGTTAGTTAACCATTGAAAGATGTCTTTGAATTTTTAAAGCATTTTTGAACGCTTATTTCTTCATTTTAAGCATCTCAGAACATTCTATTTCGCATAGGCATACATAGTAAAATTTAGGGTCACGCTGTGTACCCCCTAAATGACCTATAATTATTTCCTGTGGTAGGGTACACTATTTCCCTGTAATATAATACGTGGTCCAATTTAAAAATTATAGGTCAATATTAAGGTCCGATACCGTGCCGTTAGTTAACATAGAAAATGTCTTTGAATTTTTAAAGCATTTTAGAACGCTTATTTCCTCATTTTAAGCTTCTCAGAACACTTTATTTCGCATAGGCATACATAGTAAACTTTAGGGTCACTCTGTGTACCCCCTAATTGACCTATAATTATTTCCTGTGGTAGGGTACACTATAACCCTGTAATATAATACGTGGTCCAATTTAAAAATTATAGGTCAATATTAAGGTCCGATACCGTGCCGTTAGTTGACATAGAAAAGTGTCTTCGTATTTTCTTGTTTTAATGCACTATTTAAAACATACATAGTGTACCCCCTAATTGTCCTATAATTATTTCCTGTTGTAGGGTACACTATTACCCTGTAATATAATACCTGGTCCAATTGAAATATTATGGTTCCATATTAAGGTCTGATATCGCGCCTTGCGTTAGTTAACCATTGAAAGATGTCTTTGAATTTTTAAAGCATTTTAGAACGCTTATTTCTTCATTTTAAGCTTCTCAGAACACTCTATTTCGCATAGGCATACATAGTAAATTTTAGGGTCATGCTGTGTACCACCTAATTGACCTATAATTATTTCCTGTGGTAAGGTACACTATTACCCTGTAATATAATACGTGGTACAATTTAAAAATTATAGGTCAGTATTAAGGTCCGATACCGTGCCGTTAGTTAACATAGAAAAGTGTCTTCGTATTTCCTTGTTTTAATGCACTATTTAAAATATACATAGTGTACCCCCTAATTGACCTATAATTATTTCCTGTGGTAGGGTGCACTATTACCCTGTAATATAATACCTGGTCCAATTTAAATATTATGGGTCAATATTAAGGTCTGATATTGCGCCTTGCGCTAGTTAACCATTGAAAGATGTCTTTGAATTTTTAAAGCATTTTAGAACGCTTATTTCTTCATTTTAAGCTTCTCAGAACACTTTATTTCGCATAGGCATACATAGTAAAATTTAGGGTCACGCTGTGTACCCCCTAAATGACCTATAATTATTTCCTGTGGTAGGGCACACTATTACCCTGTAATATAATACGTGGTCCAATTTAAAAATTATAGGTCAATATTAAGGTCCGATACCGTGCCGTTAGTTAACATAGAAAAATGTCTTTGAATTTTTAAAGCATTTTAGAACGCTTATTTCCTCATTTTAAGCTTCTCAGAACACTTTATTTCGCATAGGCATACATAGTAAACTTTAGGGTCACTCTGTGTACCCCCTAATTGACCTATAATTATTTCCTGTGGTAGGGTACACTATAACCCTGTAATATAATACGTGGTCCAGTTTAAAAATTATAGGTCAATATTAAGGTCCGATACCGTGCCGTTCGTTAACATAGAAAAGTGTCTTCGTATTTCCATGTTTTAATGCACTATTTAAAATATACATAGTGTATCATCTAATTGACCTATAATTATTTCCTGTGGTAGGGTACACTATTACCCTGTAATATAATACCTGGTCCAATTTAAATATTATGGGTCAATATTAAGGTCTGATATTGCGCCCTGCGTTAGTTAACCATTGAAAGATGTCTTTGAATTTTTAAAGCATTTTAGAACGCTTATTTCTTCATTTTAAGCATCTCAGAACACTCTATTTCGCATAGGCATACATAGTAAAATTTAGGGTCACGCTGTGTACCCCCTAAATGACCTATAATTATTTCCTGTGGTAGGGTACATTATTACCCTGTAATATAATACGTGGTCCAATTTGAAAATTATAGGTCAATATTAAGGTCCGATACCGTGCCGTTAGTTAACATAGAAAAATGTCTTTGAATTTTTAAAGCATTTTAGAACGCTTATTTCCTCATTTTAAGCTTCTCAGAACACTTTATTTCGCATAGGCATACATAGTAAAATTTAGGGTCACGCTGTGTACCCCCTAAATGACCTATAATTAATTCCTGTGGTAGGGTACACTATTACCCTGTAATATAATACGTGGTCCAATGTAAAAATTATAGGTCAATATTAAGTTCCGATACCGTGCCGTTAGTTAACATTGAAAAATGTCTTCGTATTTCCTTGTTTTAATGCACTATTTAAAATATACATAGTGTACCCCCTAATTGACCTATAATTATTTCCTGTGGTAGGGTACACTATTACCCTGTAATACAATACCTTGTTCAATTTAAATATTATGGGTCAATATTAAGGTTTGATATTGCGCCTTGCGTTAGTTAACCATTGAAAGATGTCTTTGAATTTTTAAAGCATTTTAGAACGCTTATTTCTTCATTTTAAGCTTCTCAGAACACTTTATTTCGCATAGGCATACATAGTAAACTTTAGGGTCACGCTGTGTACCCCCTAATTGACCTATAATTATTTCCTGTGGTAGGGTAAACTATTACCCTGTAATATAATAGGTGGTCCAATTTAAAAATTATAGGTCAATATTAAGGTCCGATACCGTGCCGTTAGTTAGCATAGAAAAATGTCTTTGAATTTTAAAAGCATTTTAGAACGCTTATTTCCTCATTTTAAGCTTCTCAGAACACTTTATTTCGCATAGGCATACATAGTAAACTTTAGGGTCACACTGTGTACCCCCTAATTGACCTATAATTATTTCCTGTGGTAGGGTACACTATTACCCTGTAATATAATACCTGGTCCAATTTAAATATTATGGGTCAATATTAAGGTCTGATATTGCGCCTTGCGTTAGTTAACCATTGGAAGATGTCTTTGAATTTTTAAAGCATTTTAGAACGCTTATTTCTTCTTTTTAAGCATCTCAGAACACTCTATTTCGCATAGGCATACATAGTAAAATTTAGGGTCACGCTTCGTACCCCCTAAATGACCTATAATTATTTCCTGTGGTAGGGTACACTATTACCCTGTAATATAATACGTGGTCCAATTTAAAAATTATAGGTCAATATTAAGTTCCGATACCGTGCCGTTAGTTAACATTGAAAAATGTCTTCGTATTTCCTTGTTTTAATGCACTATTTAAAATATACATAGTGTACCCCCTAATTGACCTATAATTATTTCCTGTGGTAGGGTACACTATTACCCTGTAATACAATACCTTGTTCAATTTAAATATTATGGGTCAATATTAAGGTTTGATATTGCGCCTTGCGTAAGTTAACCATTGAAAGATGTCTTTGAATTTTTAAAGCATTTTAGAACGCTTATTTCTTCATTTTAAGCTTCTCAGAACACTTTATTTCGCATAGGCATACATAGTAAACTTTAGGGTCACGCTGTGTACCCCCTAATTGACCTATAATTATTTCCTGTGGTAGGGTACACTATTACCCTGTAATATAATAGGTGGTCCAATTTAAAAATTATAGGTCAATATTAAGGTCCGATACCGTGCCGTTAGTTAGCATAGAAAAATGTCTTTGAATTTTAAAAGCATTTTAGAACGCTTATTTCCTCATTTTAAGCTTCTCAGAACACTTTATTTCGCATAGGCATACATAGTAAACTTTAGGGTCACACTGTGTACCCCCTAATTGACCTATAATTATTTCCTGTGGTAGGGTACACTATTACCCTGTAATATAATACCTGGTCCAATTTAAATATTATGGGTCAATATTAAGGTCTGATATTGCGCCTTGCGTTAGTTAACCATTGGAAGATGTCTTTGAATTTTTAAAGCATTTTAGAACGCTTATTTCTTCTTTTTAAGCATCTCAGAACACTCTATTTCGCATAGGCATACATAGTAAAATTTAGGGTCACGCTTCGTACCCCCTAAATGACCTATAATTATTTCCTGTGGTAGGGTACACTATTACCCTGTAATATAATACGTGGTCCAATTTAAAAATTATAGGTCAATATTAAGGTCCGATACCGTGCCGTTAGTTAACATAGAAAAATGTCTTTGAATTTTTAAAGCATTTTAGAACGCTTATTTCCTCATTTTAAGCTTCTCAGAACACTTTATTTCGCATAGGCATACATAGTAAACTTTAGGGTCACGCTGTGTACCCCCTAATTGATCTATAATTATTTCCTTTGGTAGGGTACACTATTACCCTGTAATATAATACCTGGTCCAATTTAAATTTTATGGGTCAATATTAAGGTCTGATATTGCGCCTTGCGTTAGTTAACCATTGAAAGATGTCTTTGAATTTTTAAAGCATTTTAGAAACTTTATTTCTTCATTTTAAGCTTCTCAGAACACTCTATTTCGCATAGGCATACATAGTAAAATTTAGGGTCACGCTGTGTACCCCCTAAATGACCTATAATTATTTCCTGTGGTAGGGTACACTATTACCCTGTAATATAATACGTGGTCCAATTTAAAAATTATAGGTCAATATTAAGTTCCGATACCGTGCCGTTAGTTAACATTGAAAAATGTCTTCGTATTTCCTTGTTTTAATGCACTATTTAAAATATACATAGTGTACCCCCTAATTGACCTATAATTATTTCCTGTGGTAGGGTACACTATTACCCTGTAATACAATACCTTGTTCAATTTAAATATTATGGGTCAATATTAAGGTTTGATATTGCGCCTTGCGTAAGTTAACCATTGAAAGATGTCTTTGAATTTTTAAAGCATTTTAGAACGCTTATTTCTTCATTTTAAGCTTCTCAGAACACTTTATTTCGCATAGGCATACATAGTAAACTTTAGGGTCACGCTGTGTACCCCCTAATTGACCTATAATTATTTCCTGTGGTAGGGTACACTATTACCCTGTAATATAATAGGTGGTCCAATATAAAAATTATAGGTCAATATTAAGGTCCGATACCGTGCCGTTAGTTAGCATAGAAAAATGTCTTTGAATTTTTAAAGCATTTTAGAACGCTTATTTCCTCATTTTAAGCTTCTCAGAACACTTTATTTCGCATAGGCATACATAGTAAACTTTAGGGTCACTCTGCGTACCCCCTAATTGACCTATAATTATTTCCTGTGGTAGGGTACACTATAACCCTGTAATGTATACGTGGTCCAATTTAAAAATTATAGGTCAATATTAATTTCCGATACCGTGCCGTTAGTTAACATAGAAAAGTGTCTTCGTATTTCCTTGTTTTAATGCACTATTTAAAATATACATAGTGTACCCCCTAATTGACCTATAATTATTTCCTGTGGTAGGGTACACTATTACCCTGTAATATAATACCTATTCCAATTTAAATATTATGGGTCAATATTAAGGTATGATATTGCGCCTTGCGTTAGTTAACCATTGAAAGATGTCTTTGAATTTTTAAAGCATTTTTGAACGCTTATTTCTTCATTTTAAGCATCTCAGAACACTCTATTTCGCATAGGCATACATAGTAAAATTTAGGGTCACGCTGTGTACCCCCTAAATGACCTATAATTATTTCCTGTGGTAGGGTACATTATTACCCTGTAATATAATACGTGGTCCAATTTAAAAATTATAGGTCAATATTAAGGTCCGATACCGTGCCGTTAGTTAACATAGAAAAATGTCTTTGAATTTTTAAAGCATTTTAGAACGCTTATTTCCTCATTTTAAGCTTCTCAGAACACTTTATTTCGCATAGGCATACATAGTAAAATTTAGGGTCACGCTGTGTACCCCCTAAATGACCTATAATTAATTCCTGTGGTAGGGTACACTATTACCCTGTAATATAATACGTGGTCCAATGTAAAAATTATAGGTCAATATTAAGTTCCGATACCGTGCCGTTAGTTAACATTGAAAAATGTCTTCGTATTAACTTGTTTTAATGCACTATTTAAAATATACATAGTGTACCCCCTAATTGACCTATAATTATTTCCTGTGGTAGGGTACACTATTACCCTGTAATACAATACCTTGTTCAATTTAAATATTATGGGTCAATATTAAGGTTTGATATTGCGCCTTGCGTTAGTTAACCATTGAAAGATGTCTTTGAATTTTTAAAGCATTTTAGAACGCTTATTTCTTCATTTTAAGCTTCTCAGAACACTTTATTTCGCATAGGCATACATAGTAAACTTTAGGGTCACGCTGTGTACCCCCTAATTGACCTATAATTATTTCCTGTGGTAGGGTACACTATTACCCTGTAATATAATAGGTGGTCCAATTTAAAAATTATAGGTCAATATTAAGGTCCGATACCGTGCCGTTAGTTAGCATAGAAAAATGTCTTTAAATTTTAAAAGCATTTTAGAACGCTTATTTCCTCATTTTAAGCTTCTCAGAACACTTTATTTCGCATAGGCATACATAGTAAACATTAGGGTCACACTGTGTACCCCCTAATTGACCTATAATTATTTCCTGTGGTAGGGTACACTATTACCCTGTAATATAATACGTGGTCCAATTTAAAAATTATGGGTCAATATTAAGGTCCGATACCGTGCCGTTAGTTAACATAGAAAAGTGTCTTCGTATTTCCTTGTTTTAATGCACAATTTAAAATATACATAGTGTACCCCCTAATTGACCTATAATTATTTCCTGTGGTAGGGTACACTATTACCCTGTAATACAATACCTTGTTCAATTTAAATATTATGGGTCAATATTAAGGTTTGATATTGCGCCTTGCGTTAGTTAACCATTGAAAGATGTCTTTGAATTTTTAAAGCATTTTAGAACGCTTATTTCTTCATTTTAAGCTTCTCAGAACACTTTATTTCGCATAGGCATACATAGTAAATTTTAGGGTCACGCTGTGTACCCCCTAATTGACCTATAATTATTTCCTGTGGTAGGGTACACTATTACCCTGTAATATAATAGGTGGTCCAATTTAAAAATTATAGGTCAATATTAAGGTCCGATACCGTGCCGTTAGTTAGCATAGAAAAATGTCTTTGAATTTTAAAAGCATTTTAGAACGCTTATTTCCTCATTTTAAGCTTCCCAGAACACTTTATTTCGCATAGGCATACATAGTAAACTTTAGGGTCACACTGTGTACCCCCTAATTGACCTATAATTATTTCCTGTGGTAGGGTACACTATTACCCTGTAATATAATACGTGGTCCAATTTAAAAATTATGGGTCAATATTAAGGTCCGATACCGTGCCGTTAGTTAACATAGAAAAGTGTCTTCGTATTTCCTTGTTTTAATGCACAATTTAAAATATACATAGTGTACCCCCTAATTGACCTATAATTATTTCCTGTGGTAGGGTACACTATTACCCTGTAATATAATACCTGGTCCAATTTAAATATTATGGGTCAATATTAAGGTCTGATATTGCGCCTTGCGCTAGTTAACCATTGAAAGATGTCTTTGAATTTTTAAAGCATTTTAGAACGCTTATTTCTTCATTTTAAGCTTCTCAGAACACTCTATTTCGCATAAGCATACATAGTAAAATTTAGGGTCACGCTGTGTACCCCCTAAATGACCTATAATTATTTCCTGTGGTAGGGTACACTATTACCCTGTAATATAATACGTGGTCCAATTTAAAAATTATAGGTCAATATTAAGTTCCGATACCGTGCCGTTAGTTAACATTGAAAAATGTCTTCGTATTTCCTTGTTTTAATGCACTATTTAAAATACACATAGTGTACCCCCTAATTGACCTATAATTATTTCCTGTGGTAGGGTACACTATTACCCTGTAATACAATACCTGGTTCAATTTAAATATTATGGGTCAATATTAAGGTTTGATATTGCGCCTTGCGTTAGTTAACCATTGAAAGATGTCTTTGAATTTTTAAAGCATTTTAGAACGCTTATTTCTTCATTTTAAGCTTCTCAGGACACTTTATTTCGCATAGGCATACATAGTAAACTTTAGGTTCACGCTGTGTACCCCCTAATTGACCTATAATTATTTCCTGTGGTAGGGTACACTATTACCCTGTAATATAATAGGTGGTCCAATTTAAAAATTATAGGTCAATATTAAGGTCCGATACCGTGCCGTTAGTTAGCATAGAAAAATGTCTTTGAATTTTTAAAGCATTTTAGAACGCTTATTTCCTCATTTTAAGCTTCTCAGAACACTTTATTTCGCATATGCATTCATAGTAAACTTTAGGGTCACTCTGCGTACCCCCTAATTGACCTATAATTATTTCCTGTGGTAGGGTACACTATAACCCTGTAATATAATACGTGGTCCAATTTAAAAATTATAGGTCAATATTAATTTCCGATACCGTGCCGTTAGTTAACATAGAAAAGTGTCTTCGTATTTCCTTGTTTTAATGCACTATTTAAAATATACATAGTGTACCCCCTAATTGACCTATAATTATTTCCTGTGGTAGGGTACACTATTACCCTGTAATATAATACCTATTCCAATTTAAATATTATGGGTCAATATTAAGGTATGATATTGCGCCTTGCGTTAGTTAACCATTGAAAGATGTCTTTGAATTTTTAAAGCATTTTTGAACGCTTATTTCTTCATTTTAAGCATCCCAGAACACTCTATTTCGCATAGGCATACATAGTAAAATTTAGGGTCACGCTGTGTACCCCCTAAATGACCTATAATTATTTCCTGTGGTAGGGTACATTATTACCCTGTAATATAATACGTGGTCCAATTTAAAAATTATAGGTCAATATTAAGGTCCGATACCGTGCCGTTAGTTAACATAGAAAAATGACTTTGAATTTTTAAAGCATTTTAGAACGCTTATTTCCTCATTTTAAGCTTCTCAGAACACTTTATTTCGCATAGGCATACATAGTAAAATTTAGGGTCACGCTGTGTACCCCCTAAATGACCTATAATTAATTCCTGTGGTAGGGTACACTATTACCCTGTAATATAATACGTGGTCCAATGTAAAAATTATAGGTCAATATTAAGTTCCGATACCGTGCCGTTAGTTAACATTGAAAAATGTCTTCGTATTTCCTTGTTTTAATGCACTATTTAAAATATACATAGTGTACCCCCTAATTGACCTATAATTATTTCCTGTGGTAGGGTACACTATTACCCTGTAATACAATACCTTGTTCAATTTAAATATTATGGGTCAATATTAAGGTTTGATATTGCGCCTTGCGTTAGTTAACCATTGAAAGATGTCTTTGAATTTTTAAAGCATTTTAGAACGCTTATTTCTTCATTTTAAGCTTCTCAGAACACTTTATTTCGCATAGGCATACATAGTAAACTTTAGGGTCACGCTGTGTACCCCCTAATTGACCTATAATTATTTCCTGTGGTAGGGTACACTATTACCCTGTAATATAATAGGTGGTCCAATTTAAAAATTATAGGTCAATATTAAGGTCCGATACCGTGCCGTTAGTTAGCATAGAAAAATGTCTTTGAATTTTAAAAGCATTTTAGAACGCTTATTTCCTCATTTTAAGCTTCTCAGAACACTTTATTTCGCATAGGCATACATAGTAAACTTTAGGGTCACACTGTGTACCCCCTAATTGACCTATAATTATTTCCTGTGGTAAGGTACACTATTACCCTGTAATATAATACGTGGTCCAATTTAAAAATTATGGGTCAATATTAAGGTCCGATACCGTGCCGTTAGTTAACATAGAAAAGTGTCTTCGTATTTCCTTGTTTTAATGCACAATTTAAAATATACATAGTGTACCCCCTAATTGACCTATAATTATTTCCTGTGGTATTGTACACTATTACCCTGTAATACAATACCTTGTTCAATTTAAATATTATGGGTCAATATTAAGGTTTGATATTGCGCCTTGCGTTAGTTAACCATTGAAAGATGTCTTTGAATTTTTAAAGCATTTTAGAACGCTTATTTCTTCATTTTAAGCTTCTCAGAACACTTTATTTCGCATAGGCATACATAGTAAACTTTAGGGTCACGCTGTGTACCCCCTAATTGACCTATAATTATTTACTGTGGTAGGGTACACTATTACCCTGTAATATAATAGGTGGTCCAATTTAAAAATTATAGGTCAATATTAAGGTCCGATACCGTGCCGTTAGTTAGCATAGAAAAATGTCTTTGAATTTTAAAAGCATTTTAGAACGCTTATTTCCTCATTTTAAGCTTCTCAGAACACTTTATTTCGCATAGGCATACATAGTAAACTTTAGGGTCACTCTGCGTACCCCCTAATTGACCTATAATTATTTCCTGTGGTAGGGTACACTATAACCCTGTAATATAATACGTGGTCCAATTTAAAAATTATAGGTCAATATTAATTTCCGATACCGTGCCGTTAGTTAACATAGAAAAGTGTCTTCGTATTTCCTTGTTTTAATGCACTATTTAAAATATACATAGTGTACCCCCTAATTGACCTATAATTATTTCCTGTGGTAGGGTACACTATTACCCTGTAATACAATACCTTGTTCAATTTAAATATTACGGGTCAATATTAAGGTTTGATATTGCGCCTTGCGTTAGTTAACCATTGAAAGATGTCTTTGAATTTTTAAAGCATTTTAGAACGCTTATTTCTTCATTTTAAGCTTCTCAGAACACTTTATTTCGCATAGGCATACATAGTAAACTTTAGGGTCACGCTGTGTACCCCCTAATTGACCTATAATTATTTCCTGTGGTAGGGTACACTATTACCCTGTAATATAATAGGTGGTTCAATTTAAAAATTATAGGTCAATATTAAGGTCCGATACCGTGCCGTTAGTTAGCATAGAAAAATGTCATTGAATTTTAAAAGCATTTTAGAACGCTTATTTCCTCATTTTAAGCTTCTCAGAACACTTTATTTCGCATAGGCATACATAGTAAACTTTAGGGTCACACTGTGTACCCCCTAATTGACCTATAATTATTTCCTGTGGTAGGGTACACTATTACCCTGTAATATAATACGTGGTCCAATTTAAAAATTATGGGTCAATATTAAGGTCCGATACCGTGCCGTTAGTTAACATAGAAAAGTGTCTTCGTATTTCCTTGTTTTATTGCACAATTTAAAATATACATAGTGTACCCCCTAATTGACCTATAATTATTTCCTGTGGTAGGGTACACTATTACCCTGTAATATAATACCTGGTCCAATTTAAATATTATGGGTCAATATTAAGGTCTGATATTGCGAATTGCGCTAGTTAACCATTGAAAGATGTCTTTGAATTTTTAAAGCATTTTAGAACGCTTATTTCTTCATTTTAAGCTTCTCAGAACACTCTATTTCGCATAAGCATACATAGTAAAATTTAGGGTCACGCTGTGTACCCCCTAAATGACCTATAAATATTTCCTGTGGTAGGGTACACTATTACCCTGTAATATAATACGTGGTCCAATTTAAAAATTATAGGTCAATATTAAGGTCCGATACCGTGCCGTTAGTTAGCATAGAAAAATGTCTTTGAATTTTTAAAGCATTTTAGAACGCTTATTTCCTCATTTTAAGCTTCTCAGAACACTTTATTTCGCATAGGCATACATAGTAAACTTTAGGGTCACTCTGCGTACCCCCTAATTGACCTATAATTATTTCCTGTGGTAGGGTACACTATAACCCTGTAATATAATACGTGGTCCAATTTAAAAATTATAGGTCAATATTAAGGTCCGATACCGTGCCGTTAGTTAACATAGAAAAGTGTCTTCGTATTTCCTTGTTTTAATGCACTATTTAAAATATACATAGTGTACCCCCTAATTGACCTATAATTATTTCCTGTGGAAGGGTACACTATTACCCTGTAATATAATACCTGGTCCAATTTAAATATTATGGGTCAATATTAAGGTCTGATATTGCGCCTTGCGTTAGTTAACCATTGAAAGATGTCATTGAATTTTAAAAGCATTTTAGAACGCTTATTTCCTCATTTTAAGCTTCTCAGAACACTTTATTTCGCATAGGCATACATAGTAAACTTTAGGGTCACACTGTGTACCCCCTAATTGACCTATAATTATTTCCTGTGGTAGGGTACACTATTACCCTGTAATATAATACGTGGTCCAATTTAAAAATTATGGGTCAATATTAAGGTCCGATACCGTGCCGTTAGTTAACATAGAAAAGTGTCTTCGTATTTCCTTGTTTTATTGCACAATTTAAAATATACATAGTGTACCCCCTAATTGACCTATAATTATTTCCTGTGGTAGGGTACACTATTACCCTGTAATATAATACCTGGTCCAATTTAAATATTATGGGTCAATATTAAGGTCTGATATTGCGCCTTGCGCTAGTTAACCATTGAAAGATGTCTTTGAATTTTTAAAGCATTTTAGAACGCTTATTTCTTCATTTTAAGCTTCTCAGAACACTCTATTTCGCATAAGCATACATAGTAAAATTTAGGGTCACGCTGTGTACCCCCTAAATGACCTATAAATATTTCCTGTGGTAGGGTACACTATTACCCTGTAATATAATACGTGGTCCAATTTAAAAATTATAGGTCAATATTAAGGTCCGATACCGTGCCGTTAGTTAGCATAGAAAAATGTCTTTGAATTTTTAAAGCATTTTAGAACGCTTATTTCCTCATTTTAAGCTTCTCAGAACACTTTATTTCGCATAGGTATACATAGTAAACTTTAGGGTCACTCTGCGTACCCCCTAATTGACCTATAATTATTTCCTGTGGTAGGGTACACTATAACCCTGTAATATAATACGTGGTCCAATTTAAAATATATAGGTCAATATTAAGGTCCGATACCGTGCCGTTAGTTAACATAGAAAAGTGTCTTCGTATTTCCTTGTTTTAATGCACTATTTAAAATATACATAGTGTACCCCCTAATTGACCTATAATTATTTCCTGTGGTAGGGTACACTATTACCCTGTAATATAATACCTGGTCCAATTTAAATATTATGGGTCAATATTAAGGTCTGATATTGCGCCTTGCGTTAGTTAACCATTGAAAGATGTCTTTGAATTTTTAAAGCATTTTAGAACGCTTATTTCTTCATTTTAAGCATCTCAGAACACTCTATTTCGCATAGGCATACATAGTAAAATTTAGGGTCACGCTGTGTACCCCCTAAATGACCTATAATTATTTCCTGTGGTAGGGTACATTATTACCCTGTAATATAATAGGTGGTCCAATTTAAAAATTATAGGTCAATATTAAGGTCCGATACCGTGCCGTTAGTTAGCATAGAAAAATGTCTTTGAATTTTAAAAGCATTTTAGAACGCTTATTTCCTCATTTTAAGCTTCTCAGAACACTTTATTTCGCATAGGCATACATAGTAAACTTTAGGGTCACACTGTGTACCCCCTAATTGACCTATAATTATTTCCTGTGGTAGGGTACACTATTACCCTGTAATATAATACGTGGTCCAATTTAAAAATTATGGGTCAATATTAAGGTCCGATACCGTGCCGTTAGTTAACATAGAAAAGTGTCTTCGTATTTCCTTGTTTTAATGCACAATTTAAAATATACATAGTGTACCCCCTAATTGACCTATAATTATTTGCTGTGGTAGGGTACACTATTACCCTGTAATATAATACCTGGTCCAATTTAAATATTATGGGTCAATATTAAGGTCTGATATTGCGCCTTGCGCTAGTTAACCATTGAAAGATGTCTTTGAATTTTTAAAGCATTTTTGAACGCTTATTTCTTCATTTTAAGCATCTCAGAACACTCTATTTCGCATAGGCATACATAGTAAAATTTAGGGTCACACTGTGTACCCCCTAAATGACCTATAATTATTTCCTGTGGTAGGGTACATTATTACCCTGTAATATAATACGTGGTCCAATTTAAAAATTATAGGTCAATATTAAGGTCCGATACCGTGCCGTTAGTTAACATAGAAAAATGTCTTTGAATTTTAAAGCATTTTAGAACGCTTATTTCCTCATTTTAAGCTTCTCAGAACACTTTATTTCGCATAGGCATACATAGTAAAATTTAGGGTCACGCTGTGTACCCCCTAATGACCTATAATTAATTCCTGTGGTAGGGTACACTATTACCCTGTAATATAATACGTGGTCCAATGTAAAAATTATAGGTCAATATTAAGTTCCGATACCGTGCCGTTAGTTAACATTGAAAAATGTCTTCGTATTTCCTTGTTTTAATGCACTATTTAAAATATACATAGTGTACCCCCTAATTGACCTATAATTATTTCCTGTGGTAGGGTACACTATTACCCTGTAATACAATACCTTGTTCAATTTAAATATTATGGGTCAATATTAAGGTTTGATATTGCGCCTTGCGTTAGTTAACCATTGAAAGATGTCTTTGAATTTTTAAAGCATTTTAGAACGCTTATTTCTTCATTTTAAGCTTCTCAGAACACTTTATTTCGCATAGGCATACATAGTAAACTTTAGGGTCACGCTGTGTACCCCCTAATTGACCTATAATTATTTCCTGTGGTAGGGTACACTATTACCCTGTAATATAATAGGTGGTCCAATTTAAAAATTATAGGTCAATATTAAGGTCCGATACCGTGCCGTTAGTTAGCATAGAAAAATGTCTTTGAATTTTAAAAGCATTTTAGAACGCTTATTTCCTCATTTTAAGCTTCTCAGAACACTTTATTTCGCATAGGCATACATAGTAAACTTTAGGGTCACACTGTGTACCCCCTAATTGACCTATAATTATTTCCTGTGGTAGGGTACACTATTACCCTGTAATATAATACGTGGTCCAATTTAAAAATTATGGGTCAATATTAAGGTCCGATACCGTGCCGTTAGTTAACATAGAAAAGTGTCTTCGTATTTCCTTGTTTTAATGCACAATTTAAAATATACATAGTGTACCCCCTAATTGACCTATAATTATTTCCTGTGGTAGAGTACACTATTACCCTGTAATATAATACCTGGTCCAATTTAAATATTATGGGTCAATATTAAGGTCTGATATTGCGCCTTGCGCTAGTTAACCATTGAAAGATGTCTTTGAATTTTTAAAGCATTTTAGAACGCTTATTTCTTCATTTTAAGCTTCTCAGAACACTCTATTTCGCATAAGCATACATAGTAAAATTTAGGGTCACGCTGTGTACCCCCTAAATGACCTATAATTAATTCCTGTGGTAGGGTACACTATTACCCTGTAATATAATACGTGGTCCAATGTAAAAATTATAGGTCAATATTAAGTTCCGATACCGTGCCGTTAGTTAACATTGAAAAATGTCTTCGTATTTCCTTGTTTTAATGCACTATTTAAAATATACATAGTGTACCCCCTAATTGACCTATAATTATTTCCTGTGGTAGGGTACACTATTACCCTGTAATACAATACCTTGTTCAATTTAAATATTATGGGTCAATATTAAGGTTTGATATTGCGCCTTGCGTTAGTTAACCATTGAAAGATGTCTTTGAATTTTTAAAGCATTTTAGAACGCTTATTTCTTCATTTTAAGCTTCTCAGAACACTTTATTTCGCATAGGCATACATAGTAAACTTTAGGGTCACGCTGTGTACCCTCTAATTGACCTATAATTATTTCCTGTGGTAGGGTACACTATTACCCTGTAATATAATAGGTGGTCCAATTTAAAAATTATAGGTCAATATTAAGGTCCGATACCGTGCCGTTAGTTAGCATAGAAAAATGTCTTTGAATTTTAAAAGCATTTTAGAACGCTTATTTCCTCATTTTAAGCTTCTCAGAACACTTTATTTCGCATAGGCATACATAGTAAACTTTAGGGTCACACTGTGTACCCCCTAATTGACCTATAATTATTTCCTGTGGTAGGGTACACTATTACCCTGTAATATAATACGTGGTCCAATTTAAAAATTATGGGTCAATATTAAGGTCCGATACCGTGCCGTTAGTTAACATAGAAAAGTGTCTTCGTATTTCCTTGTTTTAATGCACAATTTAAAATATACATAGTGTACCCCCTAATTGACCTATAATTATTTCCTGTGGTAGGGTACACTATTACCCTGTAATATAATACCTGTCCAATTTAAATATTATGGGTCAATATTAAGGTCTGATATTGCGCCTTGGCTAGTTAACCATTGAAAGATGTCTTTGAATTTTTAAAGCATTTTTGAACGCTTATTTCTTCATTTTAAGCATCTCAGAACACTCTATTTCGCATAGGCATACATAGTAAAATTTAGGGTCACACTGTGTACCCCCTAAATGACCTATAATTATTTCCTGTGGTAGGGTACATTATTACCCTGTAATATAATACGTGGTCCAATTTAAAAATTATAGGTCAATATTAAGGTCCGATACCGTGCCGTTAGTTAACATAGAAAAATGTCTTTGAATTTTTAAAGCATTTTAGAACGCTTATTTCCTCATTTTAAGCTTCTCAGAACAATTTATTTCGCATAGGCATACATAGTAAAATTTAGGGTCACGCTGTGTACCCCCTAAATGACCTATAATTAATTCCTGTGGTAGGGTACACTATTACCCTGTAATATAATACGTGGTCCAATGTAAAAATTATAGGTCAATATTAAGTTCCGATACCGTGCCGTTAGTTAACATTGAAAAATGTCTTCGTATTTCCTTGTTTTAATGCACTATTTAAAATATACATAGTGTACCCCCTAATTGACCTATAATTATTTCCTGTGGTAGGGTACACTATTACCCTGTAATACAATACCTTGTTCAATTTAAATATTATGGGTCAATATTAAGGTTTGATATTGCGCCTTGCGTTAGTTAACCATTGAAAGATGTCTTTGAATTTTTAAAGCATTTTAGAACGCTTATTTCTTCATTTTAAGCTTCTCAGAACACTTTATTTCGCATAGGCATACATAGTAAACTTTAGGGTCACGCTGTGTACCCCCTAATTGACCTATAATTATTTCCTGTGGTAGGGTACACTATTACCCTGTAATATAATAGGTGGTCCAATTTAAAAATTATAGGTCAATATTAAGGTCCGATACCGTGCCGTTAGTTAGCATAGAAAAATGTCTTTGAATTTTAAAAGCATTTTAGAACGCTTATTTCCTCATTTTAAGCTTCTCAGAACACTTTATTTCGCATAGGCATACATAGTAAACTTTAGGGTCACACTGTGTACCCCCTAATTGACCTATAATTATTTCCTGTGGTAGGGTACACTATTACCCTGTAATATAATACGTGGTCCAATTTAAAAATTATGGGTCAATATTAAGGTCCGATACCGTGCCGTTAGTTAACATAGAAAAGTGTCTTCGTATTTCCTTGTTTTAATGCACAATTTAAAATATACATAGTGTACCCCCTAATTGACCTATAATTATTTCCTGTGGTAGAGTACACTATTACCCTGTAATATAATACCTGGTCCAATTTAAATATTATGGGTCAATATTAAGGTTTGATATTGCGCCTTGCGTTAGTTAACCATTGAAAGATGTCTTTGAATTTTTAAAGCATTTTAGAACGCTTATTTCTTCATTTTAAGCTTCTCAGAACACTCTATTTCGCATAAGCATACATAGTAAAATTTAGGGTCACGCTGTGTACCCCCTAAATGACCTATAAATATTTCCTGTGGTAGGGTACACTATTACCCTGTAATATAATACGTGGTCCAATTTAAAAATTATAGGTCAATATTAAGGTCCGATACCGTGCCGTTAGTTAGCATAGAAAAATGTCTTTGAATTTTTAAAGCATTTTAGAACGCTTATTTCCTCATTTTAAGCTTCTCAGAACACTTTATTTCGCATAGGCATACATAGTAAACTTTAGGGTCACTCTGCGTACCCCCTAATTGACCTATAATTATTTCCTGTGGTAGGGTACACTATAACCCTGTAATATAATACGTGGTCCAATTTAAAAATTATAGGTCAATATTAAGGTCCGATACCGTGCCGTTAGTTAACATAGAAAAGTGTCTTCGTATTTCCTTGTTTTAATGCACTATTTAAAATATACATAGTGTACCCCCTAATTGACCTATAATTATTTCCTGTGGAAGGGTACACTATTACCCTGTAATATAATACCTGGTCCAATTTAAATATTATGGGTCAATATTAAGGTCTGATATTGCGCCTTGCGTTAGTTAACCATTGAAAGATGTCTTTGAATTTTTAAAGCATTTTAGAACGCTTATTTCTTCATTTTAAGCATCTCAGAACACTCTATTTCGCATAGGCATACATAGTAAAATTTAGGGTCACGCTGTGTACCCCCTAAATGACCTATAATTATTTCCTGTGGTAGGGTACATTATTACCCTGTAATATAATACGTGGTCCAATTTAAAAATTATGGGTCAATATTAAGGTCCGATACCGTGCCGTTAGTTAACATAGAAAAATGTCTTTGAATTTTTAAAGCATTTTAGAACGCTTATTTCCTCATTTTAAGCTTCTCAGAACACTTTATTTCGCATAGGCATACATAGTAAAATTTAGGGTCACGCTGTGTACCCCCTAAATGACCTATAATTAATTCCTGTGGTAGGGTACACTATTACCCTGTAATATAATACGTGGTCCAATGTAAAAATTATAGGTCAATATTAAGTTCCGATACCGTGCCGTTAGTTAACATTGAAAAATGTCTTCGTATTTCCTTGTTTTAATGCACTATTTAAAATATACATAGTGTACCCCCTAATTGACCTATAATTATTTCCTGTGGTAGGGTGCACTATTACCCTGTAATATAATACCTGGTCCAATTTAAATATTATGGGTCAATATTAAGGTCTGATATTGCGCCTTGAGTTAGTTAACCATTGAAAGATGTCTTTGAATTTTTAAAGCATTTTTGAACGCTTATTTCTTCATTTTAAGCATCTCAGAACACTCTATTTCGCATAGGCATACATAGTAAAATTTAGGGTCACGCTGTGTACCCCCTAAATGACCTATAATTATTTCCTGTGGTAGGGTGCACTATTTCCCTGTAATATAATACGTGGTCCAATTTAAAAATTATAGGTCAATATTAAGGTCCGATAACGTGCCGTTAGTTAACATAGAAAAATGTCTTTGAATTTTTAAAGCATTTTAGAACGCTTATTTCCTCATTTTAAGCTTCTCAGAACACTTTATTTCGCATAGGCATACATAGTAAACTTTAGGGTCACTCTGTGTACCCCCTAATTGACCTATAATTATTTCCTGTGGTAGGGTACACTATAACCCTGTAATATAATACGTGGTCCAATTTAAAAATTATAGGTCAATATTAAGGTCCGATACCGTGCCGTTAGTTAACATAGAAAAGTGTCTTCGTATTTTCTTGTTTTAATGCACTATTTAAAACATACATAGTGTACCCTCTAATTGACCTATAATTATTTCCTGTTGTAGTGTACACTATTACCCTGTAATATAATACCTGGTCCAATTGAAATATTATGGTTCCATATTAAGGTCTGATATCGCGCCTTGCGTTAGTTAACCATTGAAAGATGTCTTTGAATTTTTAAAGCATTTTAGAACGCTTATTTCTTCATTTTAAGCTTCTCAGAACACTCTATTTCGCATAGGCATACATAATAAATTTTAGGGTCATGCTGTGTACCACCTAATTGACCTATAATTATTTCCTGTGGTAAGGTACACTATTACCCTGTAATATAATACGTGGTACAATTTAAAAATTATAGGTCAATATTAAGGTCCGATACCGTGCCGTTAGTTAACATAGAAAAGTGTCTTCGTATTTCCTTGTTTTAATGCACTATTTAAAATATACATAGTGTACCCCCTAATTGACCTATAATTATTTCCTGTGGTAGGGTGCACTATTACCCTGTAATATAATACCTGGTCCAATTTAAATATTATGGGTCAATATTAAGGTCTGATATTGCGCCTTGCGCTAGTTAACCATTGAAAGATGTCTTTGAATTTTTAAAGCATTTTAGAACGCTTATTTCTTCATTTTAAGCTTCTCAGAACACTTTATTTCGCATAGGCATACATAGTAAAATTTAGGGTCACGCTGTGTACCCCCTAAATGACCTATAATTATTTCCTGTGGTAGGGTACATTATTACCCTGTAATATAATACGTGGTCCAATTTAAAAATTATAGGTCAATATTAAGGTCCGATACCGTGCCGTTAGTTAACATAGAAAAATGTCTTTGAATTTTTAAAGCATTTTAGAACGCTTACTTCCTCATTTTAAGCTTCTCAGAACACTTTATTTCGCATAGGCATACATAGTAAAATTTAGGGTCACGCTGTGTACCCCCTAAATGACCTATAATTAATTCCTGTGGTAGGGTACACTATTACCCTGTAATATAATACGTGGTCCAATGTAAAAATTATAGGTCAATATTAAGTTCCGATACCGTGCCGTTAGTTAACATTGAAAAATGTCTTCGTATTTCCTTGTTTTAATGCACTATTTAAAATATACATAGTGTACCCCCTAATTGACCTATAATTATTTCCTGTGGTAGGGTACACTATTACCCTGTAATACCATACCTTGTTCAATTTAAATATTATGGGTCAATATTAAGGTTTGATATTGCGCCTTGCGTTAGTTAACCATTGAAAGATGTCTTTGAATTTTTAAAGCATTTTAGAACGCTTATTTCTTCATTTTAAGCTTCTCAGAACACTTTATTTCGCATAGGCATACATAGTAAACTTTAGGGTCACACTGTGTACCCCCTAATTGACCTATAATTATTTCCTGTGGTAGGGTACACTATTACCCTGTAATATAATACGTGGTCCAATTTAAAAATTATGGGTCAATATTAAGGTCCGATACCGTGCCGTTAGTTAACATAGAAAAGTGTCTTCGTATTTCCTTGTTTTAATGCACAATTTAAAATATACATAGTGTACCCCCTAATTGACCTATAATTATTTCCTGTGGTAGGGTACACTATTACCCTGTAATATAATACGTGGTCCAATTTAAAAATTATAGGTCAATATTAAGGTCCGATACCGTGCCGTTAGTTAACATAGAAAAATGTCTTTGAATTTTTAAAGCATTTTAGAACGCTTATTTCCTCATTTTAAGCTTCTCAGAACACTTTATTTCGCATAGGCATACATAGTAAACTTTAGGGTCACTCTGTGTACCCCCTAATTGACCTATAATTATTTCCTGTGGTAGGGTACACTATAACCCTGTAATATAATACGTGGTCCAGTTTAAAAATTATAGGTCAATATTAAGGTCCGATACCGTGCCGTTAGTTAACATAGAAAAGTGTCTTCGTATTTCCTTGTTTTAATGCACTATTTAAAATATACATAGTGTATCCCCTAATTGACCTATAATTATTTCCTGTGGTAGGGTGCACTATTACCCTGTAATATAATACCTGGTCCAATTTAAATATTATGGGTCAATATTAAGGTCTGATATTGCGCCTTGCGCTAGTTAACCATTGAAAGATGTCTTTGAATTTTTAAAGCATTTTAGAACCCTTATTTCTTCATTTTAAGCTTCTCAGAACACTTTATTTCGCATAGGCATACATAGTAAAATTTAGGGTCACGCTGTGTACCCCCTAAATGACCTATAATTATTTCCTGTGGTAGGGCACACTATTACCCTGTAATATAATACGTGGTCCAATTTAAAAATTATAGGTCAATATTAAGGTCCGATACCGTGCCGTTAGTTAGCATAGAAAAATGTCTTTGAATTTTTAAAGCATTTTAGAACGCTTATTTCCTCATTTTAAGCTTCTCAGAACACTTCATTTCGCATAGGCATACATAGAAAACTTTAGGGTCACTTTGCGTACCCCCTAATTGACCTATAATTATTTCCTGTGGTAGGGTACACTATAACCCTGTAATATAATACGTGGTCCAATTTAAAAATTATAGGTCAATATTAAGGTCCGATACCGTGCCGTTAGTTAACATAGAAAAGTGTCTTCGTATTTTCTTGTTTTAATGCACTATTTAAAACATACATAGTGTACCCCCTAATTGACCTATAATTATTTCCTGTTGTAGGGTACACTATTACCCTGTAATATAATACCTGGTCCAATTGAAATATTATGGTTCCATATTAAGGTCTGATATCGCGCCTTGCGTTAGTTAACCATTGAAAGATGTCTTTGAATTTTTAAAGCATTTTAGAACGCTTATTTCTTCATTTTAAGCTTCTCAGAACACTCTATTTCGCATAGGCATACATAGTAAATTTTAGGGTCATGCTGTGTACCACCTAATTGACCTATAATTATTTCCTGTGGTAAGGTACACTATTACCCTGTAATATAATACGTGGTACAATTTAAAAATTATAGGTCAATATTAAGGTCCGATACCGTGCCGTTAGTTAACATAGAAAAGTGTCTTCGTATTTCCTTGTTTTAATGCACTATTTTAAATATACATAGTGTACCCCTAATTGACCTATAATTATTTCCTGTGGTAGGGTGCACTATTACCCTGTAATATAATACCTGGTCCAATTTAAATATTATGGGTCAATATTAAGGTTTGATATTGCGCCTTGCGCTAGTTAACCATTGAAAGATGTCTTTGAATTTTTAAAGCATTTTAGAACGCTTATTTCTTCATTTTAAGCTTCTCAGAACACTTTATTTCGCATAGGCATACATAGTAAAATTTAGGGTCACGCTGTGTACCCCCTAAATGACCTATAATTATTTCCTGTGGTAGGGCACACTATTACCCTGTAATATAATACGTGGTCCAATTTAAAAATTATAGGTCAATATTAAGGTCCGATACCGTGCCGTTAGTTAACATAGAAAAATGTCTTTGAATTTTTAAAGCATTTTAGAACGCTTATTTCCTCATTTTAAGCTTCTCAGAACACTTTATTTCGCATAGGCATACATAGTAAACTTTAGGGTCACTCTGTGTACCCCCTAATTGACCTATAATTATTTCCTGTGGTAGGGTACACTATAACCCTGTAATATAATACGTGGTCCAGTTTAAAAATTATAGGTCAATATTAAGGTCCGATACCGTGCCGTTAGTTAACATAGAAAAGTGTCTTCGTATTTCCTTGTTTTAATGCACTATTTAAAATATACATAGTGTATCCCCTAATTGACCTATAATTATTTCCTGTGGTAGGGTACACTATTACCCTGTAATATAATACCTGGTCCAATTTAAATATTATGGGTCAATATTAAGGTCTGATATTGCGCCTTGCGTTAGTTAACCATTGAAAGATGTCTTTGAATTTTTAAAGCATTTTTGAACGCTTATTTCTTCATTTTAAGCATCTCAGAACACTCTATTTCGCATAGGCATACATAGTAAAATTTAGGGTCACGCTGTGTACCCCCTAAATGACCTATAATTATTTCCTGTGGTAGGGTACACTATTTCCCTGTAATATAATACGTGGTCCAATTTAAAAATTATAGGTCAATATTAAGGTCCGATACCGTGCCGTTAGTTAGCATAGAAAAATGTCTTTGAATTTTAAAAGCATTTTAGAACGCTTATTTCCTCATTTTAAGCTTCTCAGAACACTTTATTTCGCATAGGCATACATAGTAAACTTTAGGGTCACACTGTGTACCCCCTAATTGACCTATAATTATTTCCTGTGGTAGGGTACACTATTACCCTGTAATATAATACGTGGTCCAATTTAAAAATTATGGGTCAATATTAAGGTCCGATACCGTGCCGTTAGTTAACATAGAAAAGTGTCTTCGTATTTCCTTGTTTTAATGCACAATTTAAAATATACATAGTGTACCCCCTAATTGACCTATAATTATTTCCTGTGGTAGGGTACACTATTACCCTGTAATATAATACCTGGTCCAATTTAAATATTATGGGTCAATATTAAGGTCTGATATTGCGCCTTGCGCTTGTTAACCATTGAAAGATGTCTTTGAATTTTTAAAGCATTTTAGAACGCTTATTTCTTCATTTTAAGCTTCTCAGAACACTCTATTTCGCATAAGCATACATAGTAAAATTTAGGGTCACGCTGTGTACCCCCTAAATGACCTATAATTATTTCCTGTGGTAGGGCACACTATTACCCTGTAATATAATACGTGGTCCAATTTAAAAATTATAGGTCAATATTAAGGTCCGATACCGTGCCGTTAGTTAACATAGAAAAATGTCTTTGAATTTTTAAAGCATTTTAGAACGCTTATTTCCTCATTTTAAGCTTCTCAGAACACTTTATTTCGCATAGGCATACATAGTAAACTTTAGGGTCACTCTGTGTACCCCCTAATTGACCTATAATTATTTCCTGTGGTAGGGTACACTATAACCCTGTAATATAATACGTGGTCCAGTTTAAAAATTATAGGTCAATATTAAGGTCCGATACCGTGCCGTTAGTTAACATAGAAAAGTGTCTTCGTATTTCCTTGTTTTAATGCACTATTTAAAATATACATAGTGTATCCCCTAATTGACCTATAATTATTTACTGTGGTAGGGTACACTATTACCCTGTAATATAATACCTGGTCCAATTTAAATATTATGGGTCAATATTAAGGTCTGATATTGCGCCTTGCGTTAGTTAACCATTGAAAGATGTCTTTGAATTTTTAAAGCATTTTTGAACGCTTATTTCTTCATTTTAAGCATCTCAGAACACTCTATTTCGCATAGGCATACATAGTAAAATTTAGGGTCACGCTGTGTACCCCCTAAATGACCTATAATTATTTCCTGTGGTAGGGTACACTATAACCCTGTAATATAATACGTGGTCCAGTTTAAAAATTATAGGTCAATATTAAGGTCCGATACCGTGCCGTTAGTTAGCATAGAAAAATGTCTTTGAATTTTAAAAGCATTTTAGAACGCTTATTTCCTCATTTTAAGCTTCTCAGAACACTTTATTTCGCATAGGCATACATAGTAAACTTTAGGGTCACACTGTGTACCCCCTAATTGACCTATAATTATTTCCTGTGGTAGGGTACACTATTACCCTGTAATATAATACGTGGTCCAATTTAAAAATTATGGGTCAATATTAAGGTCCGATACCGTGCCGTTAGTTAACATAGAAAAGTGTCTTCGTATTTCCTTGTTTTAATGCACAATTTAAAATATACATAGTGTACCCCCTAATTGACCTATAATTATTTCCTGTGGTAGGGTACACTATTACCCTGTAATATAATACCTGGTCCAATTTAAATATTATGGGTCAATATTAAGGTCTGATATTGCGCCTTGCGCTTGTTAACCATTGAAAGATGTCTTTGAATTTTTAAAGCATTTTAGAACGCTTATTTCTTCATTTTAAGCTTCTCAGAACACTCTATTTCGCATAAGCATACATAGTAAAATTTAGGGTCACGCTGTGTACCCCCTAAATGACCTATAAATATTTCCTGTGGTAGGGTACACTATTACCCTGTAATATAATACGTGGTCCAATTTAAAAATTATAGGTCAATATTAAGGTCCGATACCGTGCCGTTAGTTAGCATAGAAAAATGTCTTTGAATTTTTAAAGCATTTTAGAACGCTTATTTCCTCATTTTAAGCTTCTCAGAACACTTTATTTCGCATAGGCATACATAGTAAACTTTAGGGTCACTCTGCGTACCCCCTAATTGACCTATAATTATTTCCTGTGGTAGGGTACACTATAACCCTGTAATATAATACGTGGTCCAATTTAAAAATTATAGGTCAATATTAAGGTCCGATACCGTGCCGTTAGTTAACATAGAAAAGTGTCTTCGTATTTCCTTGTTTTAATGCACTATTTAAAATATACATAGTGTACCCCCTAATTGACCTATAATTATTTCCTGTGGAAGGGTACACTAATACCCTGTAATATAATACCTGGTCCAATTTAAATGTTATGGGTCAATATTAAGGTCTGATATTGCGCCTTGCGTTAGTTAACCATTCAAAGATGTCTTTGAATTTTTAAAGCATTTTAGAACGCTTATTTCTTCATTTTAAGCTTCTCAGAACACTCTATTTCGCATAGGCATACATAGTAAATTTTAGGGTCATGCTGTGTACCACCTAATTGACCTATAACTATTTCCTGTGGTAAGGTACACTATTACCCTGTAATATAATACGTGGTACAATTTAAAAATTATAGGTCAATATTAAGGTCCGATACCGTGCCGTTAGTTAACATAGAAAAGTGTCTTCGTATTTCCTTGTTTTAATGCACTATTTAAAATATACATAGTGTACCCCTAATTGACCTATAATTATTTCCTGTGGTAGGGTGCACTATTACCCTGTAATATAATACCTGGTCCAATTTAAATATTATGGGTCAATATTAAGGTCTGATATTGCGCCTTGCGCTAGTTAACCATTGAAAGATGTCTTTGAATTTTTAAAGCATTTTAGAACGCTTATTTCTTCATTTTAAGCTTCTCAGAACACTTTATTTCGCATAGGCATACATAGTAAACTTTAGGGTCACGCTGTGTACCCCCTAAATGACCTATAATTATTTCCTGTGGTAGGGTACATTATTACCCTGTAATATAATACGTGGTCCAATTTAAAAATTATAGGTCAATATTAAGGTCCGATACCGTGCCGTTAGTTAACATAGAAAAATGTCTTTGAATTTTTAAAGCATTTTAGAACGCTTACTTCCTCATTTTAAGCTTCTCAGAACACTTTATTTCGCATAGGCATACATAGTAAAATTTAGGGTCACGCTGTGTACCCCCTAAATGACCTATAATTAATTCCTGTGGTAGGGTACACTATTACCCTGTAATATAATACGTGGTCCAATGTAAAAATTATAGGTCAATATTAAGTTCCGATACCGTGCCGTTAGTTAACATTGAAAAATGTCTTCGTATTTCCTTGTTTTAATGCACTATTTAAAATATACATAGTGTACCCCCTAATTGACCTATAATTATTTCCTGTGGTAGGGTACACTATTACCCTGTAATACCATACCTTGTTCAATTTAAATATTATGGGTCAATATTAAGGTTTGATATTGCGCCTTGCGTTAGTTAACCATTGAAAGATGTCTTTGAATTTTTAAAGCATTTTAGAACGCTTATTTCTTCATTTTAAGCTTCTCAGAACACTTTATTTCGCATAGGCATACATAGTAAACTTTAGGGTCACACTGTGTACCCCCTAATTGACCTATAATTATTTCCTGTGGTAGGGTACACTATTACCCTGTAATATAATACGTGGTCCAATTTAAAAATTATGGGTCAATATTAAGGTCCGATACCGTGCCGTTAGTTAACATAGAAAAGTGTCTTCGTATTTCCTTGTTTTAATGCACAATTTAAAATATACATAGTGTACCCCCTAATTGACCTATAATTATTTCCTGTGGTAGGGTACACTATTACCCTGTAATATAATACGTGGTCCAATTTAAAAATTATAGGTCAATATTAAGGTCCGATACCGTGCCGTTAGTTAACATAGAAAAATGTCTTTGAATTTTTAAAGCATTTTAGAACGCTTATTTCCTCATTTTAAGCTTCTCAGAACACTTTATTTCGCATAGGCATACATAGTAAACTTTAGGGTCACTCTGTGTACCCCCTAATTGACCTATAATTATTTCCTATGGTAGGGTACACTATAACCCTGTAATATAATAAGTGGTCCAGTTTAAAAATTATAGGTCAATATTAAGGTCCGATACCGTGCCGTTAGTTAACATAGAAAAGTGTCTTCGTATTTCCTTGTTTTAATGCACTATTTAAAATATACATAGTGTATCCCCTAATTGACCTATAATTATTTCCTGTGGTAGGGTACACTATTACCCTGTAATATAATACCTGGTCCAATTTAAATATTATGGGTCAATATTAAGGTCTGATATTGCGCCTTGCGTTAGTTAACCATTGAAAGATGTCTTTGAATTTTTAAAGCATTTTTGAACGCTTATTTCTTCATTTTAAGCATCTCAGAACACTCTATTTCGCATAGGCATACATAGTAAAATTTAGGGTCACGCTGTGTACCCCCTAAATGACCTATAATTATTTCCTGTGGTAGGGTACACTATTTCCCTGTAATATAATACGTGGTCCAATTTAAAAATTATAGGTCAATATTAAGGTCCGATACCGTGCCGTTAGTTAACATAGAAAAATGTCTTTGAATTTTTAAAGCATTTTAGAACGCTTATTTCCTCATTTTAAGCTTCTCAGAACACTTTATTTCGCATAGGCATACATAGTAAACTTTAGGGTCACTCTGTGTACCCCCTAATTGACCTATAATTATTTCCTGTGGTAGGGTACACTATAACCCTGTAATATAATACGTGGTCCAATTTAAAAATTATAGGTCAATATTAAGGTCCGATACCGTGCCGTTAGTTAACATAGAAAAGTGTCTTCGTATTTTCTTGTTTTAATGCACTATTTAAAACATACATAGTGTACCCCCTAATTGACCTATAATTATTTCCTGTTGTAGGGTACACTATTACCCTGTAATATAATACCTGGTCCAATTGAAATATTATGGTTCCATATTAAGGTCTGATATCGCGCCTTGCGTTAGTTAACCATTGAAAGATGTCTTTGAATTTTTAAAGCATTTTAGAACGCTTATTTCTTCATTTTAAGCTTCTCAGAACACTCTATTTCGCATAGGCATACATAGTAAGTTTTAGGGTCATGCTGTGTACCACCTAATTGACCTATAATTATTTCCTGTGGTAAGGTACACTATTACCCTGTAATATAATACGTGGTACAATTTAAAAATTATAGGTCAATATTAAGGTCCGATACCGTGCCGTTAGTTAACATAGAAAAGTGTCTTCGTATTTCCTTGTTTTAATGCACTATTTAAAATATACATAGTGTACCCCCTAATTGACCTATAATTATTTCCTGTGGTAGGGTGCACTATTACCCTGTAATATAATACCTGGTCCAATTTAAATATTATGGGTCAATATTAAGGTCTGATATTGCGCCTTGCGCTAGTTAACCATTGAAAGATGTCTTTGAATTTTTAAAGCATTTTAGAACCCTTATTTCTTCATTTTAAGCTTCTCAGAACACTTTATTTCGCATAGGCATACATAGTAAAATTTAGGGTCACGCTGTGTACCCCCTAAATGACCTATAATTATTTCCTGTGGTAGGGCACACTATTACCCTGTAATATAATACGTGGTCCAATTTAAAAATTATAGGTCAATATTAAGGTCCGATACCGTGCCGTTAGTTAGCATAGAAAAATGTCTTTGAATTTTTAAAGCATTTTAGAACGCTTATTTCCTCATTTTAAGCTTCTCAGAACACTTCATTTCGCATAGGCATACATAGAAAACTTTAGGGTCACTTTGCGTACCCCCTAATTGACCTATAATTATTTCCTGTGGTAGGGTACACTATAACCCTGTAATATAATACGTGGTCCAATTTAAAAATTATAGGTCAATATTAAGGTCCGATACCGTGCCGTTAGTTAACATAGAAAAGTGTCTTCGTATTTTCTTGTTTTAATGCACTATTTAAAACATACATAGTGTACCCCCTAATTGACCTATAATTATTTCCTGTTGTAGGGTACACTATTACCCTGTAATATAATACCTGGTCCAATTGAAATATTATGGTTCCATATTAAGGTCTGATATCGCGTCTTGCGTTAGTTAACCATTGAAAGATGTCTTTGAATTTTTAAAGCATTTTAGAACGCTTATTTCTTCATTTTAAGCTTCTCAGAACACTCTATTTCGCATAGGCATACATAGTAAATTTTAGGGTCATGCTGTGTACCACCTAATTGACCTATAATTATTTCCTGTGGTAAGGTACACTATTACCCTGTAATATAATACGTGGTACAATTTAAAAATTATAGGTCAATATTAAGGTCCGATACCGTGCCGTTAGTTAACATAGAAAAGTGTCTTCGTATTTCCTTGTTTTAATGCACTATTTTAAATATACATAGTGTACCCCTAATTGACCTATAATTATTTCCTGTGGTAGGGTGCACTATTACCCTGTAATATAATACCTGGTCCAATTTAAATATTATGGGTCAATATTAAGGTTTGATATTGCGCCTTGCGCTAGTTAACCATTGAAAGATGTCTTTGAATTTTTAAAGCATTTTAGAACGCTTATTTCTTCATTTTAAGCTTCTCAGAACACTTTATTTCGCATAGGCATACATAGTAAAATTTAGGGTCACGCTGTGTACCCCCTAAATGACCTATAATTATTTCCTGTGGTAGGGCACACTATTACCCTGTAATATAATACGTGGTCCAATTTAAAAATTATAGGTCAATATTAAGGTCCGATACCGTGCCGTTAGTTAACATAGAAAAATGTCTTTGAATTTTTAAAGCATTTTAGAACGCTTATTTCCTCATTTTAAGCTTCTCAGAACACTTTATTTCGCATAGGCATACATAGTAAACTTTAGGGTCACTCTGTGTACCCCCTAATTGACCTATAATTATTTCCTGTGGTAGGGTACACTATAACCCTGTAATATAATACGTGGTCCAGTTTAAAAATTATAGGTCAATATTAAGGTCCGATACCGTGCCGTTAGTTAACATAGAAAAGTGTCTTCGTATTTCCTTGTTTTAATGCACTATTTAAAATATACATAGTGTATCCCCTAATTGACCTATAATTATTTCCTGTGGTAGGGTACACTATTACCCTGTAATATAATACCTGGTCCAATTTAAATATTATGGGTCAATATTAAGGTCTGATATTGCGCCTTGCGTTAGTTAACCATTGAAAGATGTCTTTGAATTTTTAAAGCATTTTTGAACGCTTATTTCTTCATTTTAAGCATCTCAGAACACTCTATTTCGCATAGGCATACATAGTAAAATTTAGGGTCACGCTGTGTACCCCCTAAATGACCTATAATTATTTCCTGTGGTAGGGTACACTATTTCCCTGTAATATAATACGTGGTCCAATTTAAAAATTATAGGTCAATATTAAGGTCCGATACCGTGCCGTTAGTTAGCATAGAAAAATGTCTTTGAATTTTAAAAGCATTTTAGAACGCTTATTTCCTCATTTTAAGCTTCTCAGAACACTTTATTTCGCATAGGCATACATAGTAAACTTTAGGGTCACACTGTGTACCCCCTAATTGACCTATAATTATTTCCTGTGGTAGGGTACACTATTACCCTGTAATATAATACGTGGTCCAATTTAAAAATTATGGGTCAATATTAAGGTCCGATACCGTGCCGTTAGTTAACATAGAAAAGTGTCTTCGTATTTCCTTGTTTTAATGCACAATTTAAAATATACATAGTGTACCCCCTAATTGACCTATAATTATTTCCTGTGGTAGGGTACACTATTACCCTGTAATATAATACCTGGTCCAATTTAAATATTATGGGTCAATATTAAGGTCTGATATTGCGCCTTGCGCTTGTTAACCATTGAAAGATGTCTTTGAATTTTTAAAGCATTTTAGAACGCTTATTTCTTCATTTTAAGCTTCTCAGAACACTCTATTTCGCATAAGCATACATAGTAAAATTTAGGGTCACGCTGTGTACCCCCTAAATGACCTATAATTATTTCCTGTGGTAGGGCACACTATTACCCTGTAATATAATACGTGGTCCAATTTAAAAATTATAGGTCAATATTAAGGTCCGATACCGTGCCGTTAGTTAACATAGAAAAATGTCTTTGAATTTTTAAAGCATTTTAGAACGCTTATTTCCTCATTTTAAGCTTCTCAGAACACTTTATTTCGCATAGGCATACATAGTAAACTTTAGGGTCACTCTGTGTACCCCCTAATTGACCTATAATTATTTCCTGTGGTAGGGTACACTATAACCCTGTAATATAATACGTGGTCCAGTTTAAAAATTATAGGTCAATATTAAGGTCCGATACCGTGCCGTTAGTTAACATAGAAAAGTGTCTTCGTATTTCCTTGTTTTAATGCACTATTTAAAATATACATAGTGTATCCCCTAATTGACCTATAATTATTTCCTGTGGTAGGGTACACTATTACCCTGTAATATAATACCTGGTCCAATTTAAATATTATGGGTCAATATTAAGGTCTGATATTGCGCCTTGCGTTAGTTAACCATTGAAAGATGTCTTTGAATTTTTAAAGCATTTTTGAACGCTTATTTCTTCATTTTAAGCATCTCAGAACACTCTATTTCGCATAGGCATACATAGTAAAATTTAGGGTCACGCTGTGTACCCCCTAAATGACCTATAATTATTTCCTGTGGTAGGGTACACTATTTCCCTGTAATATAATACGTGGTCCAATTTAAAAATTATAGGTCAATATTAAGGTCCGATACCGTGCCGTTAGTTAGCATAGAAAAATGTCTTTGAATTTTAAAAGCATTTTAGAACGCTTATTTCCTCATTTTAAGCTTCTCAGAACACTTTATTTCGCATAGGCATACATAGTAAACTTTAGGGTCACACTGTGTACCCCCTAATTGACCTATAATTATTTCCTGTGGTAGGGTACACTATTACCCTGTAATATAATACGTGGTCCAATTTAAAAATTATGGGTCAATATTAAGGTCCGATACCGTGCCGTTAGTTAACATAGAAAAGTGTCTTCGTATTTCCTTGTTTTAATGCACAATTTAAAATATACATAGTGTACCCCCTAATTGACCTATAATTATTTCCTGTGGTAGGGTACACTATTACCCTGTAATATAATACCTGGTCCAATTTAAATATTATGGGTCAATATTAAGGTCTGATATTGCGCCTTGCGCTTGTTAACCATTGAAAGATGTCTTTGAATTTTTAAAGCATTTTAGAACGCTTATTTCTTCATTTTAAGCTTCTCAGAACACTCTATTTCGCATAAGCATACATAGTAAAATTTAGGGTCACGCTGTGTACCCCCTAAATGACCTATAAATATTTCCTGTGGTAGGGTACACTATTACCCTGTAATATAATACGTGGTCCAATTTAAAAATTATAGGTCAATATTAAGGTCCGATACCGTGCCGTTAGTTAGCATAGAAAAATGTCTTTGAATTTTTAAAGCATTTTAGAACGCTTATTTCCTCATTTTAAGCTTCTCAGAACACTTTATTTCGCATAGGCATACATAGTAAACTTTAGGGTCACTCTGCGTACCCCCTAATTGACCTATAATTATTTCCTGTGGTAGGGTACACTATAACCCTGTAATATAATACGTGGTCCAATTTAAAAATTATAGGTCAATATTAAGGTCCGATACCGTGCCGTTAGTTAACATAGAAAAGTGTCTTCGTATTTCCTTGTTTTAATGCACTATTTAAAATATACATAGTGTACCCCCTAATTGACCTATAATTATTTCCTGTGGAAGGGTACACTAATACCCTGTAATATAATACCTGGTCCAATTTAAATGTTATGGGTCAATATTAAGGTCTGATATTGCGCCTTGCGTTAGTTAACCATTCAAAGATGTCTTTGAATTTTTAAAGCATTTTAGAACGCTTATTTCTTCATTTTAAGCTTCTCAGAACACTCTATTTCGCATAGGCATACATAGTAAATTTTAGGGTCATGCTGTGTACCACCTAATTGACCTATAACTATTTCCTGTGGTAAGGTACACTATTACCCTGTAATATAATACGTGGTACAATTTAAAAATTATAGGTCAATATTAAGGTCCGATACCGTGCCGTTAGTTAACATAGAAAAGTGTCTTCGTATTTCCTTGTTTTAATGCACTATTTAAAATATACATAGTGTACCCCTAATTGACCTATAATTATTTCCTGTGGTAGGGTGCACTATTACCCTGTAATATAATACCTGGTCCAATTTAAATATTATGGGTCAATATTAAGGTCTGATATTGCGCCTTGCGCTAGTTAACCATTGAAAGATGTCTTTGAATTTTTAAAGCATTTTAGAACGCTTATTTCTTCATTTTAAGCTTCTCAGAACACTTTATTTCGCATAGGCATACATAGTAAACTTTAGGGTCACGCTGTGTACCCCCTAATTGACCTATAATTATTTCCTGTGGTAGGGTACACTATTACCCTGTAATATAATAGGTGGTCCAATTTAAAAATTATAGGTCAATATTAAGGTCCGATACCGTGCCGTTAGTTAGCATAGAAAAATGTCTTTGAATTTTAAAAGCATTTTAGAACGCTTATTTCCTCATTTTAAGCTTCTCAGAACACTTTATTTCGCATAGGCATACATAGTAAACTTTAGGGTCACACTGTGTACCCCCTAATTGACCTATAATTATTTCCTGTGGTAGGGTACACTATTACCCTGTAATATAATACGTGGTCCAATTTAAAAATTATGGGTCAATATTAAGGTCCGATACCGTGCCGTTAGTTAACATAGAAAAGTGTCTTCGTATTTCCTTGTTTTAATGCACAATTTAAAATATACATAGTGTACCCCCTAATTGACCTATAATTATTTCCTGTGGTAGGGTACACTATTACCCTGTAATATAATACCTGGTCCAATTTAAATATTATGGGTCAATATTAAGGTCTGATATTGCGCCTTGCGCTTGTTAACCATTGAAAGATGTCTTTGAATTTTTAAAGCATTTTAGAACGCTTATTTCTTCATTTTAAGCTTCTCAGAACACTCTATTTCGCATAAGCATACATAGTAAAATTTAGGGTCACGCTGTGTACCCCCTAAATGACCTATAAATATTTCCTGTGGTAGGGTACACTATTACCCTGTAATATAATACGTGGTCCAATTTAAAAATTATAGGTCAATATTAAGGTCCGATACCGTGCCGTTAGTTAGCATAGAAAAATGTCTTTGAATTTTTAAAGCATTTTAGAACGCTTATTTCCTCATTTTAAGCTTCTCAGAACACTTTATTTCGCATAGGCATACATAGTAAACTTTAGGGTCACTCTGCGTACCCCCTAATTGACCTATAATTATTTCCTGTGGTAGGGTACACTATAACCCTGTAATATAATACGTGGTCCAATTTAAAAATTATAGGTCAATATTAAGGTCCGATACCGTGCCGTTAGTTAACATAGAAAAGTGTCTTCGTATTTCCTTGTTTTAATGCACTATTTAAAATATACATAGTGTACCCCCTAATTGACCTATAATTATTTCCTGTGGAAGGGTACACTAATACCCTGTAATATAATACCTGGTCCAATTTAAATGTTATGGGTCAATATTAAGGTCTGATATTGCGCCTTGCGTTAGTTAACCATTCAAAGATGTCTTTGAATTTGTAAAGCATTTTAGAACGCTTATTTCTTCATTTTAAGCTTCTCAGAACACTCTATTTCGCATAGGCATACATAGTAAATTTTAGGGTCATGCTGTGTACCACCTAATTGACCTATAACTATTTCCTGTGGTAAGGTACACTATTACCCTGTAATATAATACGTGGTCCAATTTAAAAATTATAGGTCAATATTAAGGTCCGATACCGTGCCGTTAGTTAACATAGAAAAATGTCTTTGAATTTTTAAAGCATTTTAGAACGCTTATTTCCTCATTTTAAGCTTCTCAGAACACTTTATTTCGCATAGGCATACATAGTAAACTTTAGGGTCACTCTGTGTACCCCCTAATTGACCTATAATTATTTCCTGTGGTAGGGTACACTATAACCCTGTAATATAATACGTGGTCCAATTTAAAAATTATAGGTCAATATTAAGGTCCGATACCGTGTCGTTAGTTAACATAGAAAAGTGTCTTCGTATTTTCTTGTTTTAATGCACTATTTAAAACATACATAGTGTACCCCCTAATTGACCTATAATTATTTCCTGTTGTAGGGTACACTATTACCCTGTAATATAATACCTGGTCCAATTGAAATATTATGGTTCCATATTAAGGTCTGATATCGCGCCTTGCGTTAGTTAACCATTGAAAGATGTCTTTGAATTTTTAAAGCATTTTAGAACGCTTATTTCTTCATTTCAAGCTTCTCAGAACACTCTATTTCGCATAGGCATACATAGTAAGTTTTAGGGTCATGCTGTGTACCACCTAATTGACCTATAATTATTTCCTGTGGTAAGGTACACTATTACCCTGTAATATAATACGTGGTACAATTTAAAAATTATAGGTCAATATTAAGGTCCGATACCGTGCCGTTAGTTAACATAGAAAAGTGTCTTCGTATTTCCTTGTTTTAATGCACTATTTAAAATATACATAGTGTACCCCCTAATTGACCTATAATTATTTCCTGTGGTAGGGTGCACTATTACCCTGTAATAAAATACCTGGGCCAATTTAAATATTATGGGTCAATATTAAGGTCTGATATTGCGCCTTGCGCTAGTTAACCATTGAAAGATGTCTTTGAATTTTTAAAGCATTTTAGAACGCTTATTTCTTCATTTTAAGCTTCTCAGAACACTTTATTTCGCATAGGCATACATAGTAAAATTTAGGGTCACGCTGTGTACCCCCTAAATGACCTATAATTATTTCCTGTGGTAGGGCACACTATTACCCTGTAATATAATACGTGGTCCAATTTAAAATTATAGGTCAATATTAAGATCCGATACCGTGCCGTTAGTTAACATAGAAAAATGTCTTTGAATTTTTAAAGCATTTTAGAACGCTTATTTCCTCATTTTAAGCTTCTCAGAACACTTTATTTCGCATAGGCATACATAGTAAACCTTTAGGGTCACTCTGTGTACCCCCTAATTGACCTATAATTATTTCCTGTGGTAGGGTACACTATAACCCTGTAATATAATACGTGGTCCAGTTTAAAAATTATAGGTCAATATTAAGGTCCGATACCGTGCCGTTAGTTAACATAGAAAAGTGTCTTCGTATTTCCTTGTTTTAATGCACTATTTAAAATGTACATAGTGTATCCCCTAATTGACCTATAATTATTTCCTGTGGTAGGGTACACTATTACCCTGTAATATAATACCTGGTCCAATTTAAATATTATGGGTCAATATTAAGGTCTGATATTGCGCCTTGCGTTAGTTAACCATTGAAAGATGTCTTTGAATTTTTAAAGCATTTTTGAACGCTTATTTCTTCATTTTAAGCATCTCAGAACACTCTATTTCGCATAGGCATACATAGTAAAATTTAGGGTCACGCTGTGTACCCCCTAAATGACCTATAATTATTTCCTGTGGTAGGGTACACTATTTCCCTGTAATATAATACGTGGTCCAATTTAAAAATTATAGGTCAATATTAAGGTCCGATACCGTGCCGTTAGTTAGCATAGAAAAATGTCTTTGAATTTTAAAAGCATTTTAGAACGCTTATTTCCTCATTTTAAGCTTCTCAGAACACTTTATTTCGCATAGGCATACATAGTAAACTTTAGGGTCACACTGTGTACCCCCTAATTGACCTATAATTATTTCCTGTGGTAGGGTACACTATTACCCTGTAATATAATACGTGGTCCAATTTAAAAATTATGGGTCAATATTAAGGTCCGATACCGTGCCGTTAGTTAACATAGAAAAGTGTCTTCGTATTTCCTTGTTTTAATGCACAATTTAAAATATACATAGTGTACCCCCTAATTGACCTATAATTATTTCCTGTGGTAGGGTACACTATTACCCTGTAATATAATACCTGGTCCAATTTAAATATTATGGGTCAATATTAAGGTCTGATATTGCGCCTTGCGCTTGTTAACCATTGAAAGATGTCTTTGAATTTTTAAAGCATTTTAGAACGCTTATTTCTTCATTTTAAGCTTCTCAGAACACTCTATTTCGCATAAGCATACATAGTAAAATTTAGGGTCACGCTGTGTACCCCCTAAATGACCTATAAATATTTCCTGTGGTAGGGTACACTATTACCCTGTAATATAATACGTGGTCCAATTTAAAAATTATAGGTCAATATTAAGGTCCGATACCGTGCCGTTAGTTAGCATAGAAAAATGTCTTTGAATTTTTAAAGCATTTTAGAACGCTTATTTCCTCATTTTAAGCTTCTCAGAACACTTTATTTCGCATAGGCATACATAGTAAACTTTAGGGTCACTCTGCGTACCCCCTAATTGACCTATAATTATTTCCTGTGGTAGGGTACACTATAACCCTGTAATATAATACGTGGTCCAATTTAAAAATTATAGGTCAATATTAAGGTCCGATACCGTGCCGTTAGTTAACATAGAAAAGTGTCTTCGTATTTCCTTGTTTTAATGCACTATTTAAAATATACATAGTGTACCCCCTAATTGACCTATAATTATTTCCTGTGGAAGGGTACACTAATACCCTGTAATATAATACCTGGTCCAATTTAAATGTTATGGGTCAATATTAAGGTCTGATATTGCGCCTTGCGTTAGTTAACCATTCAAAGATGTCTTTGAATTTTTAAAGCATTTTAGAACGCTTATTTCTTCATTTTAAGCTTCTCAGAACACTCTATTTCGCATAGGCATACATAGTAAATTTTAGGGTCATGCTGTGTACCACCTAATTGACCTATAACTATTTCCTGTGGTAAGGTACACTATTACCCTGTAATATAATACGTGGTACAATTTAAAAATTATAGGTCAATATTAAGGTCCGATACCGTGCCGTTAGTTAACATAGAAAAGTGTCTTCGTATTTCCTTGTTTTAATGCACTATTTAAAATATACATAGTGTACCCCTAATTGACCTATAATTATTTCCTGTGGTAGGGTGCACTATTACCCTGTAATATAATACCTGGTCCAATTTAAATATTATGGGTCAATATTAAGGTCTGATATTGCGCCTTGCGCTAGTTAACCATTGAAAGATGTCTTTGAATTTTTAAAGCATTTTAGAACGCTTATTTCTTCATTTTAAGCTTCTCAGAACACTTTATTTCGCATAGGCATACATAGTAAACTTTAGGGTCACGCTGTGTACCCCCTAATTGACCTATAATTATTTCCTGTGGTAGGGTACACTATTACCCTGTAATATAATAGGTGGTCCAATTTAAAAATTATAGGTCAATATTAAGGTCCGATACCGTGCCGTTAGTTAGCATAGAAAAATGTCTTTGAATTTTAAAAGCATTTTAGAACGCTTATTTCCTCATTTTAAGCTTCTCAGAACACTTTATTTCGCATAGGCATACATAGTAAACTTTAGGGTCACACTGTGTACCCCCTAATTGACCTATAATTATTTCCTGTGGTAGGGTACACTATTACCCTGTAATATAATACGTGGTCCAATTTAAAAATTATGGGTCAATATTAAGGTCCGATACCGTGCCGTTAGTTAACATAGAAAAGTGTCTTCGTATTTCCTTGTTTTAATGCACAATTTAAAATATACATAGTGTACCCCCTAATTGACCTATAATTATTTCCTGTGGTAGGGTACACTATTACCCTGTAATATAATACCTGGTCCAATTTAAATATTATGGGTCAATATTAAGGTCTGATATTGCGCCTTGCGCTTGTTAACCATTGAAAGATGTCTTTGAATTTTTAAAGCATTTTAGAACGCTTATTTCTTCATTTTAAGCTTCTCAGAACACTCTATTTCGCATAAGCATACATAGTAAAATTTAGGGTCACGCTGTGTACCCCCTAAATGACCTATAAATATTTCCTGTGGTAGGGTACACTATTACCCTGTAATATAATACGTGGTCCAATTTAAAAATTATAGGTCAATATTAAGGTCCGATACCGTGCCGTTAGTTAGCATAGAAAAATGTCTTTGAATTTTTAAAGCATTTTAGAACGCTTATTTCCTCATTTTAAGCTTCTCAGAACACTTTATTTCGCATAGGCATACATAGTAAACTTTAGGGTCACTCTGCGTACCCCCTAATTGACCTATAATTATTTCCTGTGGGAGGGTACACTATAACCCTGTAATATAATACGTGGTCCAATTTAAAAATTATAGGTCAATATTAAGGTCCGATACCGTGCCGTTAGTTAACATAGAAAAGTGTCTTCGTATTTCCTTGTTTTAATGCACTATTTAAAATATACATAGTGTACCCCCTAATTGACCTATAATTATTTCCTGTGGAAGGGTACACTAATACCCTGTAATATAATACCTGGTCCAATTTAAATGTTATGGGTCAATATTAAGGTCTGATATTGCGCCTTGCGTTAGTTAACCATTCAAAGATGTCTTTGAATTTGTAAAGCATTTTAGAACGCTTATTTCTTCATTTTAAGCTTCTCAGAACACTCTATTTCGCATAGGCATACATAGTAAATTTTAGGGTCATGCTGTGTACCACCTAATTGACCTATAACTATTTCCTGTGGTAAGGTACACTATTACCCTGTAATATAATACGTGGTCCAATTTAAAAATTATAGGTCAATATTAAGGTCCGATACCGTGCCGTTAGTTAACATAGAAAAATGTCTTTGAATTTTTAAAGCATTTTAGAACGCTTATTTCCTCATTTTAAGCTTCTCAGAACACTTTATTTCGCATAGGCATACATAGTAAACTTTAGGGTCACTCTGTGTACCCCCTAATTGACCTATAATTATTTCCTGTGGTAGGGTACACTATAACCCTGTAATATAATACGTGGTCCAATTTAAAAATTATAGGTCAATATTAAGGTCCGATACCGTGCCGTTAATTAACATAGAAAAGTGTCTTCGTATTTTCTTGTTTTAATGCACTATTTAAAACATACATAGTGTACCCCCTAATTGACCTATAATTATTTCCTGTTGTAGGGTACACTATTACCCTGTAATATAATACCTGGTCCAATTGAAATATTATGGTTCCATATTAAGGTCTGATATCGCGCCTTGCGTTAGTTAACCATTGAAAGATGTCTTTGAATTTTTAAAGCATTTTAGAACGCTTATTTCTTCATTTCAAGCTTCTCAGAACACTCTATTTCGCATAGGCATACATAGTAAGTTTTAGGGTCATGCTGTGTACCACCTAATTGACCTATAATTATTTCCTGTGGTAAGGTACACTATTACCCTGTAATATAATACGTGGTACAATTTAAAAATTATAGGTCAATATTAAGGTCCGATACCGTGCCGTTAGTTAACATAGAAAAGTGTCTTCGTATTTCCTTGTTTTAATGCACTATTTAAAATATACATAGTGTACCCCCTAATTGACCTATAATTATTTCCTGTGGTAGGGTGCACTATTACCCTGTAATATAATACCTGGGCCAATTTAAATATTATGGGTCAATATTAAGGTCTGATATTGCGCCTTGCGCTCGTTAACCATTGAAAGATGTCTTTGAATTTTTAAAGCATTTTAGAACGCTTATTTCTTCATTTTAAGCTTCTCAGAACACTTTATTTCGCATAGGCATACATAGTAAAATTTAGGGTCACGCTGTGTACCCCCTAAATGACCTATAATTATTTCCTGTGGTAGGGCACACTATTACCCTGTAATATAATACGTGGTCCAATTTAAAAATTATAGGTCAATATTAAGATCCGATACCGTGCCGTTAGTTAACATAGAAAAATGTCTTTGAATTTTTAAAGCATTTTAGAACGCTTATTTCCTCATTTTAAGCTTCTCAGAACACTTTATTTCGCATAGGCATACATAGTAAACTTTAGGGTCACTCTGTGTACCCCCTAATTGACCTATAATTATTTCCTGTGGTAGGGTACACTATAACCCTGTAATATAATACGTGGTCCAGTTTAAAAATTATAGGTCAATATTAAGGTCCGATACCGTGCCGTTAGTTAACATAGAAAAGTGTCTTCGTATTTCCTTGTTTTAATGCACTATTTAAAATATACATAGTGTATCCCCTAATTGACCTATAATTATTTCCTGTGGTAGGGTACACTATTACCCTGTAATATAATACCTGGTCCAATTGAAATATTATGGGTCAATATTAAGGTCTGATATTGCGCCTTGCGTTAGTTAACCATTGAAAGAGGTCTTTGAATTTTTAAAGCATTTTAGAACGCTTATTTCTTCATTTTAAGCTTCTCAGAACACTCTATTTCGCATAGGCATACATAGTAAATTTTAGGGTCATGCTGTGTACCACCTAATTGACCTATAATTATTTCCTGTGGTAAGGTACACTATTACCCTGTAATATAATACGTGGTTCAATTTAAAAATTATAGGTCAATATTAAGGTCCGATACCGTGCCGTTAGTTAACATAGAAAAGTGTCTTCGTATTTCCTTGTTTTAATGCACTATTTAAAATATACATAGTGTACCCCCTAATTGACCTATAATTATTTCCTGTGGTAGGGTGCACTATTACCCTGTAATATAATACCTGGTCCAATTTAAATATTATGGGTCAATATTAAGGTCTGATATTGCGCCTTGCGCTAGTTAACCATTGAAAGATGTCTTTGAATTTTTAAAGCATTTTAGAACGCTTATTTCTTCATTTTAAGCTTCTCAGAACACTTTATTTCGCATAGGCATACATAGTAAAATTTAGGGTCTCGCTGTGTACCCCCTAAATGACCTATAATTATTTCCTGTGGTAGGGTACATTATTACCCTGTAATATAATACGTGGTCCAATTTAAAAATTATAGGTCAATATTAAGGTCCGATACCGTGCCGTTAGTTAACATAGAAAAATGTCTTTGAATTTTTAAAGCATTTTAGAACGCTTATTTCCTCATTTTAAGCTTCTCAGAACACTTTATTTCGCATAGGCATACATAGTAAAATTTAGGGTCACGCTGTGTACCCCCTAAATGACCTATAATTAATTCCTGTGGTAGGGTACACCATTACCCTGTAATATAATACGTGGTCCAATGTAAAAATTATAGGTCAATATTAAGTTCCGATACCGTGCCGTTAGTTAACATTGAAAAATGTCTTCGTATTTCCTTGTTTTAATGCACTATTTAAAATATACATAGTGTACCCCCTAATTGACCTATAATTATTTCCTGTGGTAGGGTACACTATTACCCTGTAATACAATACCTTGTTCAATTTAAATATTATGGGTCAATATTAAGGTTTGATATTGCGCCTTGCGTTAGTTAACCATTGAAAGATGTCTTTGAATTTTTAAAGCATTTTAGAACGCTTATTTCTTCATTTTAAGCTTCTCAGAACACTTTATTTCGCATAGGCATACATAGTAAACTTTAGGGTCACGCTGTGTACCCCCTAATTGACCTATAATTATTTCCTGTGGTAGGGTACACTATTACCCTGTAATATAATAGGTGGTCCAATTTAAAAATTATAGGTCAATATTAAGGTCCGATACCGTGCCGTTAGTTAGCATAGAAAAATGTCTTTGAATTTTAAAAGCATTTTAGAACGCTTATTTCCTCATTTTAAGCTTCTCAGAACACTTTATTTCGCATAGGCATACATAGTAAACTTTAGGGTCACACTGTGTACCCCCTAATTGACCTATAATTATTTCCTGTGGTAGGGTACACTATTACCCTGTAATATAATACGTGGTCCAATTTAAAAATTATGGGTCAATATTAAGGTCCGATACCGTGCCGTTAGTTAACATAGAAAAGTGTCTTCGTATTTCCTTGTTTTAATGCACAATTTAAAATATACATAGTGTACCCCCTAATTGACCTATAATTATTTCCTGTGGTAGGGTACACTATTACCCTGTAATATAATACCTGGTCCAATTTAAATATTATGGGTCAATATTAAGGTCTGATATTGCGCCTTGCACTTGTTAACCATTGAAAGATGTCTTTGAATTTTTAAAGCATTTTAGAACGCTTATTTCTTCATTTTAAGCTTCTCAGAACACTCTATTTCGCATAAGCATACATAGTAAAATTTAGGGTCACGCTGTGTACCCCCTAAATGACCTATAAATATTTCCTGTGGTAGGGTACACTATTACCCTGTAATATAATACGTGGTCCAATTTAAAAATTATAGGTCAATATTAAGGTCCGATACCGTGCCGTTAGTTAGCATAGAAAAATGTCTTTGAATTTTTAAAGCATTTTAGAACGCTTATTTCCTCATTTTAAGCTTCTCAGAACACTTTATTTCGCATAGGCATACATAGTAAACTTTAGGGTCACTCTGCGTACCCCCTAATTGACCTATAATTATTTCCTGTGGTAGGGTACACTATAACCCTGTAATATAATACGTGGTCCAATTTAAAAATTATAGGTCAATATTAAGGTCCGATACCGTGCCGTTAGTTAACATAGAAAAGTGTCTTCGTATTTCCTTGTTTTAATGCACTATTTAAAATATACATAGTGTACCCCCTAATTGACCTATAATTATTTCCTGTGGAAGGGTACACTAATACCCTGTAATATAATACCTGGTCCAATTTAAATGTTATGGGTCAATATTAAGGTCTGATATTGCGCCTTGCGTTAGTTAACCATTCAAAGATGTCTTTGAATTTTTAAAGCATTTTAGAACGCTTATTTCTTCATTTTAAGCTTCTCAGAACACTCTATTTCGCATAGGCATACATAGTAAATTTTAGGGTCATGCTGTGTACCACCTAATTGACCTATAACTATTTCCTGTGGTAAGGTACACTATTACCCTGTAATATAATACGTGGTACAATTTAAAAATTATAGGTCAATATTAAGGTCCGATACCGTGCCGTTAGTTAACATAGAAAAGTGTCTTCGTATTTCCTTGTTTTAATGCACTATTTAAAATATACATAGTGTACCCCTAATTGACCTATAATTATTTCCTGTGGTAGGGTGCACTATTACCCTGTAATATAATACCTGGTCCAATTTAAATATTATGGGTCAATATTAAGGTCTGATATTGCGCCTTGCGCTAGTTAACCATTGAAAGATGTCTTTGAATTTTTAAAGCATTTTAGAACGCTTATTTCTTCATTTTAAGCTTCTCAGAACACTTTATTTCGCATAGGCATACATAGTAAACTTTAGGGTCACGCTGTGTACCCCCTAATTGACCTATAATTATTTCCTGTGGTAGGGTACACTATTACCCTGTAATATAATAGGTGGTCCAATTTAAAAATTATAGGTCAATATTAAGGTCCGATACCGTGCCGTTAGTTAGCATAGAAAAATGTCTTTGAATTTTAAAAGCATTTTAGAACGCTTATTTCCTCATTTTAAGCTTCTCAGAACACTTTATTTCGCATAGGCATACATAGTAAACTTTAGGGTCACACTGTGTACCCCCTAATTGACCTATAATTATTTCCTGTGGTAGGGTACACTATTACCCTGTAATATAATACGTGGTCCAATTTAAAAATTATGGGTCAATATTAAGGTCCGATACCGTGCCGTTAGTTAACATAGAAAAGTGTCTTCGTATTTCCTTGTTTTAATGCACAATTTAAAATATACATAGTGTACCCCCTAATTGACCTATAATTATTTCCTGTGGTAGGGTACACTATTACCCTGTAATATAATACCTGGTCCAATTTAAATATTATGGGTCAATATTAAGGTCTGATATTGCGCCTTGCGCTTGTTAACCATTGAAAGATGTCTTTGAATTTTTAAAGCATTTTAGAACGCTTATTTCTTCATTTTAAGCTTCTCAGAACACTCTATTTCGCATAAGCATACATATTAAAATTTAGGGTCACGCTGTGTACCCCCTAAATGACCTATAAATATTTCCTGTGGTAGGGTACACTATTACCCTGTAATATAATACGTGGTCCAATTTAAAAATTATAGGTCAATATTAAGGTCCGATACCGTGCCGTTAGTTAGCATAGAAAAATGTCTTTGAATTTTTAAAGCATTTTAGAACGCTTATTTCCTCATTTTAAGCTTCTCAGAACACTTTATTACGCATAGGCATAGTAAACTTTAGGGTCACTCTGCGTACCCCCTAATTGACCTATAATTATTTCCTGTGGTAGGGTACACTATAACCCTGTAATATAATACGTGGTCCAATTTAAAAATTATAGGTCAATATTAAGGTCCGATACCGTGCCGTTAGTTAACATAGAAAAGTGTCTTCGTATTTCCTTGTTTTAATGCACTATTTAAAATATACATAGTGTACCCCCCAATTGACCTATAATTATTTCCTGTGGAAGGGTACACTAATACCCTGTAATATAATACCTGGTCCAATTTAAATGTTATGGGTCAATATTAAGGTCTGATATTGCGCCTTGCGTTAGTTAACCATTCAAAGATGTCTTTGAATTTTTAAAGCATTTTAGAACGCTTATTTCTTCATTTTAAGCTTCTCAGAACACTCTATTTCGCATAGGCATACATAGTAAATTTTAGGGTCATGCTGTGTACCACCTAATTGACCTATAACTATTTCCTGTGGTAAGGTACACTATTACCCTGTAATATAATACGTGGTACAATTTAAAAATTATAGGTCAATATTAAGGTCCGATACCGTGCCGTTAGTTAACATAGAAAAGTGTCTTCGTATTTCCTTGTTTTAATGCACTATTTAAAATATACATAGTGTACCCCTAATTGACCTATAATTATTTCCTGTGGTAGGGTGCACTATTACCCTGTAATATAATACCTGGTCCAATTTAAATATTATGGGTCAATATTAAGGTTTCATATTGCGCCTTGCGCTAGTTAACCATTGAAAGATGTCTTTGAATTTTTAAAGCATTTTAGAACGCTTATTTCTTCATTTTAAGCTTCTCAGAACACTTTATTTCGCATAGGCATACATAGTAAAATTTAGGGTCACGCTGTGTACCCCCTAAATGACCTATAATTATTTCCTGTGGTAGGGCACACTATTACCCTGTAATATAATACGTGGTACAATTTAAAAATTATAGGTCAATATTAAGGTCCGATACCGTGCCGTTAGTTAACATAGAAAAGTGTCTTCGTATTTCCTTGTTTTAATGCACTATTTAAAATATACATAGTGTACCCCTAATTGACCTATAATTATTTCCTGTGGTAGGGTGCACTATTACCCTGTAATATAATACCTGGTCCAATTTAAATATTATGGGTCAATATTAAGGTCTGATATTGCGCCTTGCGCTAGTTAACCATTGAAAGATGTCTTTGAATTTTTAAAGCATTTTAGAACGCTTATTTCTTCATTTTAAGCTTCTCAGAACACTTTATTTCGCATAGGCATACATAGTAAACTTTAGGGTCACGCTGTGTACCCCCTAATTGACCTATAATTATTTCCTGTGGTAGGGTACACTATTACCCTGTAATATAATAGGTGGTCCAATTTAAAAATTATAGGTCAATATTAAGGTCCGATACCGTGCCGTTAGTTAGCATAGAAAAATGTCTTTGAATTTTAAAAGCATTTTAGAACGCTTATTTCCTCATTTTAAGCTTCTCAGAACACTTTATTTCGCATAGGCATACATAGTAAACTTTAGGGTCACACTGTGTACCCCCTAATTGACCTATAATTATTTCCTGTTTTAGGGTACACTATTACCCTGTAATATAATACGTGGTCCAATTTAAAAATTATGGGTCAATATTAAGGTCCGATACCGTGCCGTTAGTTAACATAGAAAAGTGTCTTCGTATTTCCTTGTTTTAATGCACAATTTAAAATATACATAGTGTACCCCCTAATTGACCTATAATTATTTCCTGTGGTAGGGTACACTATTACCCTGTAATATAATACCTGGTCCAATTTAAATATTATGGGTCAATATTAAGGTCTGATATTGCGCCTTGCGCTTGTTAACCATTGAAAGATGTCTTTGAATTTTTAAAGCATTTTAGAACGCTTATTTCTTCATTTTAAGCTTCTCAGAACACTCTATTTCGCATAAGCATACATAGTAAAATTTAGGGTCACGCTGTGTACCCCCTAAATGACCTATAAATATTTCCTGTGGTAGGGTACACTATTACCCTGTAATATAATACGTGGTCCAATTTAAAAATTATAGGTCAATATTAAGGTCCGATACCGTGCCGTTAGTTAGCATAGAAAAATGTCTTTGAATTTTAAAAGCATTTTAGAACGCTTATTTCCTCATTTTAAGCTTCTCAGAACACTTTATTTCGCATAGGCATACATAGTAAACTTTAGGGTCACACTGTGTACCCCCTAATTGACCTATAATTATTTCCTGTGGTAGGGTACACTATTACCCTGTAATATAATACGTGGTCCAATTTAAAAATTATGGGTCAATATTAAGGTCCGATACCGTGCCGTTAGTTAACATAGAAAAGTGTCTTCGTATTTCCTTGTTTTAATGCACAATTTAAAATATACATAGTGTACCCCCTAATTGACCTATAATTATTTCCTGTGGTAGGGTACACTATTACCCTGTAATATAATACCTGGTCCAATTTAAATATTATGGGTCAATATTAAGGTCTGATATTGCGCCTTGCGCTTGTTAACCATTGAAAGATGTCTTTGAATTTTTAAAGCATTTTAGAACGCTTATTTCTTCATTTTAAGCTTCTCAGAACACTCTATTTCGCATAAGCATACATATTAAAATTTAGGGTCACGCTGTGTACCCCCTAAATGACCTATAAATATTTCCTGTGGTAGGGTACACTATTACCCTGTAATATAATACGTGGTCCAATTTAAAAATTATAGGTCAATATTAAGGTCCGATACCGTGCCGTTAGTTAGCATAGAAAAATGTCTTTGAATTTTTAAAGCATTTTAGAACGCTTATTTCCTCATTTTAAGCTTCTCAGAACACTTTATTACGCATAGGCATAGTAAACTTTAGGGTCACTCTGCGTACCCCCTAATTGACCTATAATTATTTCCTGTGGTAGGGTACACTATAACCCTGTAATATAATACGTGGTCCAATTTAAAAATTATAGGTCAATATTAAGGTCCGATACCGTGCCGTTAGTTAACATAGAAAAGTGTCTTCGTATTTCCTTGTTTTAATGCACTATTTAAAATATACATAGTGTACCCCCCAATTGACCTATAATTATTTCCTGTGGAAGGGTACACTAATACCCTGTAATATAATACCTGGTCCAATTTAAATGTTATGGGTCAATATTAAGGTCTGATATTGCGCCTTGCGTTAGTTAACCATTCAAAGATGTCTTTGAATTTTTAAAGCATTTTAGAACGCTTATTTCTTCATTTTAAGCTTCTCAGAACACTCTATTTCGCATAGGCATACATAGTAAATTTTAGGGTCATGCTGTGTACCACCTAATTGACCTATAACTATTTCCTGTGGTAAGGTACACTATTACCCTGTAATATAATACGTGGTACAATTTAAAAATTATAGGTCAATATTAAGGTCCGATACCGTGCCGTTAGTTAACATAGAAAAGTGTCTTCGTATTTCCTTGTTTTAATGCACTATTTAAAATATACATAGTGTACCCCTAATTGACCTATAATTATTTCCTGTGGTAGGGTGCACTATTACCCTGTAATATAATACCTGGTCCAATTTAAATATTATGGGTCAATATTAAGGTTTCATATTGCGCCTTGCGCTAGTTAACCATTGAAAGATGTCTTTGAATTTTTAAAGCATTTTAGAACGCTTATTTCTTCATTTTAAGCTTCTCAGAACACTTTATTTCGCATAGGCATACATAGTAAAATTTAGGGTCACGCTGTGTACCCCCTAAATGACCTATAATTATTTCCTGTGGTAGGGCACACTATTACCCTGTAATATAATACGTGGTACAATTTAAAAATTATAGGTCAATATTAAGGTCCGATACCGTGCCGTTAGTTAACATAGAAAAGTGTCTTCGTATTTCCTTGTTTTAATGCACTATTTAAAATATACATAGTGTACCCCTAATTGACCTATAATTATTTCCTGTGGTAGGGTGCACTATTACCCTGTAATATAATACCTGGTCCAATTTAAATATTATGGGTCAATATTAAGGTCTGATATTGCGCCTTGCGCTAGTTAACCATTGAAAGATGTCTTTGAATTTTTAAAGCATTTTAGAACGCTTATTTCTTCATTTTAAGCTTCTCAGAACACTTTATTTCGCATAGGCATACATAGTAAACTTTAGGGTCACGCTGTGTACCCCCTAATTGACCTATAATTATTTCCTGTGGTAGGGTACACTATTACCCTGTAATATAATAGGTGGTCCAATTTAAAAATTATAGGTCAATATTAAGGTCCGATACCGTGCCGTTAGTTAGCATAGAAAAATGTCTTTGAATTTTAAAAGCATTTTAGAACGCTTATTTCCTCATTTTAAGCTTCTCAGAACACTTTATTTCGCATAGGCATACATAGTAAACTTTAGGGTCACACTGTGTACCCCCTAATTGACCTATAATTATTTCCTGTTTTAGGGTACACTATTACCCTGTAATATAATACGTGGTCCAATTTAAAAATTATGGGTCAATATTAAGGTCCGATACCGTGCCGTTAGTTAACATAGAAAAGTGTCTTCGTATTTCCTTGTTTTAATGCACAATTTAAAATATACATAGTGTACCCCCTAATTGACCTATAATTATTTCCTGTGGTAGGGTACACTATTACCCTGTAATATAATACCTGGTCCAATTTAAATATTATGGGTCAATATTAAGGTCTGATATTGCGCCTTGCGCTTGTTAACCATTGAAAGATGTCTTTGAATTTTTAAAGCATTTTAGAACGCTTATTTCTTCATTTTAAGCTTCTCAGAACACTCTATTTCGCATAAGCATACATAGTAAAATTTAGGGTCACGCTGTGTACCCCCTAAATGACCTATAAATATTTCCTGTGGTAGGGTACACTATTACCCTGTAATATAATACGTGGTCCAATTTAAAAATTATAGGTCAATATTAAGGTCCGATACCGTGCCGTTAGTTAGCATAGAAAAATGTCTTTGAATTTTAAAAGCATTTTAGAACGCTTATTTCCTCATTTTAAGCTTCTCAGAACACTTTATTTCGCATAGGCATACATAGTAAACTTTAGGGTCACACTGTGTACCCCCTAATTGACCTATAATTATTTCCTGTGGTAGGGTACACTATTACCCTGTAATATAATACGTGGTCCAATTTAAAAATTATGGGTCAATATTAAGGTCCGATACCGTGCCGTTAGTTAACATAGAAAAGTGTCTTCGTATTTCCTTGTTTTAATGCACAATTTAAAATATACATAGTGTACCCCCTAATTGACCTATAATTATTTCCTGTGGTAGGGTACACTATTACCCTGTAATATAATACCTGGTCCAACTTAAATATTATGGGTCAATATTAAGGTCTGATATTGCGCCTTGCGCTTGTTAACCATTGAAAGATGTCTTTGAATTTTTAAAGCATTTTAGAACGCTTATTTCTTCATTTTAAGCTTCTCAGAACACTCTATTTCGCATAAGCATACATAGTAAAATTTAGGGTCACGCTGTGTACCCCCTAAATGACCTATAAATATTTCCTGTGGTAGGGTACACTATTACCCTGTAATATAATACGGGGTCCAATTTAAAAATTATAGGTCAATATTAAGGTCCGATACCGTGCCGTTAGTTAGCATAGAAAAATGTCTTTGAATTTTTAAAGCATTTTAGAACGCTTATTTCCTCATTTTAAGCTTCTCAGAACACTTTATTTCGCATGGGCATACATAGTAAACTTTAGGGTCACTCTGCGTACCCCCTAATTGACCTATAATTATTTCCTGTGGTAGGGTACACTATAACCCTGTAATATAATACGTGGTCCAATTTAAAAATTATAGGTCAATATTAAGGTCCGATACCGTGCCGTTAGTTAACATAGAAAAGTGTCTTCGTATTTCCTTGTTTTAATGCACTATTTAAAATATACATAGTGTACCCCCTAATTGACCTATAATTATTTCCTGTGGAAGGGTACACTAATACCCTGTAATATAATACCTGGTCCAATTTAAATGTTATGGGTCAATATTAAGGTCTGATATTGCGCCTTGCGTTAGTTAACCATTCAAAGATGTCTTTGAATTTTTAAAGCATTTTAGAACGCTTATTTCTTCATTTTAAGCTTCTCAGAACACTCTATTTCGCATAGGCATACATAGTAAATTTTAGGGTCATGCTGTGTACCACCTAATTGACCTATAACTATTTCCTGTGGTAAGGTACACTATTACCCTGTAATATAATACGTGGTACAATTTAAAAATTATAGGTCAATATTAAGGTCCGATACCGTGCCGTTAGTTAACATAGAAAAGTGTCTTCGTATTTCCTTGTTTTAATGCACTATTTAAAATATACATAGTGTACCCCTAATTGACCTATAATTATTTCCTGTGGTAGGGTGCACTATTACCCTGTAATATAATACCTGGTCCAATTTAAATATTATGGGTCAATATTAAGGTCTGATATTGCGCCTTGCGCTAGTTAACCATTGAAAGATGTCTTTGAATTTTTAAAGCATTTTAGAACGCTTATTTCTTCATTTTAAGCTTCTCAGAACACTTTATTTCGCATAGGCATACATAGTAAACTTTAGGGTCACGCTGTGTACCCCCTAATTGACCTATAATTATTTCCTGTGGTAGGGTACACTATTACCCTGTAATATAATAGGTGGTCCAATTTAAAAATTATAGGTCAATATTAAGGTCCGATACCGTGCCGTTAGTTAGCATAGAAAAATGTCTTTGAATTTTAAAAGCATTTTAGAACGCTTATTTCCTCATTTTAAGCTTCTCAGAACACTTTATTTCGCATAGGCATACATAGTAAACTTTAGGGTCACACTGTGTACCCCCTAATTGACCTATAATTATTTCCTGTTTTAGGGTACACTATTACCCTGTAATATAATACGTGGTCCAATTTAAAAATTATGGGTCAATATTAAGGTCCGATACCGTGCCGTTAGTTAACATAGAAAAGTGTCTTCGTATTTCCTTGTTTTAATGCACAATTTAAAATATACATAGTGTACCCCCTAATTGACCTATAATTATTTCCTGTGGTAGGGTACACTATTACCCTGTAATATAATACCTGGTCCAATTTAAATATTATGGGTCAATATTAAGGTCTGATATTGCGCCTTGCGCTTGTTAACCATTGAAAGATGTCTTTGAATTTTTAAAGCATTTTAGAACGCTTATTTCTTCATTTTAAGCTTCTCAGAACACTCTATTTCGCATAAGCATACATAGTAAAATTTAGGGTCACGCTGTGTACCCCCTAAATGACCTATAAATATTTCCTGTGGTAGGGTACACTATTACCCTGTAATATAATACGTGGTCCAATTTAAAAATTATAGGTCAATATTAAGGTCCGATACCGTGCCGTTAGTTAGCATAGAAAAATGTCTTTGAATTTTTAAAGCATTTTAGAACGCTTATTTCCTCATTTTAAGCTTCTCAGAACACTTTATTTCGCATAGGCATACATAGTAAACTTTAGGGTCACTCTGCGTACCCCCTAATTGACCTATAATTATTTCCTGTGGTAGGGTACACTATAACCCTGTAATATAATACGTGGTCCAATTTAAAAATTATAGGTCAATATTAAGGTCCGATACCGTGCCGTTAGTTAACATAGAAAAGTGTCTTCGTATTTCCTTGTTTTAATGCACTATTTAAAATATACATAGTGTACCCCCTAATTGACCTATAATTATTTCCTGTGGAAGGGTACACTAATACCCTGTAATATAATACCTGGTCCAATTTAAATGTTATGGGTCAATATTAAGGTCTGATATTGCGCCTTGCGTTAGTTAACCATTCAAAGATGTCTTTGAATTTGTAAAGCATTTTAGAACGCTTATTTCTTCATTTTAAGCTTCTCAGAACACTCTATTTCGCATAGGCATACATAGTAAATTTTAGGGTCATGCTGTGTACCACCTAATTGACCTATAACTATTTCCTGTATTAAGGTACACTATTACCCTGTAATATAATACGTGGTACAATTTAAAAATTATAGGTCAATATTAAGGTCCGATACCGTGCCGTTAGTTAACATAGAAAAGTGTCTTCGTATTTCCTTGTTTTAATGCACTATTTAAAATATACATAGTGTACCCCTAATTGACCTATAATTATTTCCTGTGGTAGGGTGCACTATTACCCTGTAATATAATACCTGGTCCAATTTAAATATTATGGGTCAATATTAAGGTTTGATATTGCGCTTTGCGCTAGTTAACCATTGAAAGATGTCTTTGAATTTTTAAAGCATTTTAGAACGCTTATTTCTTCATTTTAAGCTTCTCAGAACACTTTATTTCGCATAGGCATACATAGTAAAATTTAGGGTCACGCTGTGTACCCCCTAAATGACCTATAATTATTTCCTGTGGTAGGGCACACTATTACCCTGTAATATAATACGTGGTCCAATTTAAAAATTATAGGTCAATATTAAGGTCCGATACCGTGCCGTTAGTTAACATAGAAAAATGTCTTTGAATTTTTAAAGCATTTTAGAACGCTTATTTCCTCATTTTAAGCTTCTCAGAACACTTTATTTCGCATGGGCATACATAGTAAACTTTAGGGTCACTCTGCGTACCCCCTAATTGACCTATAATTATTTCCTGTGGTAGGGTACACTATAACCCTGTAATATAATACGTGGTCCAATTTAAAAATTATAGGTCAATATTAAGGTCCGATACCGTGCCGTTAGTTAACATAGAAAAGTGTCTTCGTATTTCCTTGTTTTAATGCACTATTTAAAATATACATAGTGTACCCCCTAATTGACCTATAATTATTTCCTGTGGAAGGGTACACTAATACCCTGTAATATAATACCTGGTCCAATTTAAATGTTATGGGTCAATATTAAGGTCTGATATTGCGCCTTGCGTTAGTTAACCATTCAAAGATGTCTTTGAATTTTTAAAGCATTTTAGAACGCTTATTTCTTCATTTTAAGCTTCTCAGAACACTCTATTTCGCATAGGCATACATAGTAAATTTTAGGGTCATGCTGTGTACCACCTAATTGACCTATAACTATTTCCTGTGGTAAGGTACACTATTACCCTGTAATATAATACGTGGTACAATTTAAAAATTATAGGTCAATATTAAGGTCCGATACCGTGCTGTTAGTTAACATAGAAAAGTGTCTTCGTATTTCCTTGTTTTAATGCACTATTTAAAATATACATAGTGTACCCCTAATTGACCTATAATTATTTCCTGTGGTAGGGTGCACTATTACCCTGTAATATAATACCTGGTCCAATTTAAATATTATGGGTCAATATTAAGGTCTGATATTGCGCCTTGCGCTAGTTAACCATTGAAAGATGTCTTTGAATTTTTAAAGCATTTTAGAACGCTTATTTCTTCATTTTAAGCTTCTCAGAACACTTTATTTCGCATAGGCATACATAGTAAACTTTAGGGTCACGCTGTGTACCCCCTAATTGACCTATAATTATTTCCTGTGGTAGGGTACACTATTACCCTGTAATATAATAGGTGGTCCAATTTAAAAATTATAGGTCAATATTAAGGTCCGATACCGTGCCGTTAGTTAGCATAGAAAAATGTCTTTGAATTTTAAAAGCATTTTAGAACGCTTATTTCCTCATTTTAAGCTTCTCAGAACACTTTATTTCGCATAGGCATACATAGTAAACTTTAGGGTCACACTGTGTACCCCCTAATTGACCTATAATTATTTCCTGTGGTAGGGTACACTATTACCCTGTAATATAATACGTGGTCCAATTTAAAAATTATGGGTCAATATTAAGGTCCGATACCGTGCCGTTAGTTAACATAGAAAAGTGTCTTCGTATTTCCTTGTTTTAATGCACAATTTAAAATATACATAGTGTACCCCCTAATTGACCTATAATTATTTCCTGTGGTAGGGTACACTATTACCCTGTAATATAATACCTGGTCCAATTTAAATATTATGGGTCAATATTAAGGTCTGATATTGCGCCTTGCGCTTGTTAACCATTGAAAGATGTCTTTGAATTTTTAAAGCATTTTAGAACGCTTATTTCTTCATTTTAAGCTTCTCAGAACACTCTATTTCGCATAAGCATACATAGTAAAATTTAGGGTCACGCTGTGTACCCCCTAAATGACCTATAAATATTTCCTGTGGTAGGGTACACTATTACCCTGTAATATAATACGTGGTCCAATTTAAAAATTATAGGTCAATATTAAGGTCCGATACCGTGCCGTTAGTTAGCATAGAAAAATGTCTTTGAATTTTTAAAGCATTTTAGAACGCTTATTTCCTCATTTTAAGCTTCTCAGAACACTTTATTTCGCATAGGCATACATAGTAAACTTTAGGGTCACTCTGCGTACCCCCTAATTGACCTATAATTATTTCCTGTGGTAGGCTACACTATAACCCTGTAATATAATACGTGGTCCAATTTAAAAATTATAGGTCAATATTAAGGTCCGATACCGTGCCGTTAGTTAACATAGAAAAGTGTCTTCGTATTTCCTTGTTTTAATGCACTATTTAAAATATACATAGTGTACCCCCTAATTGACCTATAATTATTTCCTGTGGAAGGGTACACTAATACCCTGTAATATAATACCTGGTCCAATTTAAATGTTATGGGTCAATATTAAGGTCTGATATTGCGCCTTGCGTTAGTTAACCATTCAAAGATGTCTTTGAATTTGTAAAGCATTTTAGAACGCTTATTTCTTCATTTTAAGCTTCTCAGAACACTCTATTTCGCATAGGCATACATAGTAAATTTTAGGGTCATGCTGTGTACCACCTAATTGACCTATAACTATTTCCTGTGGTAAGGTACACTATTACCCTGTAATATAATACGTGGTACAATTTAGAAATTATAGGTCAATATTAAGGTCCGATACCGTGCCGTTAGTTAACATAGAAAAGTGTCTTCGTATTTCCTTGTTTTAATGCACTATTTAAAATATACATAGTGTACCCCTAATTGACCTATAATTATTTCCTGTGGTAGGGTGCACTATTACCCTGTAATATAATACCTGGTCCAATTTAAATATTATGGGTCAATATTAAGGTTTGATATTGCGCTTTGCGCTAGTTAACCATTGAAAGATGTCTTTGAATTTTTAAAGCATTTTAGAACGCTTATTTCTTCATTTTAAGCTTCTCAGAACACTTTATTTCGCATAGGCATACATAGTAAAATTTAGGGTCACGCTGTGTACCCCCTAAATGACCTATAATTATTTCCTGTGGTAGGGCACACTATTACCCTGTAATATAATACGTGGTCCAATTTAAAAATTATAGGTCAATATTAAGGTCCGATACCGTGCCGTTAGTTAACATAGAAAAATGTCTTTGAATTTTTAAAGCATTTTAGAACGCTTATTTCCTCATTTTAAGCTTCTCAGAACACTTTATTTCGCATAGGCATACATAGTAAACTTTAGGGTCACTCTGTGTACCCCTTAATTGACCTATAATTATTTCCTGTGGTAGGGTACACTATAACCCTGTAATATAATACGTGGTCCAGTTTAAAAATTATAGGTCAATATTAAGGTCCGATACCGTGCCGTTAGTTAACATAGAAAAGTGTATTCGTATTTCCTTGTTTTAATGCACTATTTAAAATATACATAGTGTATCCCCTAATTGACCTATAATTATTTCCTGTGGTAGGGTACACTATTACCCTGTAATATAATACCTGGTCCAATTTAAATATTATGGGTCAATATTAAGGTCTGATATTGCGCCTTGCGTTAGTTAACCATTGAAAGATGTCTTTGAATTTTTAAAGCATTTTTGAACGCTTATTTCTTCATTTTAAGCATCTCAGAACACTCTATTTCGCATAGGCATACATAGTAAAATTTAGGGTCACGCTGTGTACCCCCTAAATGACCTATAATTATTTCCTGTGGTAGGGTACACTATTTCCCTGTAATATAATACGTGGTCCAATTTAAAAATTATAGGTCAATATTAAGGTCCGATACCGTGCCGTTAGTTAACATAGAAAAGTGTCTTCGTATTTTCTTGTTTTAATGCACTATTTAAAACATACATAGTGTACCCCCTAATTGACCTATAATTATTTCCTGTTGTAGGGTACACTATTACCCTGTAATATAATACCTGGTCCAATTGAAATATTATGGTTCCATATTAAGGTCTGATATCGCGCCTTGCGTTAGTTAACCATTGAAAGATGTCTTTGAATTTTTAAAGCATTTTAGAACGCTTATTTCTTCATTTTAAGCTTCTCAGAACACTCTATTTCGCATAGGCATACATAGTAAGTTTTAGGGTCATGCTGTGTACCACCTAATTGACCTATATTTATTTCCTGTGGTAAGGTACACTATTACCCTGTAATATAATACGTGGTACAATTTAAAAATTATAGGTCAATATTAAGGTCCGATACCGTGCCGTTAGTTAACATAGAAAAGTGTCTTCGTATTTCCTTGTTTTAATGCACTATTTAAAATATACATAGTGTACCCCCTAATTGACCTATAATTATTTCCTGTGGTAGGGTGCACTATTACCCTGTAATATAATACCTGGTCCAATTTAAATATTATGGGTCAATATTAAGGTCTGATATTGCGCCTTGCGCTAGTTAACCATTGAAAGATGTCTTTGAATTTTTAAAGCATTTTAGAACGCTTATTTCTTCATTTTAAGCTTCTCAGAACACTTTATTTCGCATAGGCATACATAGTAAAATTTAGGGTCACGCTGAGTACCCCCTAAATGACCTATAATTAATTCCTGTGGTAGGGTACACTATTACCCTGTAATATAATACGTGGTCCAATGTAAAAATTATAGGTCAATATTAAGTTCCGATACCGTGCCGTTAGTTAACATTGAAAAATGTCTTCGTATTTCCTTGTTTTAATGCACTATTTAAAATATACATAGTGTACCCCCTAATTGACCTATAATTATTTCCTGTGGTAGGGTACACTATTACCCTGTAATACAATACCTTGTTCAATTTAAATATTATGGGTCAATATTAAGGTTTGATATTGCGCCTTGCGTTAGTTAACCATTGAAAGATGTCTTTGAATTTTTAAAGCATTTTAGAACGCTTATTTCTTTATTTTAAGCTTCTCAGAACACTTTATTTCGCATAGGCATACATAGTAAACTTTAGGGTCACGCTGTGTACCCCCTAATTGACCTATAATTATTTCCTGTGGTAGGGTACACTATTACCCTGTAATATAATAGGTGGTCCAATTTAAAAATTATAGGTCAATATTAAGGTCCGATACCGTGCCGTTAGTTAGCATAGAAAAATGTCTTTGAATTTTAAAAGCATTTTAGAACGCTTATTTCCTCATTTTAAGCTTCTCAGAACACTTTATTTCGCATAGGCATACATAGTAAACTTTAGGGTCACGCTGTGTACCCCCTAATTGACCTATAATTATTTCCTGTGGTAGGGTACACTATTACCCTGTAATATAATACGTGGTCCAATTTAAAAATTATGGGTCAATATTAAGGTCCGATACCGTGCCGTTAGTTAACATAGAAAAGTGTCTTCGTATTTCCTTGTTTTAATGCACAATTTAAAATATACATAGTGTACCCCCTAATTGTCCTATAATTATTTCCTGTGGTAGGGTACACTATTACCCTGTAATATAATACCTGGTCCAATTTAAATATTATGGGTCAATATTAAGGTCTGATATTGCGCCTTGCGCTAGTTAACCATTGAAAGATGTCTTTGAATTTTTAAAGCATTTTAGAACGCTTATTTCTTCATTTTAAGCTTCTCAGAACACTCTATTTCGCATAAGCATACATAGTAAAATTTAGGGTCACGCTGTGTACCCCCTAAATGACCTATAAATATTTCCTGTGGTAGGGTACACTATTACCCTGTAATATAATACGTGGTCCAATTTAAAAATTATAGGTCAATATTAAGGTCCGATACCGTGCCGTTAGTTAGCATAGAAAAATGTCTTTGAATTTTTAAAGCATTTTAGAACGCTTATTTCCTCATTTTAAGCTTCTCAGAACACTTTATTTCGCATAGGCATACATAGTAAACTTTAGGGTCACTCTGCGTACCCCCTAATTGACCTATAATTATTTCCTGTGGTAGGGTACACTATAACCCTGTAATATAATACGTGGTCCAATATAAAAATTATAGGTCAATATTAAGGTCCGATACCGTGCCGTTAGTTAACATAGAAAAGTGTCTTCGTATTTCCTTGTTTTAATGCACTATTTAAAATATACATAGTGTACCCCCTAATTGACCTATAATTATTTCCTGTGGAAGGGTACACTAATACCCTGTAATATAATACCTGGTCCAATTTAAATGTTATGGGTCAATATTAAGGTCTGATATTGCGCCTTGCGTTAGTTAACCATTGAAAGATGTCTTTGAATTTTTAAAGCATTTTAGAACGCTTATTTCTTCATTTTAAGCTTCTCAGAACACTCTATTTCGCATAGGCATACATAGTAAATTTTAGGGTCATGCTGTGTACCACCTAATTGACCTATAATTATTTCCTGTGGTAAGGTACACTATTACCCTGTAATATAATACGTGGTACAATTTAAAAATTATAGGTCAATATTAAGGTCCGATACCGTGCCGTTAGTTAACATAGAAAAGTGTCTTCGTATTTCCTTGTTTTAATGCACTATTTAAAATATACATAGTGTACCCCTAATTGACCTATAATTATTTCCTGTGGTAGGGTGCACTATTACCCTGTAATATAATACCTGGTCCAATTTAAATATTATGGGTCAATATTAAGGTCTGATATTGCGCCTTGCGCTAGTTAACCATTGAAAGATGTCTTTGAATTTTTAAAGCATTTTAGAACGCTTATTTCTTCATTTTAAGCTTCTCAGAACACTTTATTTCGCATAGGCATACATAGTAAAATTTAGGGTCACGCTGTGTACCCCCTAAATGACCTATAATTATTTCCTGTGGTAGGGCACACTATTACCCTGTAATATAATACGTGGTCCAATTTAAAAATTATAGGTCAATATTAAGGTCCGATACCGTGCCGTTAGTTAACATAGAAAAATGTCTTTGAATTTTTAAAGCATTTTAGAACGCTTATTTCCTCATTTTAAGCTTCTCAGAACACTTTATTTCGCATAGGCATACATAGTAAACTTTAGGGTCACTCTGTGTACCCCCTAATTGACCTATAATTATTTCCTGTGGTAGGGTACACTATAACCCTGTAATATAATACGTGGTCCAGTTTAAAAATTATAGGTCAATATTAAGGTCCGATACCGTGCCGTTAGTTAACATAGAAAAGTGTCTTCGTATTTCCTTGTTTTAATGCACTATTTAAAATATACATAGTGTATCCCCTAATTGACCTATAATTATTTCCTGTGGTAGGGTACACTATTACCCTGTAATATAATACCTGGTCCAATTTAAATATTATGGGTCAATATTAAGGTCTGATATTGCGCCTTGCGTTAGTTAACCATTGAAAGATGTCTTTGAATTTTTAAAGCATTTTTGAACGCTTATTTCTTCATTTTAAGCATCTCAGAACACTCTATTTCGCATAGGCATACATAGTAAAATTTAGGGTCACGCTGTGTACCCCCTAAATGACCTATAATTATTTCCTGTGGTAGGGTACACTATTTCCCTGTAATATAATACGTGGTCCAATTTAAAAATTATAGGTCAATATTAAGGTCCGATACCGTGCCGTTAGTTAACATAGAAAAATGTCTTTGAATTTTTAAAGCATTTTAGAACGCTTATTTCCTCATTTTAAGCTTCTCAGAACACTTTATTTCGCATAGGCATACATAGTAAACTTTAGGGTCACTCTGTGTTCCCCCTAATTGACCTATAATTATTTCCTGTGGTAGGGTACACTATAACCCTGTAATATAATACGTGGTCCAATTTAAAAATTATAGGTCAATATTAAGGTCCGATACCGTGCCGTTAGTTAACATAGAAAAGTGTCTTCGTATTTTCTTGTTTTAATGCACTATTTAAAACATACATAGTGTACCCCCTAATTGACCTATAATTATTTCCTGTTGTAGGGTACACTATTACCCTGTAATATAATACCTGGTCCAATTGAAATATTATGGTTCCATATTAAGGTCTGATATCGCGCCTTGCGTTAGTTAACCATTGAAAGATGTCTTTGAATTTTTAAAGCATTTTAGAACGCTTATTTCTTCATTTTAAGCTTCTCAGAACACTCTATTTCGCATAGGCATACATAGTAAGTTTTAGGGTCATGCTGTGTACCACCTAATTGACCTATAATTATTTCCTGTGGTAAGGTACACTATTACCCTGTAATATAATACGTGGTACAATTTAAAAATTATAGGTCAATATTAAGGTCCGATACCGTGCCGTTAGTTAACATAGAAAAGTGTCTTCGTATTTCCTTGTTTTAATGCACTATTTAAAATATACATAGTGTACCCCCTAATTGACCTATAATTATTTCCTGTGGTAGGGTGCACTATTATCCTGTAATATAATACCTGGTCCAATTTAAATATTATGGGTCAATATTAAGGTCTGATATTGCGCCTTGCGCTAGTTAACCATTGAAAGATGTCTTTGAATTTTTAAAGCATTTTAGAACCCTTATTTCTTCATTTTAAGCTTCTCAGAACACTTTATTTCGCATAGGCATACATAGTAAAATTTAGGGTCACGCTGTGTACCCCCTAAATGACCTATAATTATTTCCTGTGGTAGGGCACACTATTACCCTGTAATATAATACGTGGTCCAATTTAAAAATTATAGGTCAATATTAAGGTCCGATACCGTGCCGTTAGTTAGCATAGAAAAATGTCTTTGAATTTTTAAAGCATTTTAGAACGCTTATTTCCTCATTTTAAGCTTCTCAGAACACTTCATTTCGCATAGGCATACATAGAAAACTTTAGGGTCACTCTGCGTACCCCCTAATTGACCTATAATTATTTCCTGTGGTAGGGTACACTATAACCCTGTAATATAATACGTGGTCCAATTTAAAAATTATAGGTCAATATTAAGGTCCGATACCGTGCCGTTAGTTAACATAGAAAAGTGTCTTCGTATTTTCTTGTTTTAATGCACTATTTAAAACATACATAGTGTACCCCCTAATTGACCTATAATTATTTCCTGTTGTAGGGTACACTATTACCCTGTAATATAATACCTGGTCCAATTGAAATATTATGGTTCCATATTAAGGTCTGATATCGCGCCTTGCGTTAGTTAACCATTGAAAGATGTCTTTGAATTTTTAAAGCATTTTAGAACGCTTATTTCTTCATTTTAAGCTTCTCAGAACACTCTATTTCGCATAGGCATACATAGTAAATTTTAGGGTCATGCTGTGTACCACCTAATTGACCTATAATTATTTCCTGTGGTAAGGTACACTATTACCCTGTAATATAATACGTGGTACAATTTAAAAATTATAGGTCAATATTAAGGTCCGATACCGTGCCGTTAGTTAACATAGAAAAGTGTCTTCGTATTTCCTTGTTTTAATGCACTATTTAAAATATACATAGTGTACCCCCTAATTGACCTATAATTATTTCCTGTGGTAGGGTGCACTATTACCCTGTAATATAATACCTGGTCCAATTTAAATATTATGGGTCAATATTAAGGTCTGATATTGCGCCTTGCGCTAGTTAACCATTGAAAGATGTCTTTGAATTTTTAAAGCATTTTAGAACGCTTATTTCTTCATTTTAAGCTTCTCAGAACACTTTATTTCGCATAGGCATACATAGTAAAATTTAGGGTCACGCTGTGTACCCCCTAAATGACCTATAATTATTTCCTGTGGTAGGGCACACTATTACCCTGTAATATAATACGTGGTCCAATTTAAAAATTATAGGTCAATATTAAGGTCCGATACCGTGCCGTTAGTTAACATAGAAAAATGTCTTTGAATTTTTAAAGCATTTTAGAACGCTTATTTCCTCATTTTAAGCTTCTCAGAACACTTTATTTCGCATAGGCATACATAGTAAACTTTAGGGTCACTCTGTGTACCCCCTAATTGACCTATAATTATTTCCTGTGGTAGGGTACACTATAACCCTGTAATATAATACGTGGTCCAGTTTAAAAATTATAGGTCAATATTAAGGTCCGATACCGTGCCGTTAGTTAACATAGAAAAGTGTCTTCGTATTTCCTTGTTTTAATGCACTATTTAAAATATACATAGTGTGTCCCCTAATTGACCTATAATTATTTCCTGTGGTAGGGTACACTATTACCCTGTAATATAATACCTGGTCCAATTTAAATATTATGGGTCAATATTAAGGTCTGATATTGCGCCTTGCGTTAGTTAACCATTGAAAGATGTCTTTGAATTTTTAAAGCATTTTAGAACGCTTATTTCTTCATTTTAAGCATCTCAGAACACTCTATTTCGCATAGGCATATATAGTAAACTTTAGGGTCACTCTGTGTACCCCCTAATTGACCTATAATTATTTCCTGTGGTAGGGTACACTATAACCCTGTAATATAATACGTGGTCAAATTTAAAAATTATAGGTCAATATTAAGGTCCGATACCGTGCCGTTAGTTAACATAGAAAAGTGTCTTCGTATTTCCTTGTTTTAATGCACTATTTAAAATATACATAGTGTACCCCCTAATTGACCTATAATTATTTCCTGTGGTAGGGTACACTATTACCCTGTAATATAATACCTGGTCCAATTTAAATATTATGGGTCAATATTAAGGTCTGATATTGCGCCTAGCGTTAGTTAACCATTGAAAGATGTCTTTGAATTTTTAAAGCATTTTAGAACGCTTATTTCTTCATTTTAAGCTTCTCAGAACACTTTATTTCGCATAGGCATACATAGTAAACTTTAGGGTCACGCTGTGTACCCCCTAATTGACCTATAATTATTTCCTGTGGTAGGATACACTATAACCCTGTAATATAATACGTGGTCCAATTTAAAAATTATAGGTCAATATTAAGGTCCGATACCGTGCCGTTAGTTAACATAGAAAAGTGTCTTCGTATTTCCTTGTTTTAATGCACTATTTAAAATATACATAGTGTACCCCCTAATTGACCTATAATTATTTCCTGTGGAAGGGTACACTATTACCCTGTAATATAATACCTGGTCCAATTTAAATATTATGGGTCAATATTAAGGTCTGATATTGCGCCTTGCGTTAGTTAACCATTGAAAGATGTCTTTGAATTTTTAAAGCATTTTTGAACGCTTATTTCTTCATTTTAAGCATCTCAGAACACTCTATTTCGCATAGGCATACATAGTAAAATTTAGGGTCACGCTGTGTACCCCCTAAATGACCTATAAATATTTCCTGTGGTAGGGTACACTATTACCCTGTAATATAATACGTGGTCCAATTTAAAAATTATAGGTCAATATTAAGGTCCGATACCGTGCCGTTAGTTAACATAGAAAAGTGTCTTCGTATTTTCTTGTTTTAATGCACTATTTAAAACATACATAGTGTACCCCCTAATTGACCTATAATTATTTCCTGTTGTAGGGTACACTATTACCCTGTAATATAATACCTGGTCCAATTGAAATATTATGGTTCCATATTAAGGTCTGATATCGCGCCTTGCGTTAGTTAACCATTGAAAGATGTCTTTGAATTTTTAAAGCATTTTAGAACGCTTATTTCTTCATTTTAAGCTTCTCAGAACACTCTATTTCGCATAGGCATACATAGTAAATTTTAGGGTCATGCTGTGTACCACCTAATTGACCTATAATTATTTCCTGTGGTAAGGTACACTATTACCCTGTAATATAATACGTGGTACAATTTAAAAATTATAGGTCAATATTAAGGTCCGATACCGTGCCGTTAGTTAACATAGAAAAGTGTCTTCGTATTTCCTTGTTTTAATGCACTATTTAAAATATACATAGTGTACCCCCTAATTGACCTATAATTATTTCCTGTGGTAGGGTGCACTATTACCCTGTAATATAATACCTGGTCCAATTTAAATATTATGGGTCAATATTAAGGTCTGATATTGCGCCTTGCGCTAGTTAACCATTGAAAGATGTCTTTGAATTTTTAAAGCATTTTAGAACGCTTATTTCTTCATTTTAAGCTTCTCAGAACACTTTATTTCGCATAGGCATACATAGTAAAATTTAGGGTCACGCTGTGTACCCCCTAAATGACCTATAATTATTTCCTGTGGTAGGGCACACTATTACCCTGTAATATAATACGTGGTCCAATTTAAAAATTATAGGTCAATATTAAGGTCCGATACCGTGCCGTTAGTTAACATAGAAAAATGTCTTTGAATTTTTAAAGCATTTTAGAACGCTTATTTCCTCATTTTAAGCTTCTCAGAACACTTTATTTCGCATAGGCATACATAGTAAACTTTAGGGTCACTCTGTGTACCCCCTAATTGACCTATAATTATTTCCTGTGGTAGGGTACACTATAACCCTGTAATATAATACGTGGTCCAGTTTAAAAATTATAGGTCAATATTAAGGTCCGATACCGTGCCGTTAGTTAACATAGAAAAGTGTCTTCGTATTTCCTTGTTTTAATGCACTATTTAAAATATACATAGTGTGTCCCCTAATTGACCTATAATTATTTCCTGTATTAGGGTACACTATTACCCTGTAATATAATACCTGGTCCAATTTAAATATTATGGGTCAATATTAAGGTCTGATATTGCGCCTTGCGTTAGTTAACCATTGAAAGATGTCTTTGAATTTTTAAAGCATTTTAGAACGCTTATTTCTTCATTTTAAGCATCTCAGAACACTCTATTTCGCATAGGCATATATAGTAAACTTTAGGGTCACTCTGTGTACCCCCTAATTGACCTATAATTATTTCCTGTGGTAGGGTACACTATAACCCTGTAATATAATACGTGGTCAAATTTAAAAATTATAGGTCAATATTAAGGTCCGATACCGTGCCGTTAGTTAACATAGAAAAGTGTCTTCGTATTTCCTTGTTTTAATGCACTATTTAAAATATACATAGTGTACCCCCTAATTGACCTATAATTATTTCCTGTGGTAGGGTACACTATTACCCTGTAATATAATACCTGGTCCAATTTAAATATTATGGGTCAATATTAAGGTCTGATATTGCGCCTAGCGTTAGTTAACCATTGAAAGATGTCTTTGAATTTTTAAAGCATTTTAGAACGCTTATTTCTTCATTTTAAGCTTCTCAGAACACTTTATTTCGCATAGGCATACATAGTAAACTTTAGGGTCACGCTGTGTACCCCCTAATTGACCTATAATTATTTCCTGTGGTAGGATACACTATAACCCTGTAATATAATACGTGGTCCAATTTAAAAATTATAGGTCAATATTAAGGTCCGATACCGTGCCGTTAGTTAACATAGAAAAGTGTCTTCGTATTTCCTTGTTTTAATGCACTATTTAAAATATACATAGTGTACCCCCTAATTGACCTATAATTATTTCCTGTGGAAGGGTACACTATTACCCTGTAATATAATACCTGGTCCAATTTAAATATTATGGGTCAATATTAAGGTCTGATATTGCGCCTTGCGTTAGTTAACCATTGAAAGATGTCTTTGAATTTTTAAAGCATTTTTGAACGCTTATTTCTTCATTTTAAGCATCTCAGAACACTCTATTTCGCATAGGCATACATAGTAAAATTTAGGGTCACGCTGTGTACCCCCTAAATGACCTATAAATATTTCCTGTGGTAGGGTACACTATTACCCTGTAATATAATACGTGGTCCAATTTAAAAATTATAGGTCAATATTAAGGTCCGATACCGTGCCGTTAGTTAACATAGAAAAATGTCTTTGAATTTTTAAAGCATTTTAGAATGCTTATTTCCTCATTTTAAGCTTCTCAGAACACTTTATTTCGCATAGGCATACATAGTAAAATTTAGGGTCACGCTGTGTACCCCCTAAATAACCTATAATTATTTCCTGTTTTAGGGTACACTATAACCCTGTAATATAATACGTGGTCCAGTTTAAAAATTATAGGTCAATATTAAGGTCCGATACCGTGCCGTTAGTTAACATAGAAAAGTGTCTTCGTATTTCCTTGTTTTAATGCACTATTTAAAATATAAATAGTGTACCCCCTAATTGACCTATAATTATTTCCTGTGGTAGGGTACACTATTACCCTGTAATACAATACCTTGTTCAATTTAAATATTATGGGTCAATATTAAGGTTTGATATTGCGCCTTGCGTTAGTTAACCATTGAAAGATGTCTTTGAATTTTTAAAGTATTTTAGAACGCTTATTTCTTCATTTTAAGCTTCTCAGAACACTTTATTTCGCATAGGCATACATAGTAAACTTTAGGGTCACGCTGTGTACCCCCTAATTGACCTATAATTATTTCCTGTGGTAGGGTACACTATTACCCTGTAATATAATAGGTGGTCCAATTTAAAAATTATAGGTCAATATTAAGGTCCGATACCGTGCCGTTAGTTAGCATAGAAAAATGTCTTTGAATTTTTAAAGCATTTTAGAACGCTTATTTCCTCATTTTAAGCTTCTCAGAACACTTTATTTCGCATAGGCATACATAGTAAACTTTAGGGTCACTCTGCGTACCCCCTAATTGACCTATAATTATTTCCTGTGGTAGGGTACACTATAACCCTGTAATATAATACGTGGTCCAATTTACAGATTATAGGTCAATATTAAGGTCCGATACCGTGCCGTTAGTTAACATAGAAAAGTGTCTTCGTATTTCCTTGTTTTAATGCACTATTTAAAATATACATAGTGTACCCCCTAATTGACCTATAATTATTTCCTGTGGTAGGGTACACTATTACCCTGTAATATAATACCTGGTCCAATTTAAATATTATGGGTCAATATTAAGGTCTGATATTGCGCCTTGCGTTAGTTAACCATTGAAAGATGTCTTTGAATTTTTAAAGCATTTTTGAACTCTTATTTCTTCATTTTAAGCATCTCAGAACACTCTATTTCGCATAGGCATACATAGTAAAATTTAGGGTCACGCTGTGTACCCCCTAAATGACCTATAATTATTTCCTGTGGTAGGGTACACTATTTCCCTGTAATATAATACGTGGTCCAATTTAAAAATTATAGGTCAATATTAAGGTCCGATACCGTGCCGTTAGTTAACATAGAAAAATGTCTTTGAATTTTTAAAGCATTTTAGAACGCTTATTTCCTCATTTTAAGCTTCTCAGAACACTTTATTTCGCATAGGCATACATAGTAAACTTTAGGGTCACTCTGTGTACCCCCTAATTGACCTATAATTATTTCCTGTGGTAGGGTACACTATAACCCTGTAATATAATACGTGGTCCAGTTTAAAAATTATAGGTCAATATTAAGGTCCGATACCGTGCCGTTAGTTAACATAGAAAAGTGTCTTCGTATTTCCTTGTTTTAATGCACTATTTAAAATATACATAGTGTATCCCCTAATTGACCTATAATTATTTCCTGTGGTAGGGTACACTATTACCCTGTAATATAATACCTGGTCCAATTTAAATATTATGGGTCAATATTAAGGTCTGATATTGCGCCTTGCGTTAGTTAACCATTGAAAGATGTCTTTGAATTTTTAAAGCATTTTAGAACGCTTATTTCTTCATTTTAAGCATCTCAGAACACTCTATTTCGCATAGGCATATATAGTAAACTTTAGGGTCACTCTGTGTACCCCCTAATTGACCTATAATTATTTCCTGTGGTAGGGTACACTATAACCCTGTAATATAATACGTGGTCAAATTTAAAAATTATAGGTCAATATTAAGGTCCGATACCGTGCCGTTAGTTAACATAGAAAAGTGTCTTCGTATTTCCTTGTTTTAATGCACTATTTAAAATATACATAGTGTACCCCCTAATTGACCTATAATTATTTCCTGTGGTAGGGTACACTATTACCCTGTAATATATTACCTGGTCCAATTTAAATATTATGGGTCAATATTAAGGTCTGATATTGCGCCTAGCGTTAGTTAACCATTGAAAGATGTCTTTGAATTTTTAAAGCATTTTAGAACGCTTATTTCTTCATTTTAAGCTTCTCAGAACACTTTATTTCGCATAGGCATACATAGTAAACTTTAGGGTCACGCTGTGTACCCCCTAATTGACCTATAATTATTTCCTGTGGTAGGATACACTATAACCCTGTAATATAATACGTGGTCCAATTTAAAAATTATAGGTCAATATTAAGGTCCGATACCGTGCCGTTAGTTAACATAGAAAAGTGTCTTCGTATTTCCTTGTTTTAATGCACTATTTAAAATATACATAGTGTACCCCCTAATTGACCTATAATTATTTCCTGTGGAAGGGTACACTATTACCCTGTAATATAATACCTGGTCCAATTTAAATATTATGGGTCAATATTAAGGTCTGATATTGCGCCTTGCGTTAGTTAACATAGAAAAATGTCTTTGAATTTTTAAAGCATTTTAGAATGCTTATTTCCTCATTTTAAGCTTCTCAGAACACTTTATTTCGCATAGGCATACATAGTAAAATTTAGGGTCACGCTGTGTACCCCCTAAATGACCTATAATTAATTCCTGTGGTAGGGTACACTATTACCCTGTAATATAATACGTGGTCCAATGTAAAAATTATAGGTCAATATTAAGTTCCGATACCGTGCTGTTAGTTAACATTGAAAAATGTCGTCGTATTTCCTTGTTTTAATGCACTATTTAAAATATACATAGTGTACCCCCTAATTGACCTATAATTATTTCCTGTGGTAGGGTACACTATTACCCTGTAATACAATACCTTGTTCAATTTAAATATTATGGGTCAATATTAAGGTTTGATATTGCGCCTTGCGTTAGTTAACCATTGAAAGATGTCTTTGAATTTTTAAAGCATTTTAGAACGCTTATTTCTTCATTTTAAGCTTCTCAGAACACTTTATTTCGCATAGGCATACATAGTAAACTTTAGGGTCACGCTGTGTACCCCCTAATTGACCTATAATTATTTCCTGTGGTAGGGTACACTATTACCCTGTAATATAATAGGTGGTCCAATTTAAAAATTATAGGTCAATATTAAGGTCCGATACCGTGCCGTTAGTTAGCATAGAAAAATGTCTTTGAATTTTTAAAGCATTTTAGAACGCTTATTTCCTCATTTTAAGCTTCTCAGAACACTTTATTTCGCATAGGCATACATAGTAAACTTTAGGGTCACTCTGCGTACCCCCTAATTGACCTATAATTATTTCCTGTGATAGGGTACACTATAACCCTGTAATATAATACGTGGTCCAATTTACAAATTATAGGTCAATACTAAGGTCCGATACCGTGCCGTTAGTTAACATAGAAAAGTGTCTTCGTATTTCCTTGTTTTAATGCACTATTTAAAATATAAATAGTGTACCCCCTAATTGACCTATAATTATTTCCTGTGGTAGGGTACACTATTACCCTGTAATACAATACCTTGTTCAATTTAAATATTATGGGTCAATATTAAGGTTTGATATTGCGCCTTGCGTTAGTTAACCATTGAAAGATGTCTTTGAATTTTTAAAGCATTTTAGAAGGCTTATTTCTTCATTTTAAGCTTCTCAGAACACTTTATTTCGCATAGGCATACATAGTAAACTTTAGGGTCACGCTGTGTACCCCCTAATTGACCTATAATTATTTCCTGTGGTAGGGTACACTATTACCCTGTAATATAATAGGTGGTCCAATTTAAAAATTATAGGTCAATATTAAGGTCCGATACCGTGCCGTTAGTTAGCATAGAAAAATGTCTTTGAATTTTTAAACCATTTTAGAACGCTTATTTCCTCATTTTAAGCTTCTCAGAACACTTTATTTCCCATAGGCATACATAGTAAACTTTAGGGTCACACTGCGTACCCCCTAATTGACCTATAATTATTTCCTGTGGTAGGGTACACTATAACCCTGTAATATAATACGTGGTCCAATTTAAAAATTATAGGTCAATATTAAGGTCCGATACCGTGCCGTTAGTTAACATAGAAAAGTATCTTCGTATTTTCTTGTTTTAATGCACTATTTAAAACATACATAGTGTACCCCCTAATTGACCTATAATTATTTCCTGTTGTAGGGTACACTATTACCCTGTAATATAATACCTGGTCCAATTGAAATATTATGGTTCCATATTAAGGTCTGATATCGCGCCTTGCGTTAGTTAACCATTGAAAGATGTCTTTGAATTTTTAAAGCATTTTAGAACGCTTATTTCTTCATTTTAAGCTTCTCAGAACACTCTATTTCGCATAGGCATACATAGTAAATTTTAGGGTCATGCTGTGTACCACCTAATTGACCTATAATTATTTCCTGTGGTAAGGTACACTATTACCCTGTAGAATAATACGTGGTACAATTTAAAAATTATAGGTTAAGCTCCGATACCGTGCCGTTAGTTAACATAGAAAAGTGTCTTCGTATTTCCTTGTTTTAATGCACTATTTAAAATATACATAGTGTACCCCCTAATTGATCTATAATTATTTCCTGTGGTAGGGTGCACTATTACCCTGTAATATAATACCTGGTCCAATTTAAATATTATGGGTCAATATTAAGGTCTGATATTGCGCCTTGCGCTAGTTAACCATTGAAAGATGTCTTTGAATTTTTAAAGCATTTTAGAACGCTTATTTCTTCATTTTAAGCTTCTCAGAACACTTTATTTCGCATAGGCATACATAGTAAAATTTAGGGTCACGCTGTGTACCCCCTAAATGACCTATAATTATTTCCTGTGGTAGGGCACACTATTACCCTGTAATATAATACGTGGTCCAATTTAAAAATTATAGGTCAATATTAAGGTCCGATACCGTGCCGTTAGTTAACATAGAAAAATGTCTTTGAATTTTTAAAGCATTTTAGAACGCTTATTTCCTCATTTTAAGCTTCTCAGAACACTTTATTTCGCATAGGCATACATAGTAAACTTTAGGGTCACTCTGTGTACCCCCTAATTGACCTATAATTATTTCCTGTAGTAGGGTACACTATAACCCTGTAATATAATACGTGGTCCAGTTTAAAAATTATAGGTCAATATTAAGGTCCGATACCGTGCCGTTAGTTAACATAGAAAAGTGTCTTCGTATTTCCTTGTTTTAATGCACTATTTAAAATATACATAGTGTATCCCCTAATTGACCTATAATTATTTCCTGTGGTAGGGTACACTATTACCCTGTAATATAATACCTGGTCCAATTGAAATATTATGGTTCCATATTAAGGTCTGATATCGCTCCTTGCGTTAGTTAACCATTGAAAGATGTCTTTGAATTTTTAAAGCATTTTAGAACGCTTATTTCTTCATTTTAAGCTTCTCAGAACACTCTATTTCGCATAGGCATACATAGTAAATTTTAGGGTCATGCTGTGTACCACCTAATTGACCTATAATTATTTCCTGTGGTAAGGTACACTATTACCCTGTAATATAATACGTGGTACAATTTAAAAATTATAGGTCAATATTAAGCTCCGATACCGTGCCGTTAGTTAACATAGAAAAGTGTCTTCGTATTTCCTTGTTTTAATGCACTATTTAAAATATACATAGTGTACCCCCTAATTGACCTATAATTATTTCCTGTGGTAGGGTGCACTATTACCCTGTAATATAATACCTGGTCCAATTTAAATATTATGGGTCAATATTAAGGTCTGATATTGCGTCTTGCGCTAGTTAACCATTGAAAGATGTCTTTGAATTTTTAAAGCATTTTAGAACGCTTATTTCTTCATTTTAAGCTTCTCAGAACACTTTATTTCGCATAGGCATACATAGTAAAATTTAGGGTCACGCTGTGTACCCCCTAAATGACCTATAATTATTTCCTGTGGTAGGGCACACTATTACCCTGTAATATAATACGTGGTCCAATTTAAAAATTATAGATCAATATTAAGGTCCGATACCGTGCCGTTAGTTAACATAGAAAAATGTCTTTGAATTTTTAAAGCATTTTAGAACGCTTATTTCCTCATTTTAAGCTTCTCAGAACACTTTATTTCGCATAGGCATACATAGTAAACTTTAGGGTCACTCTGTGTACCCCCTAATTGACCTATAATTATTTCCTGTAGTAGGGTACACTATAACCCTGTAATATAATACGTGGTCCAGTTTAAAAATTATAGGTCAATATTAAGGTCCGATACCGTGCCGTTAGTTAACATAGAAAAGTGTCTTCGTATTTCCTTGTTTTAATGCACTATTTAAAATATACATAGTGTATCCCCTAATTGACCTATAATTATTTCCTGTGGTAGGGTACACTATTACCCTGTAATATAATACCTGGTCCAATTGAAATATTATGGTTCCATATTAAGGTCTGATATCGCGCCTTGCGTTAGTTAACCATTGAAAGATGTCTTTGAATTTTTAAAGCATTTTAGAACGCTTATTTCTTCATTTTAAGCTTCTCAGAACACTCTATTTCGCATAGGCATACATAGTAAATTTTAGGGTCATGCTGTGTACCACCTAATTGACCTATAATTATTTCCTGTGGTAAGGTACACTATTACCCTGTAATATAATACGTGGTACAATTTAAAAATTATAGGTCAATATTAAGGTCCGATACCGTGCCGTTAGTTAACATAGAAAAGTGTCTTCGTATTTCCTTGTTTTAATGCACTATTTAAAATATACATAGTGTACCCCCTAATTGACCTATAATTATTTCCTGTGGTAGGGTGCACTATTACCCTATAATATAATACCTGGTCCAATTTAAATATTATGGGTCAATATTAAGGTCTGATATTGCGCCTTGCGCTAGTTAACCATTGAAAGATGTCTTTGAATTTTTAAAGCATTTTAGAACGCTTATTTCTTCATTTTAAGCTTCTCAGAACACTCTATTTCGCATAAGCATACATAGTAAAATTTAGGGTCACGCTGTGTACCCCCTAAATGACCTATAATTATTTCCTGTGGTAGGGTACACTATTACCCTGTAATATAATACGTGGTCCAATTTAAAAATTATAGGTCAATATTAAGGTCCGATACCGTGCCGTTAGTTAACATTGAAAAATGTCTTTGAATTTTTAAAGCATTTTAGAACGCTTATTTCCTCATTTTAAGCTTCTCAGAACACTTTATTTCGCATAGGCATACATAGTAAACTTTAGGGTCACGCTGTGTACCCCCTAATTGACCTATAATTATTTCTTGTGGTAGGATACACTATAACCCTGCAATATAATACGTGGTCCAATTTAAAAATTATAGGTCAATATTAAGGTCAGATACCGTGCCGTTAGTTAACATAGAAAAGTGTCTTCGAATTTCCTTGTTTTAATGCACTATTTAAAATATACATAGTGTACCCCCTAATTGACCTATAATTATTTCCTGTGGTAGGGTACACTATTACCCTCAGATATAATACCTGGTTCAAGTTAAATATTATGGGTCAATATTAAGGTCTGATATTGCGCCTTGCGTTAGTTAACCATTGAAAGATGTCTTTGAATTTTTAAAGCATTTTAGAACGCTTATTTCTTCAGTTTAAGCATCTCAGAACACTCTATTTCGCATAGGCATACATAGTAAACTTTAGGGTCACGCTGTGTACCCCCTAATTGACCTATAATTATTTCCTGTTGTAGGGTACACTATTACCCTGTAATATAATAGGTGGTCCAATTTAAAAATTATAGGTCAATATTAAGGTCCGATACCGTGCCGTTAGTTAGCATAGAAAAATGTCTTTGAATTTTTAAAGCATTTTAGAACGCTTATTTCCTCATTTTAAGCTTCTCAGAACACTTCATTTCGCATAGGCATACATAGAAAACTTTAGGGTCACTCTGCGTACCCCCTAATTGACCTATAATTATTTCCTGTGGTAGGGTACACTATAACCCTGTAATATAATACGTGGTCCAATTTAAAAATTATAGGTCAATATTAAGGTCCGATACCGTGCCGTTAGTTAACATAGAAAAGTGTCTTCGTATTTTCTTGTTTTAATGCACTATTTAAAACATACATAGTGTACCCCCTAATTGACCTATAATTATTTCCTGTTGTAGGGTACACTATTACCCTGTAATATAATACCTGGTCCAATTGAAATATTATGGTTCCATATTAAGGTCTGATATCGCGCCTTGCGTTAGTTAACCATTGAAAGATGTCTTTGAATTTTTAAAGCATTTTAGAACGCTTATTTCTTCATTTTAAGCTTCTCAGAACACTCTATTTCGCATAGGCATACATAGTAAATTTTAGGGTCATGCTGTGTACCACCTAATTGACCTATAATTATTTCCTGTGGTAAGGTACACTATTACCCTGTAATATAATACGTGGTACAATTTAAAAATTATAGGTCAATATTAAGGTCCGATACCGTGCCGTTAGTTAACATAGAAAAATGTCTTTGAATTTTTAAAGCATTTTAGAACGCTTATTTCCTCATTTTAAGCTTCTCAGAACACTTTATTTCGCTTAGGCATACATAGTAAACTTTATGGTCACTCTGTGTACCCCCTAATTGACCTATAATTATTTCCTGTGGTAGGGTACACTATAACCCTGTAATATAATACGTGGTCCAGTTTAAAAATTATAGGTCAATATTAAGGTCCGATACCGTGCCGTTAGTTAACATAGAAAAGTGTCTTCGTATTTCCTTGTTTTAATGCACTATTTAAAATATACATAGTGTATCCCCTAATTGACCTATAATTATTTCCTGTGGTAGGGTACACTATTACCCTGTAATATAATACCTGGTCCAATTTAAATATTATGGGTCAATATTAAGGTCTGATATTGCGCCTTGCGTTAGTTAACCATTGAAAGATGTCTTTGAATTTTTAAAGCATTTTAGAACGCTTATTTCTTCATTTTAAGCATCTCAGAACACTCTATTTCGCATAGGCATATATAGTAAACTTTAGGGTCACTCTGTGTACCCCCTAATTGACCTATAAATATTTCCTGTGGTAGGGTACACTATAACCCTGTAATATAATACGTGGTCAAATTTAAAAATTATAGGTCAATATTAAGGTCCGATACCGTGCCGTTAGTTAACATAGAAAAGTGTCTTCGTATTTCCTTGTTTTAATGCACTATTTAAAATATACATAGTGTACCCCCTAATTGACCTATAATTATTTCCTGTGGTAGGGTACTCTATTACCCTGTAATATAATACCTGGTCCAATTTAAATATTATGGGTCAATATTAAGGTCTGATATTGCGCCTAGCGTTAGTTAACCATTGAAAGATGTCTTTGAATTTTTAAAGCATTTTAGAACGCTTATTTCTTCATTTTAAGCTTCTCAGAACACTTTATTTCGCATAGGCATACATAGTAAACTTTAGGGTCACGCTGTGTACCCCCTAATTGACCTATAATTATTTCCTGTGGTAGGATACACTATAACCCTGTAATATAATACGTGGTCCCATTTAAAAATTATAGGTCAATATTAAGGTCCGATACCGTGCCGTTAGTTAACATAGAAAAGTGTCTTCGTATTTCCTTGTTTTAATGCACTATTTAAAATATACATAGTGTACCCCCTAATTGACCTATAATTATTTCCTGTGGAAGGGTACACTATTACCCTGTAATATAATACCTGGTCCAATTTAAATATTATGGGTCAATATTAAGGTCTGATATTGCGCCTTGCGTTAGTTAACCATTGAAAGATGTCTTTGAATTTTTAAAGCATTTTTGAACGCTTATTTCTTCATTTTAAGCATCTCAGAACACTCTATTTCGCATAGGCATACATAGTAAAATTTAGGGTCACGCTGTGTACACCCTAAATGACCTATAAATATTTCCTGTGGTAGGGTACACTATTACCCTGTAATATAATACGTGGTCCAATTTAAAAATTATAGGTCAATATTAAGGTCCGATACCGTGCCGTTAGTTAACATAGAAAAATGTCTTTGAATTTTTAAAGCATTTTAGAATGCTTATTTCCTCATTTTAAGCTTCTCAGAACACTTTATTTCGCATAGGCATACATAGTAAAATTTAGGGTCACGCTGTGTACCACCTAAATAACCTATAATTAATTCCTGTGGTAGGGTACACTATTACCCTGTAATATAATACGTGGTCCAATGTAAAAATTATAGGTCAATATTAAGTTCCGATACCGTGCTGTTAGTTAACATTGAAAAATGTCGTCGTATTTCCTTGTTTTAATGCACTATTTAAAATATACATAGTGTACCCCCTAATTGACCTATAATTATTTCCTGTGGTAGGGTACACTATTACCCTGTAATACAATACCTTGTTCAATTTAAATATTATGGGTCAATATTAAGGTTTGATATTGCGCCTTGCGTTAGTTAACCATTGAAAGATGTCTTTGAATTTTTAAAGCATTTTAGAACGCTTATTTCTTCATTTTAAGCTTCTCAGAACACTTTATTTCGCATAGGCATACATAGTAAACTTTAGGGTCACGCTGTGTACCCCCTAATTGACCTATAATTATTTCCTGTGGTAGGGTACACTATTACCCTGTAATATAATAGGTGGTCCAATTTAAAAATTATAGGTCAATATTAAGGTCCGATACCGTGCCGTTAGTTAGCATAGAAAAATGTCTTTGAATTTTTAAAGCATTTTAGAACGCTTATTTCCTCATTTTAAGCTTCTCAGAACACTTTATTTCGCATAGGCATACATAGTAAACTTTAGGGTCACTCTGCGTACCCCCTAATTGACCTATAATTATTTCCTGTGGTAGGGTACACTATAACCCTGTAATATAATACGTGGTCCAATTTACAAATTATAGGTCAATATTAAGGTCCGATACCGTGCCGTTAGTTAACATAGAAAAGTGTCTTCGTATTTCCTTGTTTTAATGCACTATTTAAAATATACATAGTGTACCCCCTAATTGACCTATAATTATTTCCTGTGGTAGGGTACACTATTACCCTGTAATATAATACCTGGTCCAATTTAAATTTTATGGGTCAATATTAAGGTCTGATATTGCGCCTTGCGTTAGTTAACCATTGAAAGATGTCTTTGAATTTTTAAAGCATTTTAGACCGCTTATTTCTTCATTTTAAGCTTCTCAGAACACTCTATTTCGCATAGGCATACATAGTAAAGTTTAGAGTCACGCTGTGTACCCCCTAAATGACCTATAATTATTTCCTGTGGTAGGGTACACTATTACCCTGTAATATAATACGTGGTCCAATTTAAAAATTATAGGTCAATATTAAGTTCCGATACCGTGCCGTTAGTTAACATTGAAAAATGTCTTCGTATTTCCTTGTTTTAATGCACTATTTAAAATACACATAGTGTACCCCCTAATTGACCTATAATTATTTCCTGTGGTAGGGTACACTATTACCCTGTAATACAATACCTGGTTCAATTTAAATATTATGGGTCAATATTAAGGTTTGATATTGCGCCTTGCGTTAGTTAACCATTGAAAGATGTCTTTGAATTTTTAAAGCATTTTAGAACGCTTATTTCTTCATTTTAAGCTTCTCAGAACACTTTATTTCGCATAGGCATACATAGTAAACTTTAGGGTCACGCTGTGTACCTTCTAATTGACCTATAATTATTTCCTGTGGTAGGGTACACTATTACCCTGTAATATAATAGGTGGTCCAATTTAAAAATTATAGGTCAATATTAAGGTCCGATACCGTGCCGTTAGTTAGCATAGAAAAATGTCTTTGAATTTTTAAAGCATTTTAGAACGCTTATTTCCTCATTTTAAGCTTCTCAGAACACTTTATTTCGCATAGGCATACATAGTAAACTTTAGGGTCACTCTGCGTACCCCCTAATTGACCTATAATTATTTCCTGTGGTAGGGTACACTATAACCCTGTAATATAATACGTGGTCCAATTTAAAAATTATAGGTCAATATTAATTTCCGATACCGTGCCGTTAGTTAACATAGAAAAGTGTCTTCGTATTTCCTTGTTTTAATGCACTATTTAAAATATACATAGTGTACCCCCTAATTGACCTATAATTATTTCCTGTGGTAGGGTACACTATTACCCTGTAATATAATACCTGGTCCAATTTAAATATTATGGGTCAATATTAAGGTCTGATATTGCGCCTTGCGTTAGTTAACCATTGAAAGATGTCTTTGAATTTTTAAAGCATTTTTGAACGCTTATTTCTTCATTTTAAGCATCTCAGAACACTCTATTTCGCATAGGCATACATAGTAAAATTTAGGGTCACGCTGTGTACCCCCTAAATGACCTATAATTATTTCCTGCGGTAGGGTACATTATTACCCTGTAATATAATACGTGATCCAATTTAAAAATTATAAGTCAATATTAAGGTCCGATACCGTGCCGTTAGTTAACATAGAAAAATGTCTTTGAATTTTTAAAGCATTTTAGAACGCTTATTTCCTCATTTTAAGCTTCTCAGAACACTTTATTTCGCATAGGCATACATAGTAAAATTTAGGGTCACGCTGTGTACCCCCTAAATGACCTATAATTAATTCCTGTGGTAGGGTACACTATTACCCTGTAATATAATACGTGGTCCAATGTAAAAATTATAGGTCAATATTAAGTTCCGATACCGTGCCGTTAGTTAACATTGAAAAATGTCTTCGTATTCCCTTGTTTTAATGCACTATTTAAAATATACATAGTGTACCCCCTAATTGACCTAAAATTATTTCCTGTGGTAGGGTACACTATTACCCTGTAATACAATACCTTGTTCAATTTAAATATTATGGGTCAATATTAAGGTTTGATATTGCGCCTTGCGTTAGTTAACCATTGAAAGATGTCTTTGAATTTTTAAAGCATTTTAGAACGCTTATTTCTTCATTTTAAGCTTCTCAGAACACTTTATTTCGCATAGGCATACATAGTAAACTTTAGGGTCACGCTGTGTACTCCCTAATTGACCTATAATTATTTCCTGTGGTAGGGTACACTATTACCCTGTAATATAATAGGTGGTCCAATTTAAAAATTATAGGTCAATATTAAGGTCCGATACCGTGCCGTTAGTTAGCATAGAAAAATGTCTTTGAATTTTAAAAGCATTTTAGAACGCTTATTTCCTCATTTTAAGCTTCTCAGAACACTTTATTTCGCATAGGCATACATAGTAAACTTTAGGGTCACACTGTGTACCCCCTAATTGACCTATAATTATTTCCTGTGGTAGGGTACACTATTACCCTGTAATATAATACGTGGTCCAATTTAAAAATTATGGGTCAATATTAAGGTCCGATACCGTGCCGTTAGTTAACATAGAAAAGTGTCTTCGTATTTCCTTGTTTTAATGCACAATTTAAAATATACATAGTGTACCCCCTAATTGACCTATAATTATTTCCTGTGGTAGGGTACACTATTACCCTGTAATATAATACCTGGTCCAATTTAAATATTATGGGTCAATATTAAGGTCTGATATTGCGCCTTGCGCTAGTTAACCATTGAAAGATGTCTTTGAATTTTTAAAGCATTTTAGAACGCTTATTTCTTCATTTTAAGCTTCTCAGAACACTCTATTTCGCATAAGCATACATAGTAAAATTTAGGGTCACGCTGTGTACCCCCTAAATGACCTATAAATATTTCCTGTGGTAGGGTACACTATTACCCTGTAATATAATACGTGGTCCAATTTAAAAATTATAGGTCAATATTAAGGTCCGATACCGTGCCGTTAGTTAGCATAGAAAAATGTCTTTGAATTTTTAAAGCATTTTAGAACGCTTATTTCCTCATTTTAAGCTTCTCAGAACACTTTATTTCGCATAGAAATACATAGTAAACTTTAGGGTCACTCTGCGTACCCCCTAATTGACCTATAATTATTTCCTGTGGTAGGGTACACTATAACCCTGTAATATAATACGTGGTCCAATTTAAAAATTATAGATCAATATTAAGGTCCGATACCGTGCCGTTAGTTAACATAGAAAAGTGTCTTCGTATTTCCTTGTTTTAATGCACTATTTAAAATATACATAGTGTACCCCCTAATTGACCTATAATTATTTCCTGTTTAAGGGTACACTATTACTCTGTAATATAATACCTGGTCCAATTTAAATATTATGGGTCAATATTAAGGTCTGATATTGCGCCTTGCGTTAGTTAACCATTGAAAGATGTCTTTGAATTTTTAAAGCATTTTAGAACGCTTATTTCTTTATTTTAAGAATCTCAGAACACTCTACTTCGCATAGGCATGCATAGTAAAATTTAGGGTCACGCTGTGTACCCCCTAAATGACCTATAATTATTTCCTGTGGTAGGGTACATTATTACCCTGTAATATAATACGTGGTCCAATGTAAAAATTATAGGTCAATATTAAGTTCCGATACCGTGCCGTTAGTTAACATTGAAAAATGTCTTCGTATTTCCTTGTTTTAATGCACTATTTAAAATATACATAGTGTACCCCCTAATTGACCTATAATTATTTCCTGTGGTAGGGTACACTATTACCCTGTAATACAATACCTTGTTCAATTTAAATATTATGGGTCAATATTAAGGTTTGATATTGCGCCTTGCGTTAGTTAACCATTGAAAGATGTCTTTGAATTTTTAAAGCATTTTAGACCGCTTATTTCTTCATTTTAAGCTTCTCAGAACACTCTATTTCGCATAGGCATACATAGTAAAATTTAGGGTCACGCTGTGTACCCCCTAAATGACCTATAATTATTTCCTGTGGTAGGGTACACTATTACCCTGTAATATAATACGTGGTCCAATTTAAAAATTATAGGTCAATATTAAGTTCCGATACCGTGCCGTTAGTTAACATTGAAAAATGTCTTCGTATTTCCTTGTTTTAATGCACTATTTAAAATACACATAGTGTACCCCCTAATTGACCTATAATTATTTCCTGTGGTAGGGTACACTATTACCCTGTAATACAATACCTGGTTCAATTTAAATATTATGGGTCAATATTAAGGTTTGATATTGCGCCTTGCGTTAGTTAACCATTGAAAGATGTCTTTGAATTTTTAAAGCATTTTAGAACGCTTATTTCTTCATTTTAAGCTTCTCAGAACACTTTATTTCGCATAGGCATACATAGTAAACTTTAGGGTCACGCTGTGTACCTTCTAATTGACCTATAATTATTTCCTGTGGTAGGGTACACTATTACCCTGTAATATAATAGGTGGTCCAATTTAAAAATTATAGGTCAATATTAAGGTCCGATACCGTGCCGTTAGTTAGCATAGAAAAATGTCTTTGAATTTTTAAAGCATTTTAGAACGCTTATTTCCTCATTTTAAGCTTCTCAGAACACTTTATTTCGCATAGGCATACATAGTAAACTTTAGGGTCACTCTGCGTACCCCCTAATTGACCTATAATTATTTCCTGTGGTAGGGTACACTATAACCCTGCAATATAATACGTGGTCCAATTTAAAAATTATAGGTCAATATTAATTTCCGATACCGTGCCGTTAGTTAACATAGAAAAGTGTCTTCGTATTTCCTTGTTTTAATGCACTATTTAAAATATACATAGTGTACCCCCTAATTGACCTATAATTATTTCCTGTGGTAGGGTACACTATTACCCTGTAATATAATACCTGGTCCAATTTAAATATTATGGGTCAATATTAAGGTCTGATATTGCGCCTTGCGTTAGTTAACCATTGAAAGATGTCTTTGAATTTTTAAAGCATTTTTGAACGCTTATTTCTTCATTTTAAGCATCTCAGAACACTCTATTTCGCATAGGCATACATAGTAAAATTTAGGGTCACGCTGTGTACCCCCTAAATGACCTATAATTATTTCCTGCGGTAGGGTACATTATTACCCTGTAATATAATACGTGGTCCAATTTAAAAATTATAAGTCAATATTAAGGTCCGATACCGTGCCGTTAGTTAACATAGAAAAATGTCTTTGAATTTTTAAAGCATTTTAGAACGCTTATTTCCTCATTTTAAGCTTCTCAGAACACTTTATTTCGCATAGGCATACATAGTAAAATTTAGGGTCACGCTGTGTACCCCCTAAATGACCTATAATTAATTCCTGTGGTAGGGTACACTATTACCCTGTAATATAATACGTGGTCCAATGTAAAAATTATAGGTCAATATTAAGTTCCGATACCGTGCCGTTAGTTAACATTGAAAAATGTCTTCGTATTCCCTTGTTTTAATGCACTATTTAAAATATACATAGTGTACCCCCTAATTGACCTATAATTATTTCCTGTGGTAGGGTACACTATTACCCTGTAATACAATACCTTGTTCAATTTAAATATTATGGGTCAATATTAAGGTTTGATATTGCGCCTTGCGTTAGTTAACCATTGAAAGATGTCTTTGAATTTTTAAAGCATTTTAGAACGCTTATTTCTTCATTTTAAGCTTCTCAGAACACTTTATTTCGCATAGGCATACATAGTAAACTTTAGGGTCACGCTGTGTACTCCCTAATTGACCTATAATTATTTCCTGTGGTAGGGTACACTATTACCCTGTAATATAATAGGTGGTCCAATTTAAAAATTATAGGTCAATATTAAGGTCCGATACCGTGCCGTTAGTTAGCATAGAAAAATGTCTTTGAATTTTAAAAGCATTTTAGAACGCTTATTTCCTCATTTTAAGCTTCTCAGAACACTTTATTTCGCATAGGCATACATAGTAAACTTTAGGGTCACACTGTGTACCCCCTAATTGACCTATAATTATTTCCTGTGGTAGGGTACACTATTACCCTGTAATATAATACGTGGTCCAATTTAAAAATTATGGGTCAATATTAAGGTCCGATACCGTGCCGTTAGTTAACATAGAAAAGTGTCTTCGTATTTCCTTGTTTTAATGCACAATTTAAAATATACATAGTGTACCCCCTAATTGACCTATAATTATTTCCTGTGGTAGGGTACACTATTACCCTGTAATATAATACCTGGTCCAATTTAAATATTATGGGTCAATATTAAGGTCTGATATTGCGCCTTGCGCTAGTTAACCATTGAAAGATGTCTTTGAATTTTTAAAGCATTTTAGAACGCTTATTTCTTCATTTTAAGCTTCTCAGAACTCTCTATTTCGCATAAGCATACATAGTAAAATTTAGGGTCACGCTGTGTACCCCCTAAATGACCTATAAATATTTCCTGTGGTAGGGTACACTATTACCCTGTAATATAATACGTGGTCCAATTTAAAAATTATAGGTCAATATTAAGGTCCGATACCGTGCCGTTAGTTAGCATAGAAAAATGTCTTTGAATTTTTAAAGCATTTTAGAACGCTTATTTCCTCATTTTAAGCTTCTCAGAACACTTTATTTCGCATAGGCATACATAGTAAACTTTAGGGTCACTCTGCGTACCCCCTAATTGACCTATAATTATTTCCTGTGGTAGGGTACACTATAACCCTGTAATATAATACGTGGTCCAATTTAAAAATTATAGGTCAATATTAAGGTCCGATACCGTGCCGTTAGTTAACATAGAAAAGTGTCTTCGTATTTCCTTGTTTTAATGCACTATTTAAAATATACATAGTGTACCCCCTAATTGACCTATAATTATTTCCTGTGGAAGGGTACACTAATACCCTGTAATATAATACCTGGTCCAATTTAAATATTATGGGTCAATATTAAGGTCTGATATTGCGCCTTGCGTTAGTTAACCATTGAAAGATGTCTTTGAATTTTTAAAGCATTTTAGAACGCTTATTTCTTCATTTTAAGCTTCTCAGAACACTCTATTTCGCATAGGCATACATAGTAAATTTTAGGGTCATGCTGTGTACCACCTAATTGACCTATAATTATTTCCTGTGGTAAGGTACACTATTACCCTGTAATATAATACGTGGTACAATTTAAAAATTATAGGTCAATATTAAGGTCCGATACCGTGCCGTTAGTTAACATAGAAAAGTGTCTTCGTATTTCCTTGTTTTAATGCACTATTTAAAATATACATAGTGTACCCCCTAATTGACCTATAATTATTTCCTGTGGCAGGGTGCACTATTACCCTGTAATATAATACCTGGTCCAATTTAAATATTATGGGTCAATATTAAGGTCTGATATTGCGCCTTGCGCTAGTTAACCATTGAAAGATGTCTTTGAATTTTTAAAGCATTTTAGAACGCTTATTTCTTCATTTTAAGCTTCTCAGAACACTTTATTTCGCATAGGCATACATAGTAAAATTTAGGGTCACGCTGTGTACCCCCTAAATGACCTATAATTATTTCCTGTGGTAGGGCACACTATTACCCTGTAATATAATACGTGGTCCAATTTAAAAATTATAGGTCAATATTAAGGTCCGTACCGTGCCGTTAGTTAACATAGAAAAATGTCTTTGAATTTGTAAAGCATTTTAGAACGCTTATTTCCTCATTTTAAGCTTCTCAGAACACTTTATTTCGCATAGGCATACATAGTAAACTTTAGGGTCACTCTGTGTACCCCCTAATTGACCTATAATTATTTCCTGTGGTAGGGTACACTATAACCCTGTAATATAATACGTGGTCCAGTTTAAAAATTATAGGTCAATATTAAGGTCCGATACCGTGCCGTTAGTTAACATAGAAAAGTGTCTTCGTATTTCCTTGTTTTAATGCACTATTTAAAATATACATAGTGTATCCCCTAATTGACCTATAATTATTTCCTGTGGTAGGGTACACTATTACCCTGTAATATAATACCTGGTCCAATTCAAATATTATGGGTCAATATTAAGGTCTGATATTGCGCCTTGCGTTAGTTAACCATTGAAAGATGTCTTTGAATTTTTAAAGCATTTTAGAACGCTTATTTCTTCATTTTAAGCATCTCAGAACACTCTATTTCGCATAGGCATATATAGTAAACTTTAGGGTCACTCTGTGTACCCCCTAATTGACCTATAATTATTTCCTGTGGTAGGGTACGCTATAACCCTGTAATATAATACGTGGTCAAATTTAAAAATTATAGGTCAATATTAAGGTCCGATACCGTGCCGTTAGTTAACATAGAAAAGTGTCTTCGTATTTCCTTGTTTTAATGCACTATTTAAAATATACATAGTGTACCCCCTAATTGACCTATAATTATTTCCTGTGGTAGGGTACACTATTACCCTGTAATATAATACCTGGTCCAATTTAAATATTATGGGTCAATATTAAGGTCTGATATTGCGCCTTGCGTTAGTTAACCATTGAAAGAGGTCTTTGAATTTTTAAAGCATTTTAGAACGCTTATTTCTTCATTTTAAGCTTCTCAGAACACTTTATTTCGCATAGGCATACATAGTAAACTTTATGGTCACGCTGTGTACCCCCTAATTGACCTATAATTATTTCCTGTGGTAGGATACACTATAACCCTGTAATATAATACGTGGTCCAATTTAAAAATTATAGGTCAATATTAAGGTCCGATACCGTGCCGTTAGTTAACATAGAAAAGTGTCTTCGTATTTCCTTGTTTTAATGCACTATTTAAAATATACATAGTGTACCCCCTAATTGACCTATAATTATTTCCTGTGGAAGGGTACACTATTACCCTGTAATATAATACCTGGTCCAATTTAAATATTATGGGTCAATATTAAGGTCTGATATTGCGCCTTGCGTTAGTTAACCATTGAAAGATGTCTTTGAATTTTTAAAGCATTTTTGAACGCTTATTTCTTCATTTTAAGCATCTCAGAACACTCTATTTCGCATAGGCATACATAGTAAAATTTAGGGTCACGCTGTGTACCCCCTAAATGACCTATAAATATTTCCTGTGGTAGGGTACACTATTACCCTGTAATATAATACGTGGTCCAATTTAAAAATTATAGGTCAATATTAAGGTCCGATACCGTGCCGTTAGTTAACATAGAAAAGTGTCTTCGTATTTCCTTGTTTTAATGCACTATTTAAAATATACATAGTGTACCCCCTAATTGACCTATAATTATTTCCTGTGGAAGGGTACACTATTACCCTGTAATATAATACCTGGTCCAATTTAAATATTATGGGTCAATATTAAGGTCTGATATTGCGCCTAGCGTTAGTTAACCATTGAAAGATGTCTTTGAATTTTTAAAGCATTTTAGAACGCTTATTTCTTCATTTTAAGCTTCTCAGAACACTTTATTTCGCATAGGCATACATAGTAAACTTTATGGTCACGCTGTGTACCCCCTAATTGACCTATAATTATTTCCTGTGGTAGGATACACTATAACCCTGTAATATAATACGTGGTCCAATTTAAAAATTATAGGTCAATATTAAGGTCCGATACCGTGCCGTTAGTTAACATAGAAAAGTGTCTTCTTATTTCCTTGTTTTAATGCACTATTTAAAATATACATAGTGTACCCCCTAATTGACCTATAATTATTTCCTGTGGTAGGGTACACTATTACCCTGTAATATAATACCTGGTCCAATTTAAATATTATGGGTCAATATTAAGGTCTGATATTGCGCCTTGCGTTAGTTAACCATTGAAAGATGTCTTTGAATTTTTAAAGCATTTTTGAACGCTTATTTCTTCATTTTAAGCATCTCAGAACACTCTATTTCGCATAGGCATACATAGTAAAATTTAGGGTCACGCTGTGTACCCCCTAAATGACCTATAATTATTTCCTGCGGTAGGGTACATTATTACCCTGTAATATAATACGTGGTCCAATTTAAAAATTATAAGTCAATATTAAGGTCCGATACCGTGCCGTTAGTTAACATAGAAAAATGTCTTTGAATTTTTAAAGCATTTTAGAACGCTTATTTCCTCATTTTAAGCTTCTCAGAACACTTTATTTCGCATAGGCATACATAGTAAAATTTAGGGTCACGCTGTGTACCCCCTAAATGACCTATAATTAATTCCTGTGGTAGGGTACACTATTACCCTGTAATATAATACGTGGTCCAATGTAAAAATTATAGGTCAATATTAAGTTCCGATACCGTGCCGTTAGTTAACATTGAAAAATGTCTTCGTATTCCCTTGTTTTAATGCACTATTTAAAATATACATAGTGTACCCCCTAATTGACCTATAATTATTTCCTGTGGTAGGGTACACTATTACCCTGTAATACAATACCTTGTTCAATTTAAATATTATGGGTCAATATTAAGGTTTGATATTGCGCCTTGCGTTAGTTAACCATTGAAAGATGTCTTTGAATTTTTAAAGCATTTTAGAACGCTTATTTCTTCATTTTAAGCTTCTCAGAACACTTTATTTCGCATAGGCATACATAGTAAACTTTAGGGTCACGCTGTGTACTCCCTAATTGACCTATAATTATTTCCTGTGGTAGGGTACACTATTACCCTGTAATATAATAGGTGGTCCAATTTAAAAATTATAGGTCAATATTAAGGTCCGATACCGTGCCGTTAGTTAGCATAGAAAAATGTCTTTGAATTTTAAAAGCATTTTAGAACGCTTATTTCCTCATTTTAAGCTTCTCAGAACACTTTATTTCGCATAGGCATACATAGTAAACTTTAGGGTCACACTGTGTACCCCCTAATTGACCTATAATTATTTCCTGTGGTAGGGTACACTATTACCCTGTAATATAATACGTGGTCCAATTTAAAAATTATGGGTCAATATTAAGGTCCGATACCGTGCCGTTAGTTAACATAGAAAAGTGTCTTCGTATTTCCTTGTTTTAATGCACAATTTAAAATATACATAGTGTACCCCCTAATTGACCTATAATTATTTCCTGTGGTAGGGTACACTATTACCCTGTAATATAATACCTGGTCCAATTTAAATATTATGGGTCAATATTAAGGTCTGATATTGCGCCTTGCGCTAGTTAACCATTGAAAGATGTCTTTGAATTTTTAAAGCATTTTAGAACGCTTATTTCTTCATTTTAAGCTTCTCAGAACTCTCTATTTCGCATAAGCATACATAGTAAAATTTAGGGTCACGCTGTGTACCCCCTAAATGACCTATAAATATTTCCTGTGGTAGGGTACACTATTACCCTGTAATATAATACGTGGTCCAATTTAAAAATTATAGGTCAATATTAAGGTCCGATACCGTGCCGTTAGTTAGCATAGAAAAATGTCTTTGAATTTTTAAAGCATTTTAGAACGCTTATTTCCTCATTTTAAGCTTCTCAGAACACTTTATTTCGCATAGGCATACATAGTAAACTTTAGGGTCACTCTGCGTACCCCCTAATTGACCTATAATTATTTCCTGTGGTAGGGTACACTATAACCCTGTAATATAATACGTGGTCCAATTTAAAAATTATAGGTCAATATTAAGGTCCGATACCGTGCCGTTAGTTAACATAGAAAAGTGTCTTCGTATTTCCTTGTTTTAATGCACTATTTAAAATATACATAGTGTACCCCCTAATTGACCTATAATTATTTCCTGTGGAAGGGTACACTAATACCCTGTAATATAATACCTGGTCCAATTTAAATATTATGGGTCAATATTAAGGTCTGATATTGCGCCTTGCGTTAGTTAACCATTGAAAGATGTCTTTGAATTTTTAAAGCATTTTAGAACGCTTATTTCTTCATTTTAAGCTTCTCAGAACACTCTATTTCGCATAGGCATACATAGTAAATTTTAGGGTCATGCTGTGTACCACCTAATTGACCTATAATTATTTCCTGTGGTAAGGTACACTATTACCCTGTAATATAATACGTGGTACAATTTAAAAATTATAGGTCAATATTAAGGTCCGATACCGTGCCGTTAGTTAACATAGAAAAGTGTCTTCGTATTTCCTTGTTTTAATGCACTATTTAAAATATACATAGTGTACCCCCTAATTGACCTATAATTATTTCCTGTGGCAGGGTGCACTATTACCCTGTAATATAATACCTGGTCCAATTTAAATATTATGGGTCAATATTAAGGTCTGATATTGCGCCTTGCGCTAGTTAACCATTGAAAGATGTCTTTGAATTTTTAAAGCATTTTAGAACGCTTATTTCTTCATTTTAAGCTTCTCAGAACACTTTATTTCGCATAGGCATACATAGTAAAATTTAGGGTCACGCTGTGTACCCCCTAAATGACCTATAATTATTTCCTGTGGTAGGGCACACTATTACCCTGTAATATAATACGTGGTCCAATTTAAAAATTATAGGTCAATATTAAGGTCCGATACCGTGCCGTTAGTTAACATAGAAAAATGTCTTTGAATTTGTAAAGCATTTTAGAACGCTTATTTCCTCATTTTAAGCTTCTCAGAACACTTTATTTCGCATAGGCATACATAGTAAACTTTAGGGTCACTCTGTGTACCCCCTAATTGACCTATAATTATTTCCTGTGGTAGGGTACACTATAACCCTGTAATATAATACGTGGTCCAGTTTAAAAATTATAGGTCAATATTAAGGTCCGATACCGTGCCGTTAGTTAACATAGAAAAGTGTCTTCGTATTTCCTTGTTTTAATGCACTATTTAAAATATACATAGTGTATCCCCTAATTGACCTATAATTATTTCCTGTGGTAGGGTACACTATTACCCTGTAATATAATACCTGGTCCAATTCAAATATTATGGGTCAATATTAAGGTCTGATATTGCGCCTTGCGTTAGTTAACCATTGAAAGATGTCTTTGAATTTTTAAAGCATTTTAGAACGCTTATTTCTTCATTTTAAGCATCTCAGAACACTCTATTTCGCATAGGCATATATAGTAAACTTTAGGGTCACTCTGTGTACCCCCTAATTGACCTATAATTATTTCCTGTGGTAGGGTACGCTATAACCCTGTAATATAATACGTGGTCAAATTTAAAAATTATAGGTCAATATTAAGGTCCGATACCGTGCCGTTAGTTAACATAGAAAAGTGTCTTCGTATTTCCTTGTTTTAATGCACTATTTAAAATATACATAGTGTACCCCCTAATTGACCTATAATTATTTCCTGTGGTAGGGTACACTATTACCCTGTAATATAATACCTGGTCCAATTTAAATATTATGGGTCAATATTAAGGTCTGATATTGCGCCTTGCGTTAGTTAACCATTGAAAGAGGTCTTTGAATTTTTAAAGCATTTTAGAACGCTTATTTCTTCATTTTAAGCTTCTCAGAACACTTTATTTCGCATAGGCATACATAGTAAACTTTATGGTCACGCTGTGTACCCCCTAATTGACCTATAATTATTTCCTGTGGTAGGATACACTATAACCCTGTAATATAATACGTGGTCCAATTTAAAAATTATAGGTCAATATTAAGGTCCGATACCGTGCCGTTAGTTAACATAGAAAAGTGTCTTCGTATTTCCTTGTTTTAATGCACTATTTAAAATATACATAGTGTACCCCCTAATTGACCTATAATTATTTCCTGTGGAAGGGTACACTATTACCCTGTAATATAATACCTGGTCCAATTTAAATATTATGGGTCAATATTAAGGTCTGATATTGCGCCTTGCGTTAGTTAACCATTGAAAGATGTCTTTGAATTTTTAAAGCATTTTTGAACGCTTATTTCTTCATTTTAAGCATCTCAGAACACTCTATTTCGCATAGGCATACATAGTAAAATTTAGGGTCACGCTGTGTACCCCCTAAATGACCTATAAATATTTCCTGTGGTAGGGTACACTATTACCCTGTAATATAATACGTGGTCCAATTTAAAAATTATAGGTCAATATTAAGGTCCGATACCGTGCCGTTAGTTAACATAGAAAAGTGTCTTCGTATTTCCTTGTTTTAATGCACTATTTAAAATATACATAGTGTACCCCCTAATTGACCTATAATTATTTCCTGTGGAAGGGTACACTATTACCCTGTAATATAATACCTGGTCCAATTTAAATATTATGGGTCAATATTAAGGTCTGATATTGCGCCTAGCGTTAGTTAACCATTGAAAGATGTCTTTGAATTTTTAAAGCATTTTAGAACGCTTATTTCTTCATTTTAAGCTTCTCAGAACACTTTATTTCGCATAGGCATACATAGTAAACTTTATGGTCACGCTGTGTACCCCCTAATTGACCTATAATTATTTCCTGTGGTAGGATACACTATAACCCTGTAATATAATACGTGGTCCAATTTAAAAATTATAGGTCAATATTAAGGTCCGATACCGTGCCGTTAGTTAACATAGAAAAGTGTCTTCTTATTTCCTTGTTTTAATGCACTGTTTAAAATATACATAGTGTACCCCCTAATTGACCTATAATTATTTCCTGTGGAAGGGTACACTATTACCCTGTAATATAATACCTGGTCCAATTTAAATATTATGGGTCAATATTAAGGTCTGATATTGCGCCTTGCGTTAGTTAACCATTGAAAGATGTCTTTGAATTTTTAAAGCATTTTTGAACGCTTATTTCTTCATTTTAAGCATCTCAGAACACTCTATTTCGCATAGGCATACATAGTAAAATTTAGGGTCACGCTGTGTACCCCCTAAATGACCTATAATTAATTCCTGTGGTAGGGTACACTATTACCCTGTAATATAATACGTGGTCCAATGTAAAAATTATAGGTCAATATTAAGTTCCGATACCGTGCTGTTAGTTAACATTGAAAAATGTCGTCGTATTTCCTTGTTTTAATGCACTATTTAAAATATACATAGTGTACCCCCTAATTGACCTATAATTATTTCCTGTGGTAGGGTACACTATTACCCGGTAATACAATACCTTGTTCAATTTAAATATTATGGGTCAATATTAAGGTTTGATATTGCGCCTTGCGTTTGTTAACCATTGAAAGATGTCTTTGAATTTTTAAAGCATTTTAGAACGCTTATTTCTTCATTTTAAGCTTCTCAGAACACTTTATTTCGCATAGGCATACATAGTAAACTTTAGGGTCACGCTGTGTACCCCCTAATTGACCTATAATTATTTCCTGTGGTAGGGTACACTATTACCCTGTAATATAATAGGTGGTCCAATTTAAAAATTATAGGTCAATATTAAGGTCCGATACCGTGCCGTTAGTTAGCATAGAAAAATGTCTTTGAATTTTTAAAGCATTTTAGAACGCTTATTTCCTCATTTTAAGCTTCTCAGAACACTTTATTTCGCATAGGCATACATAGTAAACTTTAGGGTCACTCTGCGTACCCCCTAATTGACCTATAATTATTTCCTGTGGTAGGGTACACTATAACCCTGTAATATAATACGTGGTCCAATTTAAAAATTATAGGTCAATATTAAGGTCCGATACCGTGCCGTTAGTTAACATAGAAAAGTGTCTTCGTATTTCCTTGTTTTAATGCACAATTTAAAATATACATAGTGTACCCCCTAATTGACCTATAATTATTTCCTGTGGTAGGGTACACTATTACCCTGTAATATAATACCTGGTCCAATTTAAATATTATGGGTCAATATTAAGGTCTGATATTGCGCCTTGCGCTAGTTAACCATTGAAAGATGTCTTTGAATTTTTAAAGCATTTTAGAACGCTTATTTCTTCATTTTAAGCTTCTCAGAACTCTCTATTTCGCATAAGCATACATAGTAAAATTTAGGGTCACGCTGTGTACCCCCTAAATGACCTATAAATATTTCCTGTGGTAGGGTACACTATTACCCTGTAATATAATACGTGGTCCAATTTAAAAATTATAGGTCAATATTAAGGTCCGATACCGTGCCGTTAGTTAGCATAGAAAAATGTCTTTGAATTTTTAAAGCATTTTAGAACGCTTATTTCCTCATTTTAAGCTTCTCAGATCACTTTATTTCGCATAGGCATACATAGTAAACTTTAGGGTCACTCTGCGTACCCCCTAATTGACCTATAATTATTTCCTGTGGTAGGGTACACTATAACCCTGTAATATAATACGTGGTCCAATTTAAAAATTATAGGTCAATATTAAGGTCCGATACCGTGCCGTTAGTTAACATAGAAAAGTGTCTTCGTATTTCCTTGTTTTAATGCACTATTTAAAATATACATAGTGTACCCCCTAATTGACCTATAATTATTTCCTGTGGAAGGGTACACTAATACCCTGTAATATAATACCTGGTCCAATTTAAATATTATGGGTCAATATTAAGGTCTGATATTGCGCCTTGCGTTAGTTAACCATTGAAAGATGTCTTTGAATTTTTAAAGCATTTTAGAACGCTTATTTCTTCATTTTAAGCTTCTCAGAACACTCTATTTCGCATAGGCATACATAGTAAATTTTAGGGTCATGCTGTGTACCACCTAATTGACCTATAATTATTTCCAGTGGTAAGGTACACTATTACCCTGTAATATAATACGTGGTACAATTTAAAAATTATAGGTCAATATTAAGGTCCGATACCGTGCCGTTAGTTAACATAGAAAAGTGTCTTCGTATTTCCTTGTTTTAATGCACTATTTAAAATATACATAGTGTACCCCCTAATTGACCTATAATTATTTCCTGTGGTAGGGTGCACTATTACCCTGTAATATAATACCTGGTCCAATTTAAATATTATGGGTCAATATTAAGGTCTGATATTGCGCCTTGCGCTAGTTAACCATTGAAAGATGTCTTTGAATTTTTAAAGCATTTTAGAACGCTTATTTCTTCATTTTAAGCTTCTCAGAACACTTTATTTCGCATAGGCATACATAGTAAAATTTAGGGTCACGCTGTGTACCCCCTAAATGACCTATAATTATTTCCTGTGGTAGGGTACACTATTACCCTGTAATATAATACGTGGTCCAATTTAAAAATTATAGGTCAATATTAAGGTCCGATACCGTGCCGTTAGTTAACATAGAAAAATGTCTTTGAATTTTTAAAGCATTTTAGAACGCTTATTTCCTCATTTTAAGCTTCTCAGAACACTTTATTTCGCATAGGCATACATAGTAAACTTTAGGGTCACTCTGTGTACCCCCTAATTGACCTATAATTATTTCCTGTGGTAGGGTACACTATAACCCTGTAATATAATACGTGGTCCAGTTTAAAAATTATAGGTCAATATTAAGGTCCGATACCGTGCCGTTAGTTAACATAGAAAAGTGTCTTCGTATTTCCTTGTTTTAATGCACTATTTAAAATATACATAGTGTATCCCCTAATTGACCTATAATTATTTCCTGTGGTAGGGTACACTATTACCCTGTAATATAATACCTGGTCCAATTTAAATATTATGGGTCAATATTAAGGTCTGATATTGCGCCTTGCGTTAGTTAACCATTGAAAGATGTCTTTGAATTTTTAAAGCATTTTAGAACGCTTATTTCTTCATTTTAAGCATCTCAGAACACTCTATTTCGCATAGGCATATATAGTAAACTTTAGGGTCACTCTGTGTACCCCCTAATTGACCTATAATTATTTCCTGTGGTAGGGTACACTATAACCCTGTAATATAATACGTGGTACAATTTAAAAATTATAGGTCAATATTAAGGTCCGATACCGTGCCGTTAGTTAACATAGAAAAGTGTCTTCGTATTTCCTTGTTTTAATGCACTATTTAAAATATACATAGTGTACCCCCTAATTGACCTATAATTATTTCCTGTGGTAGGGTGCACTATTACCCTGTAATATAATACCTGGTCCAATTTAAATATTATGGGTCAATATTAAGGTCTGATATTGCGCCTTGCGCTAGTTAACCATTGAAAGATGTCTTTGAATTTTTAAAGCATTTTAGAACGCTTATTTCTTCATTTTAAGCTTCTCAGAACACTTTATTTCGCATAGGCATACATAGTAAAATTTAGGGTCACGCTGTGTACCCCCTAAATGACCTATAATTATTTCCTGTGGTAGGGTACACTATTACCCTGTAATATAATACGTGGTCCAATTTAAAAATTATAGGTCAATATTAAGGTCCGATACCGTGCCGTTAGTTAACATAGAAAAATGTCTTTGAATTTTTAAAGCATTTTAGAACGCTTATTTCCTCATTTTAAGCTTCTCAGAACACTTTATTTCGCATAGGCATACATAGTAAACTTTAGGGTCACTCTGTGTACCCCCTAATTGACCTATAATTATTTCCTGTGGTAGGGTACACTATAACCCTGTAATATAATACGTGGTCCAGTTTAAAAATTATAGGTCAATATTAAGGTCCGATACCGTGCCGTTAGTTAACATAGAAAAGTGTCTTCGTATTTCCTTGTTTTAATGCACTATTTAAAATATACATAGTGTATCCCCTAATTGACCTATAATTATTTCCTGTGGTAGGGTACACTATTACCCTGTAATATAATACCTGGTCCAATTTAAATATTATGGGTCAATATTAAGGTCTGATATTGCGCCTTGCGTTAGTTAACCATTGAAAGATGTCTTTGAATTTTTAAAGCATTTTAGAACGCTTATTTCTTCATTTTAAGCATCTCAGAACACTCTATTTCGCATAGGCATATATAGTAAACTTTAGGGTCACTCTGTGTACCCCCTAATTGACCTATAATTATTTCCTGTGGTAGGGTACACTATAACCCTGTAATATAATACGTGGTCAAATTTAAAAATTATAGGTCAATATTAAGGTCCGATACCGTGCCGTTAGTTAACATAGAAAAGTGTCTTCGTATTTCCTTGTTTTAATGCACTATTTAAAATATACATAGTGTACCCCCTAATTGACCTATAATTATTTCCTGTGGTAGGGTACACTATTACCCTGTAATATAATACCTGGTCCAATTTAAATATTATGGGTCAATATTAAGGTCTGATATTGCGCCTTGCGTTAGTTAACCATTGAAAGATGTCTTTGAATTTTTAAAGCATTTTAGAACGCTTATTTCTTCATTTTAAGCTTCTCAGAACACTTTATTTCGCATAGGCATACATAGTAAACTTTATGGTCACGCTGTGTACCCCCTAATTGACCTATAATTATTTCCTGTGGTAGGATACACTATAACCCTGTAATATAATACGTGGTCCAATTTAAAAATTATAGGTCAATATTAAGGTCCGATACCGTGCCGTTAGTTAACATAGAAAAGTGTCTTCGTATTTCCTTGTTTTAATGCACTATTTAAAATATACATAGTGTACCCCCTAATTGACCTATAATTATTTCCTGTGGAAGGGTACACTATTACCCTGTAATATAATACCTGGTCCAATTTAAATATTATGGGTCAATATTAAGGTCTGATATTGCGCCTTGCGTTAGTTAACCATTGAAAGATGTCTTTGAATTTTTAAAGCATTTTTGAACGCTTATTTCTTCATTTTAAGCATCTCAGAACACTCTATTTCGCATAGGCATACATAGTAAAATTTAGGGTCACGCTGTGTACCCCCTAAATGACCTATAAATATTTCCTGTGGTAGGGTACACTATTACCCTGTAATATAATACGTGGTCCAATTTAAAAATTATAGGTCAATATTAAGGTCCGATACCGTGCCGTTAGTTAACATAGAAAAGTGTCTTCGTATTTCCTTGTTTTAATGCACTATTTAAAATATACATAGTGTACCCCCTAATTGACCTATAATTATTTCCTGTGGAAGGGTACACTATTACCCTGTAATATAATACCTGGTCCAATTTAAATATTATGGGTCAATATTAAGGTCTGATATTGCGCCTAGCGTTAGTTAACCATTGAAAGATGTCTTTGAATTTTTAAAGCATTTTAGAACGCTTATTTCTTCATTTTAAGCTTCTCAGAACACTTTATTTCGCATAGGCATACATAGTAAACTTTATGGTCCCGCTGTGTACCCCCTAATTGACCTATAATTATTTCCTGTGGTAGGATACACTATAACCCAGTAATATAATACGTGGTCCAATTTAAAAATTATAGGTCAATATTAAGGTCCGATACCGTGCCGTTAGTTAACATAGAAAAGTGTCTTCGTATTTCCTTGTTTTAATGCACTATTTAAAATATACATAGTGTACCCCCTAATTGACCTATAATTATTTCCTGTGGAAGGGTACACTATTACCCTGTAATATAATACCTGGTCCAATTTAAATATTATGGGTCAATATTAAGGTCTGATATTGCGCCTTGCGTTAGTTAACCATTGAAAGATGTCTTTGAATTTTTAAAGCATTTTTGAACGCTTATTTCTTCATTTTAAGCATCTCAGAACACTCTATTTCGCATAGGCATACATAGTAAAATTTAGGGTCACGCTGTGTACCCCCTAAATGACCTATAAATATTTCCTGTGGTAGGGTACACTATTACCCTGTAATATAATACGTGGTCCAATTTAAAAATTATAGGTCAATATTAAGGTCCGATACCGTGCCGTTAGTTAACATAGAAAAGTGTCTTCGTATTTCCTTGTTTTAATGCACTATTTAAAATATACATAGTGTACCCCCTAATTGACCTATAATTATTTCCTGTGGAAGGGTACACTATTACCCTGTAATATAATACCTGGTCCAATTTAAATATTATGGGTCAATATTAAGGTCTGATATTGCGCCTAGCGTTAGTTAACCATTGAAAGATGTCTTTGAATTTTTAAAGCATTTTAGAACGCTTATTTCTTCATTTTAAGCTTCTCAGAACACTTTATTTCGCATAGGCATACATAGTAAACTTTATGGTCACGCTGTGTACCCCCTAATTGACCTATAATTATTTCCTGTGGTAGGATACACTATAACCCTGTAATATAATACGTGGTCCAATTTAAAAATTATAGGTCAATATTAAGGTCCGATACCGTGCCGTTAGTTAACATAGAAAAGTGTCTTCGTATTTCCTTGTTTTAATGCACTATTTAAAATATACATAGTGTACCCCCTAATTGACCTATAATTATTTCCTGTGGAAGGGTACACTATTACCCTGTAATATAATACCTGGTCCAATTTAAATATTATGGGTCAATATTAAGGTCTGATATTGCGCCTTGCGTTAGTTAACCATTGAAAGATGTCTTTGAATTTTTAAAGCATTTTTGAACGCTTATTTCTTCATTTTAAGCATCTCAGAACACTCTATTTCGCATAGGCATACATAGTAAAATTTAGGGTCACGCTGTGTACCCCCTAAATGACCTATAATTAATTCCTGTGGTAGGGTACACTATTACCCTGTAATATAATACGTGGTCCAATGTAAAAATTATAGGTCAATATTAAGTTCCGATACCGTGCTGTTAGTTAACATTGAAAAATGTCGTCGTATTTCCTTGTTTTAATGCACTATTTAAAATATACATAGTGTACCCCCTAATTGACCTATAATTATTTCCTGTGGTAGGGTGCACTATTACCCTGTAATATAATACCTGGTCCAATTTAAATATTATGGGTCAATATTAAGGTCTGATATTGCGCCTTGCGCTAGTTAACCATTGAAAGATGTCTTTGAATTTTTAAAGCATTTTAGAACGCTTATTTCTTCATTTTAAGCTTCTCAGAACACTTTATTTCGCATAGGCATACTTAGTAAAATTTAGGGTCACGCTGTGTACCCCCTAAATGACCTATAATTATTTCCTGTGGTAGGGTACACTATTACCCTGTAATATAATACGTGGTCCAATTTAAAAATTATAGGTCAATATTAAGGTCCGATACCGTGCCGTTAGTTAACATAGAAAAATGTCTTTGAATTTTTAAAGCATTTTAGAACGCTTATTTCCTCATTTTAAGCTTCTCAGAACACTTTATTTCGCATAGGCATACATAGTAAACTTTAGGGTCACTCTGTGTACCCCCTAATTGACCTATAATTATTTCCTGTGGTAGGGTACACTATAACCCTGTAATATAATACGTGGTCCAGTTTAAAAATTATAGGTCAATATTAAGGTCCGATACCGTGCCGTTAGTTAACATAGAAAAGTGTCTTCGTATTTCCTTGTTTTAATGCACTATTTAAAATATACATAGTGTATCCCCTAATTGACCTATAATTATTTCCTGTGGTAGGGTACACTATTACCCTGTAATATAATACCTGGTCCAATTTAAATATTATGGGTCAATATTAAGGTCTGATATTGCGCCTTGCGTTAGTTAACCATTGAAAGATGTCTTTGAATTTTTAAAGCATTTTAGAACGCTTATTTCTTCATTTTAAGCATCTCAGAACACTCTATTTCGCATAGGCATATATAGTAAACTTTAGGGTCACTCTGTGTACCCCCTAATTGACCTATAATTATTTCCTGTGGTAGGGTACACTATAACCCTGTAATATAATACGTGGTCAAATTTAAAAATTATAGGTCAATATTAAGGTCCGATACCGTGCCGTTAGTTAACATAGAAAAGTGTCTTCGTATTTCCTTGTTTTAATGCACTATTTAAAATATACATAGTGTACCCCCTAATTGACCTATAATTATTTCCTGTGGTAGGGTACACTATTACCCTGTAATATAATACCTGGTCCAATTTAAATATTATGGGTCAATATTAAGGTCTGATATTGCGCCTTGCGTTAGTTAACCATTGAAAGATGTCTTTGAATTTTTAAAGCATTTTAGAACGCTTATTTCTTCATTTTAAGCTTCTCAGAACACTTTATTTCGCATAGGCATACATAGTAAACTTTATGGTCACGCTGTGTACCCCCTAATGGACCTATAATTATATCCTGTGGTAGGATACACTATAACCCTGTAATATAATACGTGGTCCAATTTAAATATTATAGGTCAATATTAAGGTCCGATACCGTGCCGTTAGTTAACATAGAAAAGTGTCTTCGTATTTCCTTGTTTTAATGCACTATTTAAAATATACATAGTGTACCCCCTAATTGACCTATAATTATTTCCTGTGGAAGGGTACACTATTACCCTGTAATATAATACCTGGTCCAATTTAAATATTATGGGTCAATATTAAGGTCTGATATTGCGCCTTGCGTTAGTTAACCATTGAAAGATGTCTTTGAATTTTTAAAGCATTTTTGAACGCTTATTTCTTCATTTTAAGCATCTCAGAACACTCTATTTCGCATAGGCATACATAGTAAAATTTAGGGTCACGCTGTGTACCCCCTAAATGACCTATAATTAATTCCTGTGGTAGGGTACACTATTACCCTGTAATATAATACGTGGTCCAATGTAAAAATTATAGGTCAATATTAAGTTCCGATACCGTGCTGTTAGTTAACATTGAAAAATGTCGTCGTATTTCCTTGTTTTAATGCACTATTTAAAATATACATAGTGTACCCCCTAATTGACCTATAATTATTTCCTGTGGTTGGGTACACTATTACCCTGTAATACAATACCTTGTTCAATTTAAATATTATGGGTCAATATTAAGGTTTGATATTGCGCCTTGCGTTTGTTAACCATTGAAAGATGTCTTTGAATTTTTAAAGCATTTTAGAACGCTTATTTCTTCATTTTAAGCTTCTCAGAACACTTTATTTCGCATAGGCATACATAGTAAACTTTAGGGTCACGCTGTGTACCCCCTAATTGACCTATAATTATTTACTGTGGTAGGGTACACTATTACCCTGTAATATAATAGGTGGTCCAATTTAAAAATTATAGGTCAATATTAAGGTCCGATACCGTGCCGTTAGTTAGCATAGAAAAATGTCTTTGAATTTTTAAAGCATTTTAGAACGCTTATTTCCTCATTTTAAGCTTCTCAGAACACTTTATTTCGCATAGGCATACATAGTAAACTTTAGGGTCACTCTGCGTTCCCCCTAATTGACCTATAATTATTTCCTGTGATAGGGTACACTATAACCCTGTAATATAATACGTGGTCCAATTTATAAATTATAGGTCAATATTAAGGTCCGATACCGTGCCGTTAGTTAACATAGAAAAGTGTCTTCGTATTTCCTTGTTTTAATGCACTATTTAAAATATAAATAGTGTACCCCCTAATTGACCTATAATTATTTCCTGTGGTAGGGTACACTATTACCCTGTAATACAATACCTTGTTCAATATAAATATTATGGGTCAATATTAAGGTTTGATATTGCGCCTTGCGTTAGTTAACCATTGAAAGATGTCTTTGAATTTTTAAAGCATTTTAGAACGCTTATTTCTTCATTTTAAGCTTCTCAGAACACTTTATTTCGCATAGGCATACATAGTAAACTTTAGGGTCACGCTGTGTACCCCCTAATTGACTTATAATTATTTCCTGTGGTAGGGTACACTATTACCCTGTAATATAATAGGTGGTCCAATTTAAAAATTATAGGTCAATATTAAGGTCCGATACCGTGCCGTTAGTTAGCATAGAAAAATGTCTTTGAATTTTTAAAGCATTTTAGAACGCTTATTTCCTCATTTTAAGCTTCTCAGAACACTTTATTTCGCATAGGCATACATAGTAAACTTTAGGGTCACTCTGCGTACCCCCTAATTGACCTATAATTATTTCCTGTGGTAGGGTACACTATAACCCTGTAATATAATACGTGGTCCAATTTACAAATTATAGGTCAATATTAAGGTCCGATACCGTGCCGTTAGTTAACATATAAAAGTGTCTTCGTATTTCCTTGTTTTAATGCACTATTTAAAATGTACATAGTGTACCCCATAATTGACCTATAATTATTTCCTGTGGTAGGGTACACTATTACCCTGTAATATAATACCTGGTCCAATTTAAATATTATGGGTCAATATTAAGGTCTGATATTGCGCCTTGCGTTAGTTAACCATTGAAAGATGTCTTTGAATTTTTAAAGCATTTTTGAACGCTTATTTCTTCATTTTAAGCATCTCAGAACACTCTATTTCGCATAGGCATACATAGTAAAATTTAGGGTCACGCTGTGTACCCCCTAAATGACCTATAATTATTTCCTGTGGTAGGGTACACTATTTCCCTGTAATATAATACGTGGTCCAATTTAAAAATTATAGGTCAATATTAAGGTCCGATACCGTGCCGTTAGTTAACATAGAAAAATGTCTTTGAATTTTTAAAGCATTTTAGAACGCTTATTTCCTCATTTTAAGCTTCTCAGAACACTTTATTTCGCATAGGCATACATAGTAAACTTTAGGGTCACTCTGTGTACCCCCTAATTGACCTATAATTATTTCCTGTGGTAGGGTACACTATAACCCTGTAATATAATACGTGGTCCAATTTAAAAATTATAGGTCAATATTAAGGTCCGATACCGTGCCGTTAGATAACATAGAAAAGTGTCTTCGTATTTTCTTGTTTTAATGCACTATTTAAAACATACATAGTGTACCCCCTAATTGACCTATAATTATTTCCTGTTGTAGGGTACACTATTACCCTGTAATATAATACCTGGTCCAATTGAAATATTATGGTTCCATATTAAGGTCTAAAATCGCGCCTTGCGTTAGTTAACCATTGAAAGATGTCTTTGAATTTTTAAAGCATTTTAGAACGCTTATTTCTTCATTTTAAGCTTCTCAGAACACTCTATTTCGCATAGGCATACATAGTAAATTTTAGGGTCATGCTTTGTACCACCTAATTGACCTATAATTATTTCCTGTGGTAAGGTACACTATTACCCTGTAATATAATACGTGGTACAATTTAAAAATTATAGGTCAATATTAAGGTCCGATACCGTGCCGTTAGTTAACATAGAAAAGTGTCTTCGTATTTCCTTGTTTTAATGCACTATTTAAAATATACATAGTGGACCCCCTAAATGACCTATAATTATTTCCTGTGGTAGGGCACACTATTACCCTGTAATATAATACGTGGTCCAATTTAAAAATTATAGGTCAATATTAAGGTCCGATACCGTGCCGTTAGTTAACATAGAAAAATGTCTTTGAATTTTTAAAGCATTTTAGAACGCTTATTTCCTCATTTTAAGCTTCTCAGAACACTTTATTTCGCATAGGCATACATAGTAAACTTTAGGGTCACGCTGTGTACCCCCTAATTGACCTATAATTATTTCCTGAAGTAGGATACACTATAACCCTGTAATATAATACGTGGTCCAATTTAAAAATTATAGGTCAATATTAAGGTCAGATACCATGCCGTTAGGTAACATAGAAAAGTGTCTTCGAATTTCCTTGTTTTAATGCACTATTTAAAATATACATAGTGTACCCCCTATTTGACCTATAATTATTTCCTGTTGTAGGGTACACTATTACCCTGTAATATAATACCTGGTCCAATTGAAATTTAAAGCATTTTAGAACGCTTATTTCTTCATTTTAAGCTTCTCATAACACTCTATTTCGCATAGGCATACATAGTAAATTTTAGGGTCATGCTGTGTACCACCTAATTGACCTATAATTATTTCCTGTGGAAAGATACACTATTACCCTGTAATATAATAGGTGGTACAATTTAAAAATTATAGGTCAATATTAAGGTCCGATACCGTGCCGTTAGTTAACATAGAAAAGTGTCTTCGTATTTCCTTGTTTTAATGCACTATTTAAAATATACATAGTGTACCCCCTAATTGACCTATAATTATTTCCTGTGGTAGGTTGCACTATTACCCTGTAATATAATACCTGGTCCAATTTAAATATTATGGGTCAATATTAAGGTCTGATATTGCGCCTTGCGCTAGTTAACCATTGAAAGATGTCTTTGAATTTTTAAAGCATTTTAGAACGCTTATTTCTTCATTTTAAGCTTCTCAGAACACTTTATTTCGCATAGGCATACATAGTAAAATTTAGGGTCACGCTGTGTACCCCCTAAATGACCTATAATTATTTCCTGTGGTAGGGCACACTATTACCCTGTAATATAATACGTGGTCCAATTTAAAAATTATAGGTCAATATTAAGGTCCGATACCTTGCCGTTAGTTAACATAGAAAAATGTCTTTGAATTTTTAAAGCATTTTAGAACGCTTATTTCCTCATTTTAAGCTTCTCAGAACACTTTATTTCGCATAGGCATACATAGTAAGCTTTAGGGTCACTCTGTGTACCCCCTAATTGACCTATAATTATTTCCTGTGGTAGGGTACACTATAACCCTGTAATATAATACGTGGTCCAGTTTAAAAATTATAGGTCAATATTAAGGTCCGATACCGTGCCGTTAGTTAACATAGAAAAGTGTCTTCGTATTTCCTTGTTTTAATGCACTATTTAAAATATACATAGTGTATCCCCTAATTGACCTATAATTATTTCCTGTGGTAGGGTACACTATTACCCTGTAATATAATACCTGGTCCAATTTAAATATTATGGGTCAATATTAAGGTCTGATATTGCGCCTTGCGCTAGTTAACCATTAAAAGATGTCTTTGAATTTTTAAAGCATTTTAGAACGCTTATTTCCTCATTTTAAGCTTCTCAGAACACTTTATTTCGCATAGGCATACATAGTAAACTTTAGGGTCACGCTGTGTACCCCCTAATTGACCTATAATTATTTCCTGTGGTAGGATACACTATAACCCTGTAATATAATACGTGGTCCAATTTAAAAATTATAGGTCAATATTAAGGTCAGATACCGTGCCGTTAGTTAACATAGAAAAGTGTCTTCGAATTTCCTTGTTTTAATGCACTATTTAAAATATACATAGTGTACCCCCTAATTGACCTATAATTATTTCCTGTGGTAGGGTACACTATTACCCTCAGATATAATACCTGGTTCAAGTTAAATATTATGGCTCAATATTAAGGTCTGATATTGCGCCTTGCGTTAGTTAACCATTGAAAGATGTCTTTGAATTTTTAAAGCATTTTAGAACGCTTATTTCTTCATTTTAAGCATCTCAGAACACTCTATTTCGCATAGGCATACATAGTAAACTTTAGGGTCACGCTGTGTACCCCCTAATTGACCTATAATTATTTCCTGTTGTAGGGTACACTATTACCCTGTAATATAATAGGTGGTCCAATTTAAAAATTATAGGTCAATATTAAGGTCCGATACCGTGCCGTTAGTTAGCATAGAAAAATGTCTTTGAATTTTTAAAGCATTTTAGAACGCTTATTTCCTCATTTTAAGCTTCTCAGAACACTTCATTTCGCATAGGCATACATAGAAAACTTTAGGGTCACTCTGCGTACCCCCTAATTGACCTATAATTATTTCCTGTGGTAGGGTACACTATAACCCTGTAATATAATACGTGGTCCAATTTAAAAATTATAGGTCAATATTAAGGTCCGATACCGTGCCGTTAGTTAACATAGAAAAGTGTCTTCGTATTTCCTTGTTTTAATGCACTATTTAAAATATACATAGTGTACCCCCTAATTGACCTATAATTATTTCCTGTGGTAGGGTACACTATTACCGTGTAATATAATACCTGGTCCAATTTAAATATTATGGGTCAATATTAAGGTCTGATATTGCGCCTTGCGTTAGATAACCATTGAAAGATGTCTTTGAATTTTTAAAGCATTTTAGAACGCTTATTTCTTCATTTTAAGCTTCTCAGAACACTCTATTTCGCATAGGCATACATAGTAAAATTTAGGGTCACGCTGTGTACCCCCTAAATGACCTATAATTATTTCCTGTGGTAGGGTACACTATTACCCTGTAATATAATACGTGGTCCAATTTAAAAATTATAGGTCAATATTAAGTTCCGATACCGTGCCGTTATTTAACATTGAAAAATGTCTTCGTATTTCCTTGTTTTAATGCACTATTTAAAATATTCATAGTGTACCCCCTAATTGACCTATAATTATTTCCTGTGGTAGGGTACACTATTACCCTGTAATACAATACCTGGTTCAATTTAAATATTATGGGTCAATATTAAGGTTTGATATTGCGCCTTGCGTTAGTTAACCATTGAAAGATGTCTTTGAATTTTTAAAGCATTTTAGAACGCTTATTTCTTCATTTTAAGCTTCTCAGAACACTTTATTTCGCATAGGCATACGTAGTAAACTTTAGGGTCACGCTGTGTACCCCCTAATTGACCTATAATTATTTCCTGTGGTAGGGTACACTATTACCCTGTAATATAATAGGTGGTCCAATTTAAAAATTATAGGTCAATATTAAGGTCCGATACCGTGCCGTTAGTTAACATAGAAAAATGTCTTTGAATTTTTAAAGCATTTTAGAACGCTTATTTCCTCATTTTAAGCTTCTCAGAACACTTTATTTCGCATAGGCATACATAGTAAATTTTAGGGTCACTCTGTGTACCCCCTAATTGACCTATAATTATTTCCTGTGGTAGGGTACACTATAACCCTGTAATATAATACGTGGTCCAATTTAAAAATTATAGGTCAATATTAAGGTGCAATACCGTGCCGTTAGTTAACATAGAAAAGTGTCTTCGTATTTTCTTGTTTTAATGCACTATTTAAAACATACATAGTGTACCCCCTAATTGACCTATAATTATTTCCTGTTGTAGGGTACACTATTACCCTGTAATATAATACCTGGTCCAATTGAAATATTATGGTTCCATATTAAGGTCTGATATCGCGCCTTGCGTTAGTTAATAATTGAAAGATGTCTTTGAATTTTTAAAGCATTTCAGAACGCTTATTTCTTCATTTTAAGCTTCTCAGAACACTCTATTTCGCATAGACATACATAGTAAATTTTAGGGTCACGCTGTGTACCACCTAATTGACCTATAATTATTTCCTGTGGTAAGGTACACTATTACCCTGTAATATAATACGTGGTACAATTAATAAATTATAGGTCAATATTAAGGTCCGATACCGTGCCGTTAGTTAACATAGAAAAGTGTCTTCGTATTTCCTTGTTTTAATGCACTATTTAAAATATACATAGTGTACCCCCTAAATGACCTATAATTATTTCCTGTGGTAGGGTACACTATTACCCTGTAATATAATAGGTGGTCCAATTTAAAAATTATAGGTCAATATTAAGGTCCGATACCGTGAAGTTAGTTAACATAGAAAAATGTCTTTGAATTTTTATAGCATTTTAGAACGCTTATTTCCTCATTTTAAGCTTCTCAGAACACTTTATTTCGCATAGGCATACATAGTAAACTTTAGGGTCACTCTGTGTACCCCCTAATTGTCCTATAATTATTTCCTGTGGTAGGGTACACTATAACCCTGTAATATAATACGTGGTCCAGTTTAAAAATTATAGGTCAATATTAAGGTCCGATACCGTGCCGTTAGTTAACATAGAAAAGTGTCTTCGTATTTCCTTGTTTTAATGCACTATTTAAAATATACATAGTGTACCCCCTAATTGACCTATAATTATTTCCTGTGGTAGGGTACACTATTACCCTGTAATATAATACCTGGTCCAATTTAAATATTATGGGTCAATATTAAGGTCTGATATTGCGCCTTGCGTTAGTTAACCATTGAAAGATGTCTTTGAATTTTTAAAGCATTTTAGAACGCTTATTTCTTCATTTTAAGCTTCTCAGAACACTCTATTTCGCATAAGCATACATAGTAAAATTTAGGGTCACGCTGTGTACAACCTAAATGACCTATAATTATTTCCTGTGGTAGGGTACACTATTACCCTGTAATATAATACGTGGTCCAATTTAAAAATTATAGGTCAATATTAAGGACCGATACCGTGCCGTTAGTTAACCTTTTCACGTGGGCGCAAAAATAAGAAATCGAGATCCTCTGGTGGGCTGTTTTTGAGACTGGGGGATGAATTCAAGAAAGGGAACCGCTAATCCCTAGAACAAGCCAAGTGATGAGTGTTAAGCATCCCCGAGGGTTTTATTCTCCTTCTGTTATTCTAAACGTCATTTGCTATCTTTTACACCACCGCAGTTCGGGGTAATAGAAATACCACTGGGGATGGATTCCAGTTTTTTGTTGACAACTGAGAAAGCGCGGGAAAACTTCTTTGGTGGTTTTATAGGATTCAGGGTAAAAAACTACATTCCGAATGTCACATGTCGACTATTTATAGTGTTTTATAAACATTCAGAGTTAATGCGGTGTGTCACAATTTCCTGATTTTATTGTTTTAAATTCTATAAACAACACATAATCCTAACCATAGTCCCGAAAAACTATTCATTACGCTAGCTATAAAAATATTATGCGCGCAATCACATATATATATATATATATATATATATATATATATATATATATATATATATATATATATATATATATATATATATATATATATATATATATATATATATATATATATAAAATTGTAGTGCGTCATTGCTTTACATTAATACTTTCAACGTATTATGAAACATTTAAACATTTTACTGTTTAAAATGTAAAAATATTCTTACAGATTTGAGGAATAGTTAAAAAAAACTTTGTTCTTTGGAATATTGTTTCAACGGGTAACTCAGTTTTTGAAAATTTCAGTTTGGTATCGCTGGCGTTATTTAAATAAGTTATTAAAGTTATATCTATTTTTTATAAGCTCTTTGATGCCATATTAAAAGGATTGGTTTATTTACATGTTTCCGCAAAAAATATACAAGCTAATGAGGTGCACAGTGATAATAAACACTCTATTATTGAGTTAAAAAACGTCGGAAATTTCAAGGACCAAAGGGAAAAGCTCGATCTACATCCATTTTTCACGTAAATAATGGATAGATCTTCCTCTCTTGCATTTTGGGGATTACTATGTTTAAAGTGTGAAATCAGTTCTTCCTGAGAGTTATCATGCAGTGAAATCGGGTCATAATGCGGAAAAAAACCCTTTTGTTCGCTTCTTTGAATCAATTTTTATATACATGAAGAGTTCTTTTTCGTGGTCATAATTTTTTTAATTATAAATATCTATATTATACATTATAAATATCAGTATTTTAATTTATAAATATTTGTAACATTGCTGAAAATTTAATATCTCATCGAAAGATAATAAATCTTAGGAAAGAACATAAATAGTTGTAATGTCATATTTTTGTAGACAGGTCTCTTCAGTCTGAATTAATAGTGAATGGATTTAAGTCATAGTCGATGGAAAAGAAAATATAGGAAATTTAATTTGAAATCAACTCTTTGAATGAATTATTTTATTTTCATCTTTTTGATCTATCGACTTTGAAAAATACCGGTCACTTCAATAAATGATAAATATTTTTTCTCTTTATTCAGCAGAATCATTTATTTATTATTGTTATTATTATTATTGATAATAATAATGAAATAAGAAAGCAAGGTAAATGAGGGTAATTTTGCCCTAACTCCCGGCTAATTTGAAAGATCCTCTCTTGTTAAGAAAGTAAGATCATTTCGATTGAAAATTATGTTATCAAATAAATTCTTCTTATTTTATAAATTTTTAAGATTTCTTAAAAAATTATAAACTATAATAACTTTGTTAATTATTTAAAAATAAATATACAAAAATTTTTAATCAATTTTCAAAATAGTATATAAAAGTTTATATCATTCCTTTAAAAAATATTTTATGCTTCAACCGAACTCTAAATTTAAAACACAATTCTTAGTACATTTATCCCTTGAACTCTTAGTTAGAATCTAATATGCGTTCTAAATATCTAACAAAATTTTTCTTCAACTTCCTTTATGTCTTTTTAAAATAGTTCCAAAAACGCGAAAACTCATAAATATTTCAGTTAATGTGCTTCAGTTGCAAATGATTATCATATAACAATCGGGCTCATTTCTTTTATTTTGCTGCAAATTTCATGAAAAGTAAGCACTTTATCGAAACTGCGTAGCATATATAATTTTTTTCCCTAGCATTTTTATATTTTTTTTAAAAAACATAGTCATTCGCAATTGACTTCAACTTACTCCTGTAATAGATTTGTAGAATGTTATTGTTCAAAAATTTAGCTTCAATCTTATAAAAAGATACAAAACTGAGATATTAAAAGAATTTCTAGAAACTACAACTGAAAGTTAAACTGTGTGTAGAAAGAGGGAAAGAAACATGAAAATCGCCACAGAAGGAAAATGGTTTTCTTAAGAAAGTTAAAAATAGCGTTCATGATTTCAATTTCTTAAACATAGAAAATACATTAGTAATTATAAATTATATATTCATAAATGTGACATTTAAAATATTTATGTATCTAAAAGTATAAATACTCTTCGGTAGTATTAAGTATATATATTTCTCTTCGGAAATGCAGATATTTATTTAAAATCATGTAAGAAAATTTTTTTTAAACTGCAGGAATTATAATCAAAATTTTAAAATTCTAATAACTATATTTATAACACGAATTTAAAATAAAACCTAAAAAAAACTATTTATTTGAGTTTATGTAAAATATATGGCTTTGATATTTTATTTCAATTTGATTTAATTTACTTAAAAGAGCGCTTTTCGATTCTGATTAATCCATATTGTTTTATATACAATTAAAAATATTCGTTAAATTATATTTGTAATAAAGAAATTAATTTATTCAAAATATAACTCACAAGTAGAACGAAAAAATTTGTACAAAAAAATAGCAACAATGAAACTGACTAAAAAAGACGTAAGAAAACGGCAGACAAACAAAAAAGTTCCCGAACTTGGTATAGATGTTTGAAGGTAGGTGGGAAATGTAAAGAAACCTTTCTCCCCTTAGCTTAAAAAGGTGAGACCTCTCATAGTGACTAAAACAATAAAACAAATCCCACTGTAACTTGATCCTGTCTCTTAACTGAGGAGGAGATTTTTTCCCCTATTCTTACGCTGAAAGTGTCACATGCCCACCACAGGACCCCAAGTTAACATAGAAAAGTGTCTTCGAATTTCCTTGTTTTAATGCACTATTTAAAATATACATAGTGTACCCCCTAATTGACCTATAATTATTTCCTGTGGTAGGGTACACTATTACCCTCAGATATAATATCTGGTTCAAGTTAAATATTATGGGTCAATATTAAGGTCAGATATTGCGCCTTGCGTTAGTTAACCATTGAAAGATGTCTTTGAATTTTTTAAGCATTTTAGAACGCTTATTTCTTCATTTTAAGCATCTCAGAACACTCTATTTCGCATAGGCATACATAGTAAACTTTAGGGTCACGCTGTGTACCCCCTAATTGACCTATAATTATTTCCTGTTGTAGGGTACACTATTACCCTGTAATATAATAGGTGGTCCAATTTAAAAATTATAGGTCAATATTAAGTTCCGATACCGTGCCGTTATTTAACATTGAAAAATGTCTTCGTATTTCCTTGTTTTAATGCACTATTTAAAATATTCATAGTGTACCCCCTAATTGACCTATAATTATTTCCTGTGGTAGGGTACACTATTACCCTGTAATACAATACCTGGTTCAATTGAAATATTATGGGTCAATATTAAGGTTTGATATTGCGCCTTGCGTTAGTTAACCATTGAAAGATGTCTTTGAATTTTTAAAGCATTTTAGAACGCTTATTTCTTCATTTTAAGCATCTCAGAACATTCTATTTCGCATAGGCACACATAGTAAACTTTAGGGTCACGCTGTGTACCCCCTAATTGACCTATAATTATTTCCTGTTGTAGGGTACACTATTACCCTGTAATATAATAGGTGGTCCAATTTAAAAATTATAGGTCAATATTAAGGTCCGATACCGTGCCGTTAGTTAGCATAGAAAAATGTCTTTGAATTTTTAAAGCATTTTAGAACGCTTATTTCCTCATTTTAAGCTTCTCAGAACACTTCATTTCGCATAGGCATACATAGAAAACTTTAGGGTCACTCTGCGTACCCCCTAATTGACCTATAATTATTTCCTGTGGTAGGGTACACTATAACCCTGTAATATAATACGTGGTCCAATTTAAAAATTATAGGTCAATATTAAGGTCCGATACCGTGGCGTTAGTTAACATAGAAAAGTGTCTTCGTATTTCCTTGTTTTAATGCACTATTTAAAATATACATAGTGTACCCCCTAATTGACCTATAATTATTTCCTGTGGTAGGGTACACTATTACCCTGTAATATAAAACCTGGTCCAATTTAAATATTATGGGTCAATATTAAGGTCTGATATTGCGCCTTGCGTTAGATAACCATTGAAAGATGTCTTTGAATTTTTAAAGCATTTTAGAACGCTTATTTCTTCATTTTAAGCTTCTCAGAACACTCTATTTAGCATAGGCATACATAGTAAAATTTAGGGTCACGCTGTGTACCCCCTAAATGACCTATAATTATTTCCTGTGGTAGGGTACACTATTACCCTGTAATATAATACGTGGTCCAATTTAAAAATTATAGGTCAATATTAAGTTCCGATACCGTGCCGTTATTTAACATTGAAAAATGTCTTCGTATTTCCTTGTTTTAATGCACTATTTAAAATATTCATAGTGTACCCCCTAATTGACCTATAATTATTTCCTGTGGTAGGGTACACTATTACCCTGTATTATAATACCTGGTCCAATTGAAATATTATGGTTCCATATTAAGGTCTGATATCGCGCCTTGCGTTAGTTAATAATTGAAAGATGTCTTTGAATTTTTAAAGCATTTTAGAACGCTTATTTCTTCATTTTAAGCATCTCAGAACACTCTATTTCGCATAGGCATACATAGTAAAATTTAGGGTCACGCTGTGTACCCCCTAAATGACCTATAATTATATCCTGTGGTAGGGTACACTATTACCCTGTAATATAATACGTGGTCCAATTTAAAAATTATAGGTCAATATTAAGGTCCGATACCGTGCCGTTAGTTAACATAAAAAAATGTCTTTGAATTTTTAAAGCATTTTAGAACGCTTATTTCCTCATTTTAAGCTTCTCAGAACACTTTATTTCGCATAGGCATAAATAGTAAACTTTAGGGTCACGCTGTGTACCCCCTAATTGACCTATAATTATTTCCTGTGGTAGGGTACACTATTACCCTGTAATACAATACCTGGTTCAATTTAAATATTATGGGTCAATATTAAGGTTTGATATTGCGCCTTGCGTTAGTTAACCATTGAAAGATGTCTTTGAATTTTTAAAGCATTTTAGAACGCTTATTTCTTCATTTTAAGCTTCTCAGAAAACTTTATTTCGCATAGGCATACATAGTAAACTTTAGGGTCACGCTGTGTACCCCCTAATTGACCTATAATTATTTCCTGTGGTAAGGAATTACTTATAGGTCAATTGTAATTGTGTACACCCTGTAATATATTAGGTGATCCAATTTAAAAAATATAGGTCAATATTAAGGTCCGATACCGTGCCGTTAGTTAGCATAGAAAAATGTCATTGAATTTTTAAAGCATTTTAGAACGCTTATTTCCTCATTTTAAGCTTCTCAGAACACTTTATTTCGCATAGGCATACATAGTAAACTTTAGGGTCACTCTTCGTACCCCCTAATTTACATATAATTATTTCCTGTGGTAGGGTACACTATAACCCTGTAATATAATACGTGGTCCAATTTAAAAATTATAGGTCAATATTAAGGTCCGATACCGTGCCGTTAGTTAACATAGAAAAGTGTCTTCGTATTTCCTTGTTTTAATGCACTATTTAAAATATACATAGTGTACCCCCTAATTGACCTATAATTATTTCCTGTGGTAGGGTACACTATTACCCTGTAATATAATACCTGGTCCAATTTAAATATTATGGGTCAATATTAAGGTCTGATATTGCGCCTTGCGTTAGTTAACCATTGAAAGATGTCTTTGAATTTTTAAAGCATTTTAGAACGCTTATTTCTTCATTTTAAGCATCTCAGAACACTCTATTTCGCATAGGCATACATAGTAAAATTTAGGGTCACGCTGTGTACCCCCTAAATGACCTATAATTATTTCCTTTGGTAGGGTACACTATTACCCTGTAATATGATACGTGGTCCAATTTAAAAATTATAGGTCAATAATAAGGTGCGATACCGTGCTGTTAGTTAACATAGAAAAATGTCTTTGAATTTTTAAAGCATTTTAGAACGCTTATTTCTTCATTTTAAGCTTCTCAGAACACTCTATTTCGCATAGGCATACATAGTAAATTTTAGGGTCACGCTGTGTACCACCTAATTGACCTATAATTATTTCCTGTGGTAAGGTACACTATTACCCTGTAATATAATACGTGGTACAATTTAAAAATTATAGGTCAATATTAAGGTCCGATACCGTGCCGTTAGTTAACATAGAAAAGTGTCTTCGTATTTCCTTGTTTTAATGCACTATTTAAAATATACATAGTGTACCCCCTAAATGACCTATAATTATTTCCTGTGGTAGGGTACACTATTACCCTGTAATATAATAGGTGGTCCAATTTAAAAATTATAGGTCAATATTAAGGTCCGATACCGTGAAGTTAGTTAACATAGAAAAATGTCTTTGAATTTTTATAGCATTTTAGAACGCTTATTTCCTCATTTTAAGCTTCTCAGAACACTTTATTTCGCATAGGCATACATAGTAAACTTTAGGGTCACTCTGTGTACCCCCTAATTGTCCTATAATTATTTCCTGTGGTAGGGTACACTATAACCCTGTAATATAATACGTGGTCCAGTTTAAAAATTATAGGTCAATATTAAGGTCCGATACCGTGCCGTTAGTTAACATAGAAAAGTGTCTTCGTATTTCCTTGTTTTAATGCACTATTTAAAATATACATAGTGTACCCCCTAATTGACCTATAATTATTTCCTGTGGTAGGGTACACTATTACCCTGTAATATAATACCTGGTCCAATTTAAATATTATGGGTCAATATTAAGGTCTGATATTGCGCCTTGCGTTAGTTAACCATTGAAAGATGTCTTTGAATTTTTAAAGCATTTTAGAACGCTTATTTCTTCATTTTAAGCTTCTCAGAACACTCTATTTCGCATAGGCATACATAGTAAATTTTAGGGTCACGCTGTGTACCACCTAATTGACCTATAATTATTTCCTGTGGTAAGGTACACTATTACCCTGTAATATAATACGTGGTACAATTTAAAAATTATAGGTCAATATTAAGGTCCGATACCGTGCCGTTAGTTAACATAGAAAAGTGTCTTCGTATTTCCTTGTTTTAATGCACTATTTAAAATATACATAGTGTACCCCCTAATTGACCTATAATTATTTCCTGTGGTAGGGTACACTATTACCCTGTAATATAATACCTATTCCAATTTAAATATTATGGGTCAATATTAAGGTCTGATATTGCGCCTTGCGTTAGTTAACCATTGAAAGATGTCTTTGAATTTTTAAAGCATTTTAGAACGCTTATTTCTTCATTTTAAGCATCTCAGAACACTCTATTTCGCATAGGCATACATAGTAAAATTTAGGGTCACGCTGTGTACCCCCTAAATGACCTATAATTATATCCTGTGGTAGGGTACACTATTACCCTGTAATATAATACGTGGTCCAATTTAAAAATTATAGGTCAATATTAAGGTCCGATACCGCGCCGTTAGTTAACATAGAAAAATGTCTTTGAATTTTTAAAGCATTTTAGAACGCTTATTTCCTCATTTTAAGCTTCTCAGAACACTTTATTTCGCATAGGCATACATAGTAAACTTTAGGGTCACGCTGTGTACCCCCTAATTGACCTATAATTATTTCCTTTGGTGGGGTACACTATTACCCTGTAATATAATACCTGGTCCAATTTCAAAATTATAGGTCAATAATAAGGTCCGATACCGTGCCGTTAGTTAACATAGAAAAATATCTTTGAATTTTTAAAGCATTTTAGAACGCTTATTTCTTCATTTTAAGCTTCTCAGAGCACTCTATTTCGCATAGGCATACATAGTAAAATTTAGGGTCACGCTGTGTACCCCCTAAATGACCTATAATTATTTCCTGTGGTAGGGCACACTATTACCCTGTAATATAATACGTGGTCCAATTTAAAAATTATAGGTCAATATTAAGTTCCGATACCGTGCCGTTAGTTAACATTGAAAAATGTCTTCGTATTTCCTTGTTTTAATGCACTATTTAAAATATACATAGTGTACCCCCTAATTGACCTATAATTATTTCCTGTGGTAGGGTACACTATTACCCTGTAATACAATACCTGGTTCAATTTAAATATTATGCGTCAATATTAAGGTTTGATATTGCGCCTTGCGTTAGTTAACCATTGAAAGATGTCTTTGAATTTTTAAAGCATTTTAGAACGCTTATTTCTTCATTTTAAGCTTCTCAGAACACTCTATTTCGCATAGGCATACATAGAAAAATTTAGGGTCACGCTGTGTACCCCCTAAATGACCTATAATTATTTCCTGTGGTAGGGTACACTATTACCCTCTAATATAATACGTGGTCCAATTTAAAAATTATAGGTCAATATTAAGGTCCGATACCGTGCCGTTAGTTAACATAGAAAAATGTCTTTGAATTTTTAAAGCATTTTAGAACGCTTATTTCCTCATTTTAAGCTTCTCAGAACACTTTATTTCGCATAGGCATACATAGTAAACTTTAGGGTCACTCTGTGTACCCCCTAATTGACCTATAATTATTTCCTGTGGTAGGGTACACTATAACCCTGTAATATAATACGTGGTCCAATTTAAAAATTATAGGTCAATATTAAGGTGCAATACCGTGCCGTTAGTTAACATAGAAAAGAGTCTTCGTATTTTCTTGTTTTAATGCACTATTTAAAACATACATAGTGTACCCCCTAATTGACCTATAATTATTTCCTGTTGTAGGGTACACTATTACCCTGTAATATAATGCCTGGTCCAATTGAAATATTATGGTTCCATATTAAGGTCTGATATCGCGCCTTGCGTTAGTTAACCATTGAAAGATGTCTTTGAATTTTTAAAGCATTTTAGAACACTTATTTCTTCATTTTAAGCTTCTCAGAACACTTTATTTCGCATAGGCATACATAGTAAACTTTAGGGTCACGCTGTGTACCACCTAATTGACCTATAATTATTTCCTGTGGTAGGGTACACTATTACCCTGTAATATAATAGGTGGTCCAATTTAAAAATTATAAGTCAATATTAAGGTCCGATACCGTGCCGTTAGTTAGCATAGAAAAATGTCTTTGAATTTTTAAAGCATTTTAGAACGCTTATTTCCTCATTTTAAGCTTCTCAGAACACTTCATTTCGCATAGGCATACATAGAAAACTTTAGGGTCACTCTGCGTACCCCCTAATTGACCTATAATTATTTCCTGTGGTAGGGTACACTATAACCCTGTAATATAATACGTGGTCCAATTTAAAAATTATAGGTCAATATTAAGGTCCGATACCGTGCCGTTAGTTAACATAGAAAAGTGTCTTTGTATTTCCTTGTTTTAATGCACTATTTAAAATATACATAGTGTACCCCCTAATTGACCTATAATTATTTCCTGTGGTAGGGTACACTATTACCCTGTAATATAATACCTGGTCCAATTTAAATATTATGGGTCAATATTAAGGTCTGATATTGCGCCTTGCGTTAGTTAACCATTGAAAGATGTCTTTGAATTTTTAAAGCATTTTAGAACGCTTATTTCTTCATTTTAAGCTTCTCAGAACACTCTATTTCGCATAGGCATACATAGTAAGTTTTAGGGTCACGCTGTGTACCACCTAATTGACCTATAATTATTTCCTGTGGTAAGGTACACTATTACCCTGTAATATAATACGTGGTACAATTTAAAAATTATAGGTCAATATTAAGGTCCGATACCGTGCCGTTAGTTAACATAGAAAAGTGTCTTCGTATTTCCTTGTTTTAATGCACTATTTAAAATATACATAGTGTACCCCCTAATTGACCTATAATTATTTCCTGTGGTAGGGTACACTATTACCCTGTAATATAATACCTATTCCAATTTAAATATTATGGGTCAATATTAAGGTCTGATATTGCGCCTTGCGTTAGTTAACCATTGAAAGATGTCTTTGAATTTTTAAAGCATTTTAGAACGCTTATTTCTTCATTTTAAGCATCTCAGAACACTCTATTTCGCATAGGCATACATAGTAAAATTTAGGGTCACGCTGTGTACCCCCTAAATGACCTATAATTATATCCTGTGGTAGGGTACACTATTACCCTGTAATATAATACGTGGTCCAATTTAAAAATTATAGGTCAATATTAAGGTCCGATACCGTGCCGTTAGTTAACATAGAAAAATGTCTTTGAATTTTTAAAGCATTTTAGAACGCTTATTTCCTCATTTTAAGCTTCTCAGAACAATTTAATTCGCATAGGCATACATAGTAAACTTTAGGGTCACGCTGTGTACCCCCTACTTGACCTATAATTATTTCCTTTGGTTTGGGTACACTATTACCCTGTAATATAATACCTGGTTCAATTTAAAAATTATAGGTCAATAATAAGGTCCGATACCGTGCCGTTAGTTAACATAGAAAAATGTCTTTGAATTTTTAAAGCATTTTAGAACGCTTATTTCTTCATTTTAAGCTTCTCAGAGCACTCTATTTCGCATAGGCATACATAGTAAAATTTAGGGTCACGCTGTGTACCCCCTAAATGACCTATAATTATTTCCTGTGGTAGGGCACACTATTACCCTGTAATATAATACGTGGTCCAATTTAAAAATTATAGGTCAATATTAAGTTCCGATACCGTGCCGTTAGTTAACATTGAAAAATGTCTTCGTATTTCCTTGTTTTAATGCAGTATTTAAAATATACATAGTGTACCCCCTAATTGACCTATAATTATTTCCTGTGGTAGGGTACACTATTACCCTGTAATACAATACCTGGTTCAATTTAAATATTATGGGTCAATATTAAGGTTTGATATTGCGCCTTGCGTTAGTTAACCATTGAAAGATGTCTTTGAATTTTTAAAGCATTTTAGAACGATTATTTCTTCATTTTAAGCTTCTCAGAACACTCTATTTCGCATAGGCATACATAGTAAAATTTAGGGTCACGCTGTGTACCCCCTAAATGACCTATAATTATTTCCTGTGGTAGGGTACACTATTACCCTCTAATATAATACGTGGTCCAATTTAAAAATTATAGGTCAATATTAAGGTCCGATACCGTGCCGTTAGTTAACATAGAAAAGTGTCTTCGTATTTCCTTGTTTTAATGCACTATTTAAAATATACATAGTGTACCCCCTAATTGACCTATAATTATTTCCTGTGGTAGGGTACACTATTACCCTGTAATATAATACCTATTCCAATTTAAATATTATGGGTCAATATTAAGGTCTGATATTGCGCCTTGCGTTAGTTAACCATTGAAAGATGTCTTTGAATTTTTAAAGCATTTTAGAACGCTTATTTCTTCATTTTAAGCATCTCAGAACACTCTATTTCGCATAGGCATACATAGTAAAATTTAGGGTCACGCTGTGTACCCCCTAAATGACCTATAATTATATCCTGTGGTAGGGTACACTATTACCCTGTAATATAATACGTGGTCCAATTTAAAAATTATAGGTCAATATTAAGGTCCGATACCGTGCCGTTAGTTAACATAGAAAAATGTCTTTGAATTTTTAAAGCATTTTAGAACGCTTATTTCTTCATTTTAAGCTTCTCAGAGCACTCTATTTCGCATAGGCATACATAGTAAAATTTAGGGTCACGCTGTGTACCCCCTAAATGACCTATAATTATTTCCTCTGGTAGGGCACACTATTACCCTGTAATATAATACGTGGTCCAATTTAAAAATTATAGGTCAATATTAAGTTCCGATACCGTGCCGTTAGTTAACATTGAAAAATGTCTTCGTATTTCCTTGTTTTAATGCACTATTTAAAATATACATAGTGTACCCCCTAATTGACCTATAATTATTTCCTGTGGTAGGGTACACTATTACCCTGTAATACAATACCTGGTTCAATTTAAATATTATGGGTCAATATTAAGGTTTGATATTGCGCCTTGCGTTAGTTAACCATTGAAAGATGTCTTTGAATTTTTAAAGCATTTTAGAACGCTTATTTCTTCATTTTAAGCTTCTCAGAACACTCTATTTCGCATATGCATACATAGTAAAATTTAGGGTCACGCTGTGTACCCCCTAAATGACCTATAATTATTTCCTGTGGTAGGGTACACTATTACCCTGTAATATAATACGTGGTCCAATTTAAAAATTATAGGTCAATATTAAGGACCGATACCGTGCCGTTAGTTAACATTGAAAAATGTCTTTGAATTTTTAAAGCATTTTAGAACGCTTATTTCCTCATTTTAAGCTTCTCAGAACACTTTATTTCGCATAGGCATACATAGTAAACTTTAGGGTCTCTCTGTGTACCCCCTAATTGACCTATAATTATTTCCTGTGATGGGTACACTATAACCCTGTAATATAATACGTGGTCCAATTTAAAAATTATAGGTCAATATTAAGGTCCGATACCGTGCCGTTAGTTAACATAGAAAAATGTCTTTGAATTTTTAAAGCATTTTAGAACGCTTATTTCCTCATTTTAAGCTTCTCAGAACCATCTATTTCGCATAGGCATACATAATAAATTTTAGGGTCACGCTGTGTACCACCTAATTGACCTATAATTATTTCCTGTGGTAAGGTACACTATTACCTTGTAATATAATACGTGGTACAATTTAAAAATTATAGGTCAATATTAAGGTCCGATACCGTGCCGTTAGTTAACATAGAAAAGTGTCTTCGTATTTCCTTGTTTTAATGCACTATTTAAAATATACATAGTGTACCCCCTAATTGACCTATAATTATTTCCTGTGGTAGGGTACACTATTACCCTGTAATATAATACCTGGTCCAATTTAAATATTATGGGTCAATATTAAGGTCTGATATTGCGCCTTGCGCTAGTTAACCATTGAAAGATGACTTTGAATTTTTAAAGCATTTTAGAACGCTTATTTCTTCATTTTAAGCTTCTCAGAACACTCTATTTCGCATAAGCATACATAGTAAAATTTTGGGTCACGCTGTGTACCCCCTAAATGACCTATAATTATTTCCTGTGGTAGGGTACACTATTACCCTGTAATATAATACGTGGTCCAATTTAAAAATTATAGGTCAATATTAAGGACCGATACCGTGCCGTTAGTTAACATTGAAAAATGTCTTTGAATTTTTAAAGCATTTTAGAACGCTTATTTCCTCATTTTAAGCTTCTCAGAACACTTTATTTCGCATAGGCATACATAGTAAACTTTAGGGTCTCTCTGTGTACCCCCTAATTGACCTATAATTATTTCCTGTGATGGGTACACTATAACCCTGTAATATAATACGTGGTCCAATTTAAAAATTATAGGTCAATATTAAGGTCCGATACCGTGCCGTTAGTTAACATAGAAAAGTGTCTTCGTATTTCCTTGTTTTAATGCACTATTTAAAATATACATAGTGTACCCCCTAAATGACCTATAATTATTTCCTGTGGTAGGGTACACTATTACCCTGTAATATAATACCTGGTCCAATTTAAATATTATGGGTCAATATTAAGGTCTGATATTGCGCCTTGCGTTAGTTAACCATTGAAAGATGTCTTTGAATTTTTAAAGCATTTTAGAACGCTTATTTCTTCATTTTAAGCTGCTCAGAACACTCTATTTCGCATAGGCATACATAGTAAATTTTAGGGTCACGCTGTGTACCACCTAATTGACCTATAATTATTTCCTGTGGTAAGGTACACTATTACCCTGTAATATAATACGTGGTACAATTTAAAAATTATAGGTCAATTTTAAGGTCCGATACCGTGCAGTTAGTTAACATAGAAAAGTGTCTTCGTATTTCCTTGTTTTAATGCACTATTTAAAATATACATAGTGTACCCCCTAATTGACCTATAATTATTTCCTGTGGTAGGGTACACTATTACCCTGTAATATAATACCTGGTCCAATTTAAATATTATGGGTCAATATTAAGGTCTGATATTGCGCCTTGCGCTAGTTAACCATTGAAAGATGTCTTTGAATTTTTAAAGCATTTTAGAACGCTTATTTCTTTATTTTAAGCTTCTCAGAACACTCTATTTCGCATAAGCATACATAGTAAAATTTAGGGTCACGCTGTGTACCCCCTAAATGACCTATAATTATTTCCTGTGGTAGGGTACACTATTACCCTGTAATATAATACGTGGTCCAATTTAAAAATTATAGGTCAATATTAAGGTCCGATACCGTGCCGTTAGTTAACATTGAAAAATGTCTTTGAATTTTTAAAGCATTTTAGAACGCTTATTTCCTCATTTTAAGCTTCTCAGAACACTTTATTTCGCATATACATACATAGTAAACTTTAGGGTCTCTCTGTGTACCCCCTAATTGACCTATAATTATTTCCTGTGGTAGGGTACACTATAACCCTGTAATATAATACGTGGTCCAATTTAAAAATTATAGGTCAATATTAAGTTCCGATACCGTGACGTTAGTTAACATAGAAAAGTGTCTTCGTATTTCCTTGTTTTAATGCACTATTTAAAATATACATAGTGTACCCCCTAATTGACCTATAATTATTTCCTGTGGTAGGGTACACTATTACCCTGTAATACAATACCTATTCCAATTTAAATATTATGGGTCAATATTAAGGTCTGATATTGCGCCTTGCGTTAGTTAACCATTGAAAGATGTCTTTGAATTTTTAAAGCATTTTAGAACGCTTATTTCTTCATTTTAAGCATCTCAGAACACTCTATTTCGCATAGGCATACATAGTAAAATTTAGGGTCACGCTGTGTACCCCCTAAATGACCTATAATTATATCCTGTGGTAGGGTACACTATTACCCTGTAATATAATGCGTGGTCCAATTTAAAAATTATAGGTCAATATTAAGGTCCGATACCGTGCCGTTAGTTAACATAGAAAAATGTCTTTGAATTTTTAAAGCATTTTAGAACGCTTATTTCCTCATTTTAAGCTTCTCAGAACACTTTATTTCGCATAGGCATACATAGTAAACTTTAGGGTCACGCTGTGTACCCCCTAATTGACCTATAATTATTTCCTGTGGTAGGGTACACTATTACCCTGTAATATAATAGGTGGTCCAATTTAAAAATTATAGGTCAATATTAAGGTCCGATACCGTGCCGTTAGTTAGCATAGAAAAATGTCTTTGAATTTTTAAAGCATTTTAGAACGCTTATTTCCTCATTTTAAGCTTCTCAGAACACTTCATTTCGCATAGGCATACATAGAAAACTTTAGGGTCACTCTGCGTACCCCCTAATTGACCTATAATTATTTCCTGTGGTAGGGTACACTATAACCCTGTAATATAATACGTGGTCCAATTTAAAAATTATAGGTCAATATTAAGGTCCGATACCGTGCCGTTAGTTAACATAGAAAAGTGTCTTTGTATTTCCTTGTTTTAATGCACTATTTAAAATATACATAGTGTACCCCCTAATTGACCTATAATTATTTCCTGTGGTAGGGTACACTAATACCCTGTAATATAATACCTGGTCCAATTTAAATATTGTGGGTCAATATTAAGGTCTGATATTGCGCCTTGCGTTAGTTAACCATTGAAAGATGTCTTTGAATTTTTAAAGCATTTTAGAACGCTTATTTCTTCATTTTAAGCTTCTCAGAACACTCTATTTCGCATAAGCATACATAGTAAAATTTTGGGTCACGCTGTGTACCCCCTAAATGACCTATAATTATTTCCTGTGGTAGGGTACACTATTACCCTGTAATATAATACGTGGTCCAATTTAAAAATTATAGGTCAATATTAAGGACCGATACCGTGCCGTTAGTTAACATTGAAAAATGTCTTTGAATTTTTAAAGCATTTTAGAACGCTTATTTCCTCATTTTAAGCTTCTCAGAACACTTTATTTCGCATAGGCATACATAGTAAACTTTAGGGTCTCTCTGTGTACCCCCTAATTGACCTATAATTATTTCCTGTGATGGGTACACTATAACCCTGTAATATAATACGTGGTCCAATTTAAAAATTATAGGTCAATATTAAGGTCCGATACCGTGCCGTTAGTTAACATAGAAAAGTGTCTTCGTATTTCCTTGTTTTAATGCACTATTTAAAATATACATAGTGTACCCCCTAAATGACCTATAATTATTTCCTGTGGTAGGGTACACTATTACCCTGTAATATAATACCTGGTCCAATTTAAATATTATGGGTCAATATTAAGGTCTGATATTGCGCCTTGCGTTAGTTAACCATTGAAAGATGTCTTTGAATTTTTAAAGCATTTTAGAACGCTTATTTCTTCATTTTAAGCTTCTCAGAACACTCTATTTCGCATAGGCATACATAGTAAATTTTAGGGTCACGCTGTGTACCACCTAATTGACCTATAATTATTTCCTGTGGTAAGGTACACTATTACCCTGTAATATAATACGTGGTACAATTTAAAAATTATAGGTCAATTTTAAGGTCCGATACCGTGCAGTTAGTTAACATAGAAAAGTGTCTTCGTATTTCCTTGTTTTAATGCACTATTTAAAATATACATAGTGTACCCCCTAATTGACCTATAATTATTTCCTGTGGTAGGGTACACTATTACCCTGTAATATAATACCTGGTCCAATTTAAATATTATGGGTCAATATTAAGGTCTGATATTGCGCCTTGCGCTAGTTAACCATTGAAAGATGTCTTTGAATTTTTAAAGCATTTTAGAACGCTTATTTCTTTATTTTAAGCTTCTCAGAACACTCTATTTCGCATAAGCATACATAGTAAAATTTAGGGTCACGCTGTGTACCCCCTAAATGACCTATAATTATTTCCTGTGGTAGGGTACACTATTACCCTGTAATATAATACGTGGTCCAATTTAAAAATTATAGGTCAATATTAAGGTCCGATACCGTGCCGTTAGTTAACATTGAAAAATGTCTTTGAATTTTTAAAGCATTTTAGAACGCTTATTTCCTCATTTTAAGCTTCTCAGAACACTTTATTTCGCATATACATACATAGTAAACTTTAGGGTCTCTCTGTGTACCCCCTAATTGACCTATAATTATTTCCTGTGGTAGGGTACACTATAACCCTGTAATATAATACGTGGTCCAATTTAAAAATTATAGGTCAATATTAAGTTCCGATACCGTGACGTTAGTTAACATAGAAAAGTGTCTTCGTATTTCCTTGTTTTAATGCACTATTTAAAATATACATAGTGTACCCCCTAATTGACCTATAATTATTTCCTGTGGTAGGGTACACTATTACCCTGTAATACAATACCTATTCCAATTTAAATATTATGGGTCAATATTAAGGTCTGATATTGCGCCTTGCGTTAGTTAACCATTGAAAGATGTCTTTGAATTTTTAAAGCATTTTAGAACGCTTATTTCTTCATTTTAAGCATCTCAGAACACTCTATTTCGCATAGGCATACATAGTAAAATTTAGGGTCACGCTGTGTACCCCCTAAATGACCTATAATTATATCCTGTGGTAGGGTACACTATTACCCTGTAATATAATGCGTGGTCCAATTTAAAAATTATAGGTCAATATTAAGGTCCGATACCGTGCCGTTAGTTAACATAGAAAAATGTCTTTGAATTTTTAAAGCATTTTAGAACGCTTATTTCCTCATTTTAAGCTTCTCAGAACACTTTATTTCGCATAGGCATACATAGTAAACTTTAGGGTCACGCTGTGTACCCCCTAATTGACCTATAATTATTTCCTGTGGTAGGGTACACTATTACCCTGTAATATAATAGGTGGTCCAATTTAAAAATTATAGGTCAATATTAAGGTCCGATACCGTGCCGTTAGTTAGCATAGAAAAATGTCTTTGAATTTTTAAAGCATTTTAGAACGCTTATTTCCTCATTTTAAGCTTCTCAGAACACTTCATTTCGCATAGGCATACATAGAAAACTTTAGGGTCACTCTGCGTACCCCCTAATTGACCTATAATTATTTCCTGTGGTAGGGTACACTATAACCCTGTAATATAATACGTGGTCCAATTTAAAAATTATAGGTCAATATTAAGGTCCGATACCGTGCCGTTAGTTAACATAGAAAAGTGTCTTTGTATTTCCTTGTTTTAATGCACTATTTAAAATATACATAGTGTACCCCCTAATTGACCTATAATTATTTCCTGTGGTAGGGTACACTAATACCCTGTAATATAATACCTGGTCCAATTTAAATATTGTGGGTCAATATTAAGGTCTGATATTGCGCCTTGCGTTAGTTAACCATTGAAAGATGTCTTTGAATTTTTAAAGCATTTTAGAACGCTTATTTCTTCATTTTAAGCTTCTCAGAACACTCTATTTCGCATAGGCATACATAGTAAATTTTAGGGTCACGCTGTGTTCCACCTAATTGACCTATAAATATTTCCTGTGGTAAGGTACACTATTACCCTGTAATATAATACGTGGTACAATTTAAAAATTATAGGTCAATATTAAGGACCGATACCGTGCCGTTAGTTAACATAGAAAAGTGTCTTCGTATTTCCTTGTTTTAATGCACTATTTAAAATATACATAGTGTACCCCCTAATTGACCTATAATTATTTCCTGTGGTAGGGTACATTATTACCCTGTAATATAATACCTATTCCAATTTAAATATTATGGGTCAATATTAAGGTCAGATATTGCGCCTTGCGTTAGTTAACCATTGAAAGATGTCTTTGAATTTTTAAAGCATTTTAGAACGCTTATTTCTTCATTTTAAGCATCTCAGAACACTCTATTTCGCATAGGCATACATAGTAAAATTTAGGGTCACGCTGTGTACCCCCTAAATGACCTATAATTATATCCTGTGGTAGGGTACACTATTACCCTGTAATATAATACGTGGTCCAATTTAAAAATTATAGGTCAATATTAAGGTCCGATACCGTGCCGTTAGTTAACATAGAAAAATGTCTTTGAATTTTTAAAGCATTTTAGAACGCTTATTTCCTCATTTTAAGCTTCTCAGAACAATTTATTTCGCATAGGCATACATAGTAAACTTTAGGGTCACGCTGTGTACCCCCTAATTGACCTATAATTATTTCCTTTGGTTTGGGTACACTATTACCCTGTAATATAATACCTGGTTCAATTTAAAAATTATAGGTCAATAATAAGGTCCGATACCGTGCCGTTAGTTAACATAGAAAAATGTCTTTGAATTTTTAAAGCATTTTAGAACGCTTATTTCTTCATTTTAAGCTTCTCAGAGCACTCTATTTCGCATAGGCATACATAGTAAAATTTAGGGTCACGCTGTGTACCCCCTAAATGACCTATAATTATTTCCTGTGGTAGGGCACACTATTACCCTGTAATATAATACGTGGTCCAATTTAAAAATTATAGGTCAATATTAAGTTCCGATACCGTGCCGTTAGTTAACATTGAAAAATGTCTTCGTATTTCCTTGTTTTAATGCACTATTTAAAATATACATAGTGTACCCCCTAATTGACCTATAATTATTTCCTGTGGTAGGGTACACTATTACCCTGTAATACAATACCTGGTTCAATTTAAATATTATGGGTCAATATTAAGGTTTGATATTGCGCCTTGCGTTAGTTAACCATTGAAAGATGTCTTTGAATTTTTAAAGCATTTTAGAACGCTTATTTCTTCATTTTAAGCTTCTCAGAACACTCTATTTCGCATAGGCATACATAGTAAAATTTAGGGTCACGCTGTGTACCCCCTAAATGACCTATAATTATTTCCTGTGGTAGGGTACACTATTACCCTCTAATATAATACGTGGTCCTATTTAAAAATTATAGGTCAATATTAAGGTCCGATACCGTGCCGTTAGTTAACATAGAAAAATGTCTTTGAATTTTTAAAGCATTTTAGAACGCTTATTTCCTCATTTTAAGCTTCTCAGAACACTCTATTTCGCATAGGCATACATAGTAAATTTTAGGGTCACGCTGTGTACCACCTAATTAACCTATAATTATTTCCTGTGGTAGGGTACACTATTACCCTGTAATATAATAGGTGGTCCAATTTAAAAATTATAGGTCAATATTAAGGTCCGATACCGTGCCGTTAGTTAGCATAGAAAAATGTCTTTGAATTTTTAAAGCATTTTAGAACGCTTATTTCCTCATTTTAAGCTTCTCAGAACACTTCATTTCGCATAGGCATACATAGAAAACTTTAGGGTCACTCTGCGTACCCCCTAATTGACCTATAATTATTTCCTGTGGTAGGGTACACTATAACCCTGTAATATAATACGTGGTCCAATTTAAAAATTATAGGTCAATATTAAGGTCCGATACCGTGCCGTTAGTTAACATAGAAAAGTGTCTTTGTATTTCCTTGTTTTAATGCACTATTTAAAATATACATAGTGTACCCCCTAATTGACCTATAATTATTTCCTGTGGTAGGGTACACTATTACCCTGTAATATAATACCTGGTCCAATTTAAATATTGTGGGTCAATATTAAGGTCTGATATTGCGCCTTGCGTTAGTTAACCATTGAAAGATGTCTTTGAATTTTTAAAGCATTTTAGAACGCTTATTTCTTCATTTTAAGCTTCTCAGAACACTCTATTTCGCATAGGCATACATAGTAAATTTTAGGGTCACGCTGTGTTCCACCTAATTGACCTATAAATATTTCCTGTGGTAAGGTACACTATTACCCTGTAATATAATACGTGGTACAATTTAAAAATTATAGGTCAATATTAAGGTCCGATACCGTGCCGTTAGTTAACATAGAAAAGTGTCTTCGTATTTCCTTGTTTTAATGCACTATTTAAAATATACATAGTGTACCCCCTAATTGACCTATAATTATTTCCTGTGGTAGGGTACATTATTACCCTGTAATATAATACCTATTCCAATTTAAATATTATGGGTCAATATTAAGGTCAGATATTGCGCCTTGCGTTAGTTAACCATTGAAAGATGTCTTTGAATTTTTAAAGCATTTTAGAACGCTTATTTCTTCATTTTAAGCATCTCAGAACACTCTATTTCGCATAGGCATACATAGTAAAATTTAGGGTCACGCTGTGTACCCCCTAAATGACCTATAATTATATCCTGTGGTAGGGTACACTATTACCCTGTAATATAATACGTGGTCCAATTTAAAAATTATAGGTCAATATTAAGGTCCGATACCGTGCCGTTAGTTAACATAGAAAAATGTCTTTGAATTTTTAAAGCATTTTAGAACGCTTATTTCCTCATTTTAAGCTTCTCAGAACAATTTATTTCGCATAGGCATACATAGTAAACTTTAGGGTCACGCTGTGTACCCCCTAATTGACCTATAATTATTTCCTTTGGTTTGGGTACACTATTACCCTGTAATATAATACCTGGTTCAATTTAAAAATTATAGGTCAATAATAAGGTCCGATACCGTGCCGTTAGTTAACATAGAAAAATGTCTTTGAATTTTTAAAGCATTTTAGAACGCTTATTTCTTCATTTTAAGCTTCTCAGAGCACTCTATTTCGCATAGGCATACATAGTAAAATTTAGGGTCACGCTGTGTACCCCCTAAATGACCTATAATTATTTCCTGTGGTAGGGCACACTATTACCCTGTAATATAATACGTGGTCCAATTTAAAAATTATAGGTCAATATTAAGTTCCGATACCGTGCCGTTAGTTAACATTGAAAAATGTCTTCGTATTTCCTTGTTTTAATGCACTATTTAAAATATACATAGTGTACCCCCTAATTGACCTATAATTATTTCCTGTGGTAGGGTACACTATTACCCTGTAATACAATACCTGGTTCAATTTAAATATTATGGGTCAATATTAAGGTTTGATATTGCGCCTTGCGTTAGTTAACCATTGAAAGATGTCTTTGAATTTTTAAAGCATTTTAGAACGCTTATTTCTTCATTTTAAGCTTCTCAGAACACTCTATTTCGCATAGGCATACATAGTAAAATTTAGGGTCACGCTGTGTACCCCCTAAATGACCTATAATTATTTCCTGTGGTAGGGTACACTATTACCCTCTAATATAATACGTGGTCCAATTTAAAAATTATAGGTCAATATTAAGGTCCGATACCGTGCCGTTAGTTAACATAGAAAAATGTCTTTGAATTTTTAAAGCATTTTAGAACGCTTATTTCCTCATTTTAAGCTTCTCAGAACACTCTATTTCGCATAGGCATACATAGTAAATTTTAGGGTCACGCTGTGTACCACCTAATTAACCTATAATTATTTCCTGTGGTAAGGTACACTATTACCTTGTAATATAATACGTGGTACAATTTAAAAATTATAGGTCAATATTAAGGTCCGATACCGTGCCGTTAGTTAACATAGAAAAGTGTCTTCGTATTTCCTTGTTTTAATGCACTATTTAAAATATACATAGTGTACCCCCTAATTGACCTATAATTATTTCCTGTGGTAGGGAACACTATTACCCTGTAATATAATACCTGGTCCAATTTAAATATTATGGGTCAATATTAAGGTCTGATATTGCGCCTTGCGCTAGTTAAACATTGAAAGATGTCTTTGAATTTTTAAAGCATTTTAGAACGCTTATTTCTTCATTTTAAGCTTCTCAGAACACTCTATTTCGCATAAGCATACATAGTAAAATTTAGGGTCACGCTGTGTACCCCCTAAATGACCTATAATTATTTCCTGTGGTAGGGTACACTATTACCCTGTAATATAATACGTGGTCCAATTTAAAAATTATAGGTCAATATTAAGGACCGATACCGTGCCGTTAGTTAACATTGAAAAATGTCTTTGAATTTTTAAAGCATTTTAGAACGCTTATTTCCTCATTTTAAGCTTCTCAGAACACTTTATTTCGCATAGGCATACATAGTAAACTTTAGGGTCTCTCTGTGTACCCCCTAATTGACCTATAATTATTTCCTGTGATGGGTACACTATAACCCTGTAATATAATACGTGGTCCAATTTAAAAATTATAGGTCAATATTAAGGTCCGATACCGTGCCGTTAGTTAACATAGAAAAGTGTCTTCGTATTTCCTTGTTTTAATGCACTATTTAAAATATACATAGTGTACCCCCTAATTGACCTATAATTATTTCCTGTGGTAGGGTACACTATTACCCTGTAATATAATACCTGGTCCAATTTAAATATTATGGGTCAATATTAAGGTCTGATATTGCGCCTTGCGTTAGTTAACCATTGAAAGATGTCTTTGAATTTTTAAAGCATTTTAGAACGCTTATTTCTTCATTTTAAGCTTCTCAGAACACTCTATTTCGCATAGGCATACATAGTAAATTTTAGGGTCACGCTGTGTACCACCTAATTGACCTATAATTATTTCCTGTGGTAAGGTACACTATTACCCTGTAATATAATACGTGGTACAATTTAAAAATTATAGGTCAATTTTAAGGTCCGATACCGTGCCTTTAGTTAACATAGAAAAGTGTCTTCGTATTTCCTTGTTTTAATGCACTATTTAAAATATACATAGTGTACCCCCTAATTGACCTATAATTATTTCCTGTGGTAGGGTACACTATTACCCTGTAATATAATACCTGGTCCAATTTAAATATTATGGGTCAATATTAAGGTCTGATATTGCGCCTTGCGCTAGTTAACCATTGAAAGATGTCTTTGAATTTTTAAAGCATTTTAGAACGCTTATTTCTTCATTTTAAGCTTCTCAGAACACTCTATTTCGCATAGGCATACATAGTAAATTTTAGGGTCACGCTGTGTACCACCTAATTGACCTATAATTATTTCCTGTGGTAAGGTACACTATTACCCTGTAATATAATACGTGGTACAATTTAAAAATTATAGGTCAATTTTAAGGTCCGATACCGTGCCGTTAGTTAACATAGAAAAGTGTCTTCGTATTTCCTTGTTTTAATGCACTATTTAAAATATACATAGTGTACCCCCTAATTGACCTATAATTATTTCCTGTGGTAGGGTACACTATTACCCTGTAATATAATACCTGGTCCAATTTAAATATTATGGGTCAATATTAAGGTCTGATATTGCGCCTTGCGCTAGTTAACCATTGAAAGATGTCTTTGAATTTTTAAAGCATTTTAGAACGCTTATTTCTTTATTTTAAGCTTCTCAGAACACTCTATTTCGCATAAGCATACATAGTAAAATTTAGGGTCACGCTGTGTACCCCCTAAATGACCTATAATTATTTCCTGTGGTAGGGTACACTATTACCCTGTAATATAATACGTGGTCCAATTTAAAAATTATAGGTCAATATTAAGGTCCGATACCGTGCCGTTAGTTAACATTGAAAAATGTCTTTGAATTTTTAAAGCATTTTAGAACGCTTATTTCCTCATTTTAAGCTTCTCAGAACACTTCATTTCGCATAGGCATACATAGAAAACTTTAGGGTCACTCTGCGTACCCCCTAATTGACCTATAATTATTTCCTGTGGTAGGGTACACTATAACCCTGTAATATAATACGTGGTCCAATTTAAAAATTATAGGTCAATATTAAGGTCCGATACCGTGCCGTTAGTTAACATAGAAAAGTGTCTTCGTATTTCCTTGTTTTAATGCACTATTTAAAATATACATAGTGTACCCCCTAATTGACCTATAATTATTTCCTGTGGTAGGGAACACTATTACCCTGTAATATAATACCTGGTCCAATTTAAATATTATGGGTCAATATTAAGGTCTGATATTGCGCCTTGCGCTAGTTAAACATTGAAAGATGTCTTTGAATTTTTAAAGCATTTTAGAACGCTTATTTCTTCATTTTAAGCTTCTCAGAACACTCTATTTCGCATAAGCATACATAGTAAAATTTAGGGTCACGCTGTGTACCCCCTAAATGACCTATAATTATTTCCTGTGGTAGGGTACACTATTACCCTGTAATATAATACGTGGTCCAATTTAAAAATTATAGGTCAATATTAAGGACCGATACCGTGCCGTTAGTTAACATTGAAAAATGTCTTTGAATTTTTAAAGCATTTTAGAACGCTTATTTCCTCATTTTAAGCTTCTCAGAACACTTTATTTCGCATAGGCATACATAGTAAACTTTAGGGTCTCTCTGTGTACCCCCTAATTGACCTATAATTATTTCCTGTGATGGGTACACTATAACCCTGTAATATAATATGTGGTCCAATTTAAAAATTATAGGTCAATATTAAGGTCCGATACCGTGCCGTTAGTTAACATAGAAAAGTGTCTTCGTATTTCCTTGTTTTAATGCACTATTTAAAATATACATAGTGTACCCCCTAATTGACCTATAATTATTTCCTGTGGTAGGGTACACTATTACCCTGTAATATAATACCTGGTCCAATTTAAATATTATGGGTCAATATTAAGGTCTGATATTGCGCCTTGCGTTAGTTAACCATTGAAAGATGTCTTTGAATTTTTAAAGCATTTTAGAACGCTTATTTCTTCATTTTAAGCTTCTCAGAACACTCTATTTCGCATAGGCATACATAGTAAATTTTAGGGTCACGCTGTGTACCACCTAATTGACCTATAATTATTTCCTGTGGTAAGGTACACTATTACCCTGTAATATAATACGTGGTACAATTTAAAAATTATAGGTCAATTTTAAGGTCCGATACCGTGCCGTTAGTTAACATAGAAAAGTGTCTTCGTATTTCCTTGTTTTAATGCACTATTTAAAATATACATAGTGTACCCCCTAATTGACCTATAATTATTTCCTGTGGTAGGGTACACTATTACCCTGTAATATAATACCTGGTCCAATTTAAATATTATGGGTCAATATTAAGGTCTGATATTGCGCCTTGCGCTAGTTAACCATTGAAAGATGTCTTTGAATTTTTAAAGCATTTTAGAACGCTTATTTCTTCATTTTAAGCTTCTCAGAACACTCTATTTCGCATAGGCATACATAGTAAATTTTAGGGTCACGCTGTGTACCACCTAATTGACCTATAATTATTTCCTGTGGTAAGGTACACTATTACCCTGTAATATAATACGTGGTACAATTTAAAAATTATAGGTCAATTTTAAGGTCCGATACCGTGCCGTTAGTTAACATAGAAAAGTGTCTTCGTATTTCCTTGTTTTAATGCACTATTTAAAATATACATAGTGTACCCCCTAATTGACCTATAATTATTTCCTGTGGTAGGGTACACTATTACCCTGTAATATAATACCTGGTCCAATTTAAATATTATGGGTCAATATTAAGGTCTGATATTGCGCCTTGCGCTAGTTAACCATTGAAAGATGTCTTTGAATTTTTAAAGCATTTTAGAACGCTTATTTCTTTATTTTAAGCTTCTCAGAACACTCTATTTCGCATAAGCATACATAGTAAAATTTAGGGTCACGCTGTGTACCCCCTAAATGACCTATAATTATTTCCTGTGGTAGGGTACACTATTACCCTGTAATATAATACGTGGTCCAATTTAAAAATTATAGGTCAATATTAAGGTCCGATACCGTGCCGTTAGTTAACATTGAAAAATGTCTTTGAATTTTTAAAGCATTTTAGAACGCTTATTTCCTCATTTTAAGCTTCTCAGAACACTTCATTTCGCATAGGCATACATAGAAAACTTTAGGGTCACTCTGCGTACCCCCTAATTGACCTATAATTATTTCCTGTGGTAGGGTACACTATAACCCTGTAATATAATACGTGGTCCAATTTAAAAATTATAGGTCAATATTAAGGTCCGATACCGTGCCGTTAGTTAACATAGAAAAGTGTCTTTGTATTTCCTTGTTTTAATGCACTATTTAAAATATACATAGTGTACCCCCTAATTGACCTATAATTATTTCCTGTGGTAGGGTACACTAATACCCTGTAATATAATACCTGGTCCAATTTAAATATTGTGGGTCAATATTAAGGTCTGATATTGCGCCTTGCGTTAGTTAACCATTGAAAGATGTCTTTGAATTTTTAAAGCATTTTAGAACGCTTATTTCTTCATTTTAAGCTTCTCAGAACACTCTATTTCGCATAGGCATACATAGTAAATTTTAGGGTCACGCTGTGTTCCACCTAATTGACCTATAAATATTTCCTGTGGTAAGGTACACTATTACCCTGTAATATAATACGTGGTACAATTTAAAAATTATAGGTCAATATTAAGGACCGATACCGTGCCGTTAGTTAACATAGAAAAGTGTCTTCGTATTTCCTTGTTTTAATGCACTATTTAAAATATACATAGTGTACCCCCTAATTGACCTATAATTATTTCCTGTGGTAGGGTACATTATTACCCTGTAATATAATACCTATTCCAATTTAAATATTATGGGTCAATATTAAGGTCAGATATTGCGCCTTGCGTTAGTTAACCATTGAAAGATGTCTTTGAATTTTTAAAGCATTTTAGAACGCTTATTTCTTCATTTTAAGCATCTCAGAACACTCTATTTCGCATAGGCATACATAGTAAAATTTAGGGTCACGCTGTGTACCCCCTAAATGACCTATAATTATATCCTGTGGTAGGGTACACTATTACCCTGTAATATAATACGTGGTCCAATTTAAAAATTATAGGTCAATATTAAGGTCCGATACCGTGCCGTTAGTTAACATAGAAAAATGTCTTTGAATTTTTAAAGCATTTTAGAACGCTTATTTCCTCATTTTAAGCTTCTCAGAACAATTTATTTCGCATAGGCATACATAGTAAACTTTAGGGTCACGCTGTGTACCCCCTAATTGACCTATAATTATTTCCTTTGGTTTGGGTACACTATTACCCTGTAATATAATACCTGGTTCAATTTAAAAATTATAGGTCAATAATAAGGTCCGATACCGTGCCGTTAGTTAACATAGAAAAATGTCTTTGAATTTTTAAAGCATTTTAGAACGCTTATTTCTTCATTTTAAGCTTCTCAGAGCACTCTATTTCGCATAGGCATACATAGTAAAATTTAGGGTCACGCTGTGTACCCCCTAAATGACCTATAATTATTTCCTGTGGTAGGGCACACTATTACCCTGTAATATAATACGTGGTCCAATTTAAAAATTATAGGTCAATATTAAGTTCCGATACCGTGCCGTTAGTTAACATTGAAAAATGTCTTCGTATTTCCTTGTTTTAATGCACTATTTAAAATATACATAGTGTACCCCCTAATTGACCTATAATTATTTCCTGTGGTAGGGTACACTATTACCCTGTAATACAATACCTGGTTCAATTTAAATATTATGGGTCAATATTAAGGTTTGATATTGCGCCTTGCGTTAGTTAACCATTGAAAGATGTCTTTGAATTTTTAAAGCATTTTAGAACGCTTATTTCTTCATTTTAAGCTTCTCAGAACACTCTATTTCGCATAGGCATACATAGTAAAATTTAGGGTCACGCTGTGTACCCCCTAAATGACCTATAATTATTTCCTGTGGTAGGGTACACTATTACCCTCTAATATAATACGTGGTCCTATTTAAAAATTATAGGTCAATATTAAGGTCCGATACCGTGCCGTTAGTTAACATAGAAAAATGTCTTTGAATTTTTAAAGCATTTTAGAACGCTTATTTCCTCATTTTAAGCTTCTCAGAACACTCTATTTCGCATAGGCATACATAGTAAATTTTAGGGTCACGCTGTGTACCACCTAATTAACCTATAATTATTTCCTGTGGTAGGGTACACTATTACCCTGTAATATAATAGGTGGTCCAATTTAAAAATTATAGGTCAATATTAAGGTCCGATACCGTGCCGTTAGTTAGCATAGAAAAATGTCTTTGAATTTTTAAAGCATTTTAGAACGCTTATTTCCTCATTTTAAGCTTCTCAGAACACTTCATTTCGCATAGGCATACATAGAAAACTTTAGGGTCACTCTGCGTACCCCCTAATTGACCTATAATTATTTCCTGTGGTAGGGTACACTATAACCCTGTAATATAATACGTGGTCCAATTTAAAAATTATAGGTCAATATTAAGGTCCGATACCGTGCCGTTAGTTAACATAGAAAAGTGTCTTTGTATTTCCTTGTTTTAATGCACTATTTAAAATATACATAGTGTACCCCCTAATTGACCTATAATTATTTCCTGTGGTAGGGTACACTATTACCCTGTAATATAATACCTGGTCCAATTTAAATATTGTGGGTCAATATTAAGGTCTGATATTGCGCCTTGCGTTAGTTAACCATTGAAAGATGTCTTTGAATTTTTAAAGCATTTTAGAACGCTTATTTCTTCATTTTAAGCTTCTCAGAACACTCTATTTCGCATAGGCATACATAGTAAATTTTAGGGTCACGCTGTGTTCCACCTAATTGACCTATAAATATTTCCTGTGGTAAGGTACACTATTACCCAGTAATATAATACGTGGTACAATTTAAAAATTATAGGTCAATATTAAGGTCCGATACCGTGCCGTTAGTTAACATAGAAAAGTGTCTTCGTATTTCCTTGTTTTAATGCACTATTTAAAATATACATAGTGTACCCCCTAATTGACCTATAATTATTTCCTGTGGTAGGGTACATTATTACCCTGTAATATAATACCTATTCCAATTTAAATATTATGGGTCAATATTAAGGTCAGATATTGCGCCTTGCGTTAGTTAACCATTGAAAGATGTCTTTGAATTTTTAAAGCATTTTAGAACGCTTATTTCTTCATTTTAAGCATCTCAGAACACTCTATTTCGCATAGGCATACATAGTAAAATTTAGGGTCACGCTGTGTACCCCCTAAATGACCTATAATTATATCCTGTGGTAGGGTACACTATTACCCTGTAATATAATACGTGGTCCAATTTAAAAATTATAGGTCAATATTAAGGTCCGATACCGTGCCGTTAGTTAACATAGAAAAATGTCTTTGAATTTTTAAAGCATTTTAGATCGCTTATTTCCTCATTTTAAGCTTCTCAGAACAATTTATTTCGCATAGGCATACATAGTAAACTTTAGGGTCACGCTGTGTACCCCCTAATTGACCTATAATTATTTCCTTTGGTTTGGGTACACTATTACCCTGTAATATAATACCTGGTTCAATTTAAAAATTATAGGTCAATAATAAGGTCCGATACCGTGCCGTTAGTTAACATAGAAAAATGTCTTTGAATTTTTAAAGCATTTTAGAACGCTTATTTCTTCATTTTAAGCTTCTCAGAGCACTCTATTTCGCATAGGCATACATAGTAAAATTTAGGGTCACGCTGTGTACCCCCTAAATGACCTATAATTATTTCCTGTGGTAGGGCACACTATTACCCTGTAATATAATACGTGGTCCAATTTAAAAATTATAGGTCAATATTAAGTTCCGATACCGTGCCGTTAGTTAACATTGAAAAATGTCTTCGTATTTCCTTGTTTTAATGCACTATTTAAAATATACATAGTGTACCCCCTAATTGACCTATAATTATTTCCTGTGGTAGGGTACACTATTACCCTGTAATACAATACCTGGTTCAATTTAAATATTATGGGTCAATATTAAGGTTTGATATTGCGCCTTGCGTTAGTTAACCATTGAAAGATGTCTTTGAATTTTTAAAGCATTTTAGAACGCTTATTTCTTCATTTTAAGCTTCTCAGAACACTCTATTTCGCATAGGCATACATAGTAAAATTTAGGGTCACGCTGTGTACCCCCTAAATGACCTATAATTATTTCCTGTGGTAGGGTACACTATTACCCTCTAATATAATACGTGGTCCAATTTAAAAATTATAGGTCAATATTAAGGTCCGATACCGTGCCGTTAGTTAACATAGAAAAATGTCTTTGAATTTTTAAAGCATTTTAGAACGCTTATTTCCTCATTTTAAGCTTCTCAGAACACTCTATTTCGCATAGGCATACATAGTAAATTTTAGGGTCACGCTGTGTACCACCTAATTAACCTATAATTATTTCCTGTGGTAAGGTACACTATTACCTTGTAATATAATACGTGGTACAATTTAAAAATTATAGGTCAATATTAAGGTCCGATACCGTGCCGTTAGTTAACATAGAAAAGTGTCTTCGTATTTCCTTGTTTTAATGCACTATTTAAAATATACATAGTGTACCCCCTAATTGACCTATAATTATTTCCTGTGGTAGGGAACACTATTACCCTGTAATATAATACCTGGTCCAATTTAAATATTATGGGTCAATATTAAGGTCTGATATTGCGCCTTGCGCTAGTTAAACATTGAAAGATGTCTTTGAATTTTTAAAGCATTTTAGAACGCTTATTTCTTCATTTTAAGCTTCTCAGAACACTCTATTTCGCATAAGCATACATAGTAAAATTTAGGGTCACGCTGTGTACCCCCTAAATGACCTATAATTATTTCCTGTGGTAGGGTACACTATTACCCTGTAATATAATACGTGGTCCAATTTAAAAATTATAGGTCAATATTAAGGACCGATACCGTGCCGTTAGTTAACATTGAAAAATGTCTTTGAATTTTTAAAGCATTTTAGAACGCTTATTTCCTCATTTTAAGCTTCTCAGAACACTTTATTTCGCATAGGCATACATAGTAAACTTTAGGGTCTCTCTGTGTACCCCCTAATTGACCTATAATTATTTCCTGTGATGGGTACACTATAACCCTGTAATATAATACGTGGTCCAATTTAAAAATTATAGGTCAATATTAAGGTCCGATACCGTGCCGTTAGTTAACATAGAAAAGTGTCTTCGTATTTCCTTGTTTTAATGCACTATTTAAAATATACATAGTGTACCCCCTAATTGACCTATAATTATTTCCTGTGGTAGGGTACACTATTACCCTGTAATATAATACCTGGTCCAATTTAAATATTATGGGTCAATATTAAGGTCTGATATTGCGCCTTGCGTTAGTTAACCATTGAAAGATGTCTTTGAATTTTTAAAGCATTTTAGAACGCTTATTTCTTCATTTTAAGCTTCTCAGAACACTCTATTTCGCATAGGCATACATAGTAAATTTTAGGGTCACGCTGTGTACCACCTAATTGACCTATAATTATTTCCTGTGGTAAGGTACACTATTACCCTGTAATATAATACGTGGTACAATTTAAAAATTATAGGTCAATTTTAAGGTCCGATACCGTGCCGTTAGTTAACATAGAAAAGTGTCTTCGTATTTCCTTGTTTTAATGCACTATTTAAAATATACATAGTGTACCCCCTAATTGACCTATAATTATTTCCTGTGGTAGGGTACACTATTACCCTGTAATATAATACCTGGTCCAATTTAAATATTATGGGTCAATATTAAGGTCTGATATTGCGCCTTGCGCTAGTTAACCATTGAAAGATGTCTTTGAATTTTTAAAGCATTTTAGAACGCTTATTTCTTTATTTTAAGCTTCTCAGAACACTCTATTTCGCATAAGCATACATAGTAAAATTTAGGGTCACGCTGTGTACCCCCTAAATGACCTATAATTATTTCCTGTGGTAGGGTACACTATTACCCTGTAATATAATACGTGGTCCAATTTAAAAATTATAGGTCAATATTAACCCTTTCAGTCCCAAATATTTATTTTTCAATAAAAAAATCTGAAATTTGTAAAACAGACTCATTTTGCATTCAAAAGAACAAAACAAACAGAATTTTTTTTATTTTTAAATTTCTTTAATAAAATTTTAAATGATTCCAAATGGCATCATTGGGAATAAAGTAGTGAAGGACGAAAATCTCTAGAAAAGTTTTTGAATATATATTATGCATTATTTAAAGATTTATAACTATATAAATGGGGTATTTTTTAATAACTAAATAAATTATAACTATTCTGCAAGAAATATTTGGCACTATTATATTTATTACACATTGAAAAAAATTGAACCAATTTTCATCATTATTGATATGGTTAGATGAGAACCTTATTATTTCTCAGTATTACTTATTTATTTTACATGAAATGTTTTAAAACAGTTCTTAGTATTGTTAAGACAGGTATGCATTGGGGTGCATCCAGAGCCGGATTATACCTTTCGTAGACCCTAGGCATAGCTGTTCTTGGGCCCTCCCCTCCTTCCCCCACTCCTCCCCTCTTTTCAAAATATATGCTAAAATTTTCTTGCATATTTTTTTTTACATTTTTATTAATATGGATTTTAATTTACAAATTTGTTTATCGAACTTTATCTGCAATACCGACATACTGCCGATATTGCAGCTGATATCGATAATACCATTATGATTAGTTCGATCGATAACTATGTAAGCACTTCACGTCAACAATACAACAACAAAACAGCAAAGAAAACAGTGAAATTGATAGTGAGATTAATTACAAGAAATATTTATACTACAAATAGCTTCATAGTTCTTATGATACTACTATGATAACTAAGTGAAGGAAATTAACATTGTCAAAAGTTAATCTTTTGAAATTATTGATAAATAAATTTGCAAGGTAGGTTAAATGTTTACTAATAGAAAAAAAATTATTTTTGTCAACAAATTTTTTTCTGCCAAGTTTTTCGTAGGCCCTAGGATTAACTTTAGATTCCATTGATATATAACCTAGAACATTATCACTAGTTTCTTCATCTGAATCCAAGTCTTCTATTTCGATGTCAGACAAGTATTCATAAGCAAATGAACCGCTTTATCAATAGATAAAGCCTCTGCTTTTTGCTTTGGCATCAGGAAAAATAATGACAAAAAGAAATAAGTCTTTTTTATCCCAAAATCTTAGTAAAACTTGAAAAAGTAATAAGAAAGAGTAAAGAAAAACGATATAAATTCAAAATAAACAACGCATTAGAGAATGATATAGAGTTGTACTCAACTCCCACTGATTCCATTTGGAATCATAACTTTTCAATAAATAAAAGCAATAAATTTTCAAAATGAAAATTGTTAAAAATTGTTGAAATACTATTTATGAACATTTAAATAAATAAAGATGAAATATTTAAAAATATTCTTTAATTTAAAATGCCTCAAAAAGATATTTTATTTCAATAACTTTTATGCATTTGAACAAAACTGAAACAAGTATCATTTCAATCACAAACACATGTAGTGCCGTCATCTATTGGTGAAAAATAAAAAATATATTTCGTTAGAGGAATGTTTGTAGATTAAAATACCGCCTATTTCAAATCAAATGGAGTTTTAGGTAAGCAGATAAAAAATCTTAAATGTAATGATTCCAATTGGAATCACTGGGACTGAAAGGGTTAAGGTCCGATACCGTGCCGTTAGTTAACATTGAAAAATGTCTTTGAATTTTTAAAGCATTTTAGAACGCTTATTTCCTCATTTTAAGCTTCTCAGAACACTTTATTTCGCATATACATACATAGTAAACTTTAGGGTCTCTCTGTGTACCCCCTAATTGACCTATAATTATTTCCTGTGGTAGGGTACACTATAACCCTGTAATATAATACGTGGTCCAATTTAAAAATTATAGGTCAATATTAAGTTCCGATACCGTGACGTTAGTTAACATAGAAAAGTGTCTTCGTATTTCCTTGTTTTAATGCACTATTTAAAATATACATAGTGTACCCCCTAATTGACCTATAATTATTTCCTGTGGTAGGGTACACTATTACCCTGTAATATAATACCTATTCCAATTTAAATATTTTGGGTCAATATTAAGGTCTGATATTGCTCCTTGCGTTAGTTAACCATTGAAAGATGTCTTTGAATTTTTAAAGCATTTTAGAACGCTTATTTCTTCATTTTAAGCATCTCAGAACACTCTATTTCGCATAGGCATACATAGTAAAATTTAGGGTCACGCTGTGTACCCCCTAAATGACCTATAATTATATCCTGTGGTATGGTACACTATTACCCTGTAATATAATACGTGGTCCAATTTAAAAATTATAGGTCAATATTAAGGTCCGATACCGTGCCGTTAGTTAACATAGAAAAATGTCTTTGAATTTTTAAAGCATTTTAGAACGCTTATTTCCTCATTTTAAGCTTCTCAGAACACTTTATTTCGCATAGGCATACATAGTAAACTTTAGGGTCACGCTGTGTACCCCCTAATTGACCTATAATTATTTCCTTTGGTGGGGTACACTATTACCCTGCAATATAATACCTGGTCCAATTTAAATATTATGGGTCAATATTAAGGTCTGATATTGCGCCTTGCGTTAGTTAACCATTGAAAGATGTCTTTGAATTTTTAAAGCATTTTAGAACGCTTATTTCTTCATTTTAAGCTTCTCAGAACACTCTATTTCGCATAGGCATACATAGTAAATTTTAGGGTCACGCTGTGTACCACCTAATTGACCTATAATTATTTCCTGTGGTAAGGTACACTATTACCCTGTAATATAATACGTGGTACAATTTAAAAATTATAGGTCAATTTTAAGGTCCGATACCGTGCCGTTAGTTAACATAGAAAAGTGTCTTCGTATTTCCTTGTTTTAATGCACTATTTAAAATATACATAGTGTACCCCCTAATTGACCTATAATTATTTCCTGTGGTAGGGTACACTATTACCCTGTAATATAATACCTGGTCCAATTTAAATATTATGGGTCAATATTAAGGTCTGATATTGCGCCTTGCGCTAGTTAACCATTGAAAGATGTCTTTGAATTTTTAAAGCATTTTAGAACGCTTATTTCTTTATTTTAAGCTTCTCAGAACACTCTATTTCGCATAAGCATACATAGTAAAATTTAGGGTCACGCTGTGTACCCCCTAAATGACCTATAATTATTTCCTGTGGTAGGGTACACTATTACCCTGTAATATAATACGTGGTCCAATTTAAAAATTATAGGTCAATATTAAGGTCCGATACCGTGCCGTTAGTTAACATTGAAAAATGTCTTTGAATTTTTAAAGCATTTTAGAACGCTTATTTCCTCATTTTAAGCTTCTCAGAACACTTTATTTCGCATATACATACATAGTAAACTTTAGGGTCTCTCTGTGTACCCCCTAATTGACCTATAATTATTTCCTGTGGTAGGGTACACTATAACCCTGTAATATAATACGTGGTCCAATTTAAAAATTATAGGTCAATATTAAGTTCCGATACCGTGACGTTAGTTAACATAGAAAAGTGTCTTCGTATTTCCTTGTTTTAATGCACTATTTAAAATATACATAGTGTACCCCCTAATTGACCTATAATTATTTCCTGTGGTAGGGTACACTATTACCCTGTAATATAATACCTATTCCAATTTAAATATTTTGGGTCAATATTAAGGTCTGATATTGCTCCTTGCGTTAGTTAACCATTGAAAGATGTCTTTGAATTTTTAAAGCATTTTAGAACGCTTATTTCTTCATTTTAAGCATCTCAGAACACTCTATTTCGCATAGGCATACATAGTAAAATTTAGGGTCGCGCTGTGTACCCCCTAAATGACCTATAATTATATCCTGTGGTAGGGTACACTATTACCCTGTAATATAATACGTGGTCCAATTTAAAAATTATAGGTCAATATTAAGGTCCGATACCGTGCCGTTAGTTAACATAGAAAAATGTCTTTGAATTTTTAAAGCATTTTAGAACGCTTATTTCCTCATTTTAAGCTTCTCAGAACACTTTATTTCGCATAGGCATACATAGTAAACTTTAGGGTCACGCTGTGTACCCCCTAATTGACCTATAATTATTTCCTTTGGTGGGGTACACTATTACCCTGTAATATAATACCTGGTCCAATTTAAATATTATGGGTCAATATTAAGGTCTGATATTGCGCCTTGCGTTAGTTAACCATTGAAAGATGTCTTTGAATTTTTAAAGCATTTTAGAACGCTTATTTCTTCATTTTAAGCTTCTCAGAGCACTCTATTTCGCATAGGCATACATAGTAAAATTTAGGATCACGCTGTATACCCCCTAAATGACCTATAATTATTTCCTGTGGTAGGGTACACTATAACCCTGTAATATATTACGTGGTCCAATTAAAAATTATAGGTCAATATTAAGGTCCGATACCGTGCCGTTAGTTAACATAGAAAAGTGTCTTCGTATTTCCTTGTTTTAATGCACTATTTAAAATATACATAGTGTACCCCCTAATTGACCTATAATTATTTCCTGTGGTAGGGTACACTATTACCCTGTAATATAATACCTGGTCCAATTTAATATTATGGGTCAATATTAAGGTCTGATATTGCGCCTTGCGTTAGTTAACCATTGAAAGATGTCTTTGAATTTTTAAAGCATTTTAGAACGCTTATTTCTTCATTTTAAGCTTCTCAGAACACTCTATTTCGCATAGGCATACATAGTAAAATTTAGGGTCACGCTGCGTACCCCCTAAATGACCTATAATTATTTCCTGTGGTAGGGTACACTATTACCCTCTAATATAATACGTGGTCCAATTTAAAAATTATAGGTCAATATTAAGGTCCGATACCGTGCCGTTAGTTAACATTGAAAAATGTCTTTGAATTTTTAAAGCATTTTAGAACGCTTATTTCCTCATTTTAAGCTTCTCAGAACACTTTATTTCGCATATACATACATAGTAAACTTTAGGGTCTCTCTGTGTACCCCCTTATTGACCTATAATTATTTCCTGTGGTAGGGTACACTATAACCCTGTAATATAATACGTGTCCAATTTAAAAATTATAGGTCAATATTAAGTTCCGATACCGTGACGTTAGTTAACATAGAAAGTGTCTTCGTATTTCCTTGTTTTAATGCACTATTTAAAATATACATAGTGTACCCCCTAATTGACCTATAATTATTTCCTGTGGTAGGGTACACTATTACCCTGTAATACAATACCTATTCCAATTTAAATATTATGGGTCAATATTAAGGTCTGATATTGCGCCTTGCGTTAGTTAACCATTGAAAGATGTCTTTGAATTTTTAAGCATTTTAGAACGCTTATTTCTTCATTTTAAGCTTCTCAGAGCACTCTATTTCGCATAGGCATACATAGTAAAATTTAGGGTCACGCTGTATACCCCCTAAATGACCTATAATTATTTCCTGTGGTAGGGTACACTATAACCCTGTAATATATTACGTGGTCCAATTTAAAAATTATAGGTCAATATTAAGGTCCGATACCGTGCCGTTAGTTAACATAGAAAAGTGTCTTCGTATTTCCTTGTTTTAATGCACTATTTAAAATATACATAGTGTACCCCCTAATTGACCTATAATTATTTCCTGTGGTAGGGTACACTATTACCCTGTAATATAATACCTGGTCCAATTTAAATATTATGGGTCAATATTAAGGTCTGATATTGCGCCTTGCGTTAGTTAACCATTGAAAGATGTCTTTGAATTTTTAAAGCATTTTAGAACGCTTATTTCTTCATTTTAAGCTTCTAAGAACACTCTATTTCGCATAGGCATACATAGTAAAATTTAGGGTCACGCTGCGTACCCCCTAAATGACCTATAATTATTTCCTGTGGTAGGGTACACTATTACCCTCTAATATAATACGTGGTCCAATTTAAAATTATAGGTCAATATTAAGGTCCGATACCGTGCCGTTAGTTAACATTGAAAAATGTCTTTGAATTTTTAAGGCATTTTAGAACGCTTATTTCCTCATTTTAAGCTTCTCAGAACACTTTATTTCGCATATACATACATAGTAAACTTTAGGGTCTCTCTGTGTACCCCCTTATTGACCTATAATTATTTCCTGTGGTAGGGTACACTATAACCCTGTAATATAATACGTGGTCCAATTTAAAAATTATAGGTCAATATTAAGGTCCGATACCGTGCCGTTAGTTAACATAGAAAAGTGTCTTTGTATTTCCTTGTTTTAATGCACTATTTAAAATATACATAGTGTACCCCTAATTGACCTATAATTATTTCCTGTGGTAGGGTACACTATTACCCTGTAATATAATACCTGGTCCAATTTAAATATTGTGGGTCAATATTAAGGTCTGATATTGCGCCTTGCGTTAGTTAACCATTGAAAGATGTCTTTGAATTTTAAAGCATTTAGAACGCTTATTTCTTCATTTTAAGCTTCTCAGAACACTCTATTTCGCATAGGCATACATAGTAAATTTTAGGGTCACGCTGTGTACCACCTAATTGACCTATAAATATTTCCTGTGGTAAGGTACACTATTACCCTGTAATATAATACGTGGTACAATTTAAAAATTATAGGTCAATATTAAGGTCCGATACCGTGCCGTTAGTTAACATAGAAAAGTGTCTTCGTATTTCCTTGTTTTAATGCACTATTTAAAATATACATAGTGTACCCCCTAATTGACCTATAATTATTTCCTGTGGTAGGGTACATTATTACCCTGTAATATAATACCTATTCCAATTTAAATATTATGGGTCAATATTAAGGTCAGATATTGCGCCTTGCGTTAGTTAACCATTGAAAGATGTCTTTGAATTTTTAAAGCATTTTAGAACGCTTATTTCTTCATTTTAAGCATCTCAGAACACTCTATTTCGCATAGGCATACATAGTAAAATTTAGGGTCACGCTGTGTACCCCCTAAATGACCTATAATTATATCCTGTGGTAGGGTACACTATTACCCTGTAATATAATACGTGGTCCAATTTAAAAATTATAGGTCAATATTAAGGTCCGATACCGTGCCGTTAGTTAACATAGAAAAATGTCTTTGAATTTTTAAAGCATTTTAGAACGCTTATTTCCTCATTTTAAGCTTCTCAGAACAATTTATTTCGCATAGGCATACATAGTAAACTTTAGGGTCACGCTGTGTACCCCCTAATTGACCTATAATTATTTCCTTTGGTTTGGGTACACTATTACCCTGTAATATAATACCTGGTTCAATTTAAAAATTATAGGTCAATAATAAGGTCCGATACCGTGCCGTTAGTTAACATAGAAAAATGTCTTTGAATTTTTAAAGCATTTTAGAACGCTTATTTCTTCATTTTAAGCTTCTCAGAGCACTCTATTTCGCATAGGCATACATTGTAAAATTTAGGGTCACGCTGTGTACCCCCTAAATGACCTATAATTATTTCCTGTGGTAGGGCACACTATTACCCTGTAATATAATACGTGGTCCAATTTAAAATTTATAGGTCAATATTAAGTTCCGATACCGTGCCGTTAGTTAACATTGAAAAATGTCTTCGTATTTCCTTGTTTTAATGCACTATTTAAAATATACATAGTGTACCCCCTAATTGACCTATAATTATTTCCTGTGGTAGGGTACACTATTACCCTGTAATACAATACCTGGTTCAATTTAAATATTATGGGTCAATATTAAGGTTTGATATTGCGCCTTGCGTTAGTTAACCATTGAAAGATGTCTTTGAATTTTTAAAGCATTTTAGAACGCTTATTTCTTCATTTTAAGCTTCTCAGAACACTCTATTTCGCATAGGCATACATAGTAAAATTTAGGGTCACGCTGTGTACCCCCTAAATGACCTATAATTATTTCCTGTGGTAGGGTACACTATTACCCTCTAATATAATACGTGGTCCAATTTAAAAATTATAGGTCAATATTAAGGTCCGATACCGTGCCGTTAGTTAACATAGAAAAATGTCTTTGAATTTTTAAAGCATTTTAGAACGCTTATTTCCTCATTTTAAGCTTCTCAGAACACTCTATTTCGCATAGGCATACATAGTAAATTTTAGGGTCACGCTGTGTACCACCTAATTAACCTATAATTATTTCCTGTGGTAAGGTACACTATTACCTTGTAATATAATACGTGGTACAATTTAAAAATTATAGGTCAATATTAAGGTCCGATACCGTGCCGTTAGTTAACATAGAAAAGTGTCTTCGTATTTCCTTGTTTTAATGCACTATTTAAAATATACATAGTGTACCCCCTAATTGACCTATAATTATTTCCTGTGGTAGGGTACACTATTACCCTGTAATATAATACCTGGTCTAATTTAAATATTATGGGTCAATATTAAGGTCTGATATTGCGCCTTGCGCTAGTTAAACATTGAAAGATGTCTTTGAATTTTTAAAGCATTTTAGAACGCTTATTTCTTCATTTTAAGCTTCTCAGAACACTCTATTTCGCATAAGCATACATAGTAAAATTTAGGGTCACGCTGTGTACCCCCTAAATGACCTATAATTATTTCCTGTGGTAGGGTACACTATTACCCTGTAATATAATACGTGGTCCAATTTAAAAATTATAGGTCAATATTAAGGACCGATACCGTGCCGTTAGTTAACATTGAAAAATGTCTTTGAATTTTTAAAGCATTTTAGAACGCTTATTTCCTCATTTTAAGCTTCTCAGAACACTTTATTTCGCATAGGCATACATAGTAAACTTTAGGGTCTCTCTGTGTACCCCCTAATTGGCCTATAATTATTTCCTGTGATGGGTACACTATAACCCTGTAATATAATACGTGGTCCAATTTAAAAATTATAGGTCAATATTAAGGTCCGATACCGTGCCGTTAGTTAACATAGAAAAGTGTCTTCGTATTTCCTTGTTTTAATGCACTATTTAAAATATACATAGTGTACCCCCTAATTGACCTATAATTATTTCCTGTGGTAGGGTACACTATTACCCTGTAATATAATACCTGGTCGAATTTAAATATTATGGGTCAATATTAAGGTCTGATATTGCGCCTTGCGTTAGTTAACCATTGAAAGATGTCTTTGAATTTTTAAAGCATTTTAGAACGCTTATTTCTTCATTTTAAGCTTCTCAGAACACTCTATTTCGCATAGGCATACATAGTAAATTTTAGGGTCACGCTGTGTACCACCTAATTGACCTATAATTATTTCCTGTGGTAAGGTACACTATTACCCTGTAATATAATACGTGGTACAATTTAAAAATTATAGGTCAATTTTAAGGTTCGATACCGTGCCGTTAGTTAACATAGAAAAGTGTCTTCGTATTTCCTTGTTTTAATGCACTATTTAAAATATACATAGTGTACCCCCTAATTGACCTATAATTATTTCCTGTGGTAGGGTACACTATTACCCTGTAATATAATACCTGGTCCAATTTAAATATTATGGGTCAATATTAAGGTCTGATATTGCGCCTTGCGCTAGTTAACCATTGAAAGATGTCTTTGAATTTTTAAAGCATTTTAGAACGCTTATTTCTTTATTTTAAGCTTCTCAGAACACTCTATTTCGCATAAGCATACATAGTAAAATTTAGGGTCACGCTGTGTACCCCCTAAATGACCTATAATTATTTCTGTGGTAGGGTACACTATTACCCTGTAATATAATACGTGGTCCAATTTAAAAATTATAGGTCAATATTAAGGTCCGATACCGTGCCGTTAGTTAACATTGAAAAATGTCTTTGAATTTTTAAAGCATTTTAGAACGCTTATTTCCTCATTTTAAGCTTCTCAGAACACTTTATTTCGCATATACATACATAGTAAACTTTAGGGTCTCTCTGTGTACCCCCTAATTGACCTATAATTATTTCCTGTGGTAGGGTACACTATAACCCTGTAATATAATACGTGGTCCAATTTAAAAATTATAGGTCAATATTAAGTTCCGATACCGTGACGTTAGTTAACATAGAAAAGTGTCTTCGTATTTCCTTGTTTTAATGCACTATTTAAAATATACATAGTGTACCCCCTAATTGACCTATAATTATTTCCTGTGGTAGGGTACACTATTACCCTGTAATATAATACCTATTCCAATTTAAATATTTTGGGTCAATATAAGGTCTGATATTGCTCCTTGCGTTAGTTAACCATTGAAAGATGTCTTTGAATTTTTAAAGCATTTTAGAACGCTTATTTCTTCATTTTAAGCATCTCAGAACACTCTATTTCGCATAGGCATACATAGTAATAGTAAAATTTAGGGTTACGCTGTGTACCCCCTAAATGACCTATAATTATATCCTGTGGTAGGGTACACTATTACCCTGTAATATAATACGTGGTCCAATTTAAAAATTATAGGTCAATATTAAGGTCCGATACCGTGCCGTTAGTTAACATAGAAAAATGTCTTTGAATTTTTAAAGCATTTTAGAACGCTTATTTCCTCATTTTAAGCTTCTCAGAACACTTTATTTCGCATAGGCATACATAGTAAACTTTAGGGTCACGCTGTGTACCCCCTAATTGACCTATAATTATTTCCTGTGGTAGGGTACACTATTACCCTGTAATATAATAGGTGGTCCAATTTAAAAATTATAGGTCAATATTAAGGTCCGATACCGTGCCGTTAGTTAGCATAGAAAAATGTCTTTGAATTTTTAAAGCATTTTAGAACGCTTATTTCCTCATTTTAAGCTTCTCAGAACACTTCATTTCGCATAGGCATACATAGAAAACTTTAGGGTCACTCTGCGTACCCCCTAATTGACCTATAATTATTTCCTGTGGTAGGGTACACTATAACCCTGTAATATAATACGTGGTCCAATTTAAAAATTATAGGTCAATATTAAGGTCCGATACCGTGCCGTTAGTTAACATAGAAAAGTGTCTTTGTATTTCCTTGTTTTAATGCACTATTTAAAATATACATAGTGTACCCCCTAATTGACCTATAATTATTTCCTGTGGTAGGGTACACTATTACCCTGTAATATAATACCTGGTCCAATTTAAATATTGTGGGTCAATATTAAGGTCTGATATTGCGCCTTGCGTTAGTTAACCATTGAAAGATGTCTTTGAATTTTTAAAGCATTTTAGAACGCTTATTTCTTCATTTTAAGCTTCTCAGAACACTCTATTTCGCATAGGCATACATAGTAAATTTTAGGGTCACGCTGTGTACCACCTAATTGACCTATAAATATTTCCTGTGGTAAGGTACACTATTACCCTGTAATATAATACGTGGTACAATTTAAAAATTATAGGTCAATATTAAGGTCCGATACCGTGCCGTTAGTTAACATAGAAAAGTGTCTTCGTATTTCCTTGTTTTAATGCACTATTTAAAATATACATAGTGTACCCCCTAATTGACCTATAATTATTTCCTGTGGTAGGGTACATTATTACCCTGTAATATAATACCTATTCCAATTTAAATATTATGGGTCAATATTAAGGTCAGATATTGCGTCTTGCGTTAGTTAACCATTGAAAGATGTCTTTGAATTTTTAAAGCATTTTAGAACGCTTATTTCTTCATTTTAAGCATCTCAGAACACTCTATTTCGCATAGGCATACATAGTAAAATTTAGGGTCACGCTGTGTACCCCCTAAATGACCTATAATTATATCCTGTGGTAGGGTACACTATTACCCTGTAATATAATACGTGGTCCAATTTAAAAATTATAGGTCAATATTAAGGTCCGATACCGTGCCGTTAGTTAACATAGAAAAATGTCTTTGAATTTTTAAAGCATTTTAGAACGCTTATTTCCTCATTTTAAGCTTCTCAGAACAATTTATTTCGCATAGGCATACATAGTAAACTTTAGGGTCACGCTGTGTACCCCCTAATTGACCTATAATTATTTCCTTTGGTTTGGGTACACTATTACCCTGTAATATAATACCTGGTTCAATTTAAAAATTATAGGTCAATAATAAGGTCCGATACCGTGCCGTTAGTTAACATAGAAAAATGTCTTTGAATTTTTAAAGCATTTTAGAACGCTTATTTCTTCATTTTAAGCTTCTCAGAGCACTCTATTTCGCATAGGCATACATTGTAAAATTTAGGGTCACGCTGTGTACCCCCTAAATGACCTATAATTATTTCCTGTGGTAGGGCACACTATTACCCTGTAATATAATACGTGGTCCAATTTAAAATTTATAGGTCAATATTATGTTCCGATACCGTGCCGTTAGTTAACATTGAAAAATGTCTTCGTATTTCCTTGTTTTAATGCACTATTTAAAATATACATAGTGTACCCCCTAATTGACCTATAATTATTTCCTGTGGTAGGGTACACTATTACCCTGTAATACAATACCTGGTTCAATTTAAATATTATGGGTCAATATTAAGGTTTGATATTGCGCCTTGCGTTAGTTAACCATTGAAAGATGTCTTTGAATTTTTAAAGCATTTTAGAACGCTTATTTCTTCATTTTAAGCTTCTCAGAACACTCTATTTCGCATAGGCATACATAGTAAAATTTAGGGTCACGCTGTGTACCCCCTAAATGACCTATAATTATTTCCTGTGGTAGGGTACACTATTACCCTCTAATATAATACGTGGTCCAATTTAAAAATTATAGGTCAATATTAAGGTCCGATACCGTGCCGTTAGTTAACATAGAAAAATGTCTTTGAATTTTTAAAGCATTTTAGAACGCTTATTTCCTCATTTTAAGCTTCTCAGAACACTCTATTTCGCATAGGCATACATAGTAAATTTTAGGGTCACGCTGTGTACCACCTAATTAACCTATAATTATTTCCTGTGGTAAGGTACACTATTACCTTGTAATATAATACGTGGTACAATTTAAAAATTATAGGTCAATATTAAGGTCCGATACCGTGCCGTTAGTTAACATAGAAAAGTGTCTTCGTATTTCCTTGTTTTAATGCACTATTTAAAATATACATAGTGTACCCCCTAATTGACCTATAATTATTTCCTGTGGTAGGGTACACTATTACCCTGTAATATAATACCTGGTCTAATTTAAATATTATGGGTCAATATTAAGGTCTGATATTGCGCCTTGCGCTAGTTAAACATTGAAAGATGTCTTTGAATTTTTAAAGCATTTTAGAACGCTTATTTCTTCATTTTAAGCTTCTCAGAACACTCTATTTCGCATAAGCATACATAGTAAAATTTAGGGTCACGCTGTGTACCCCCTAAATGACCTATAATTATTTCCTGTGGTAGGGTACACTATTACCCTGTAATATAATACGTGGTCCAATTTAAAAATTATAGGTCAATATTAAGGACCGATACCGTGCCGTTAGTTAACATTGAAAAATGTCTTTGAATTTTTAAAGCATTTTAGAACGCTTATTTCCTCATTTTAAGCTTCTCAGAACACTTTATTTCGCATAGGCATACATAGTAAACTTTAGGGTCTCTCTGTGTACCCCCTAATTGGCCTATAATTATTTCCTGTGATGGGTACACTATAACCCTGTAATATAATACGTGGTCCAATTTAAAAATTATAGGTCAATATTAAGGTCCGATACCGTGCCGTTAGTTAACATAGAAAAGTGTCTTCGTATTTCCTTGTTTTAATGCACTATTTAAAATATACATAGTGTACCCCCTAATTGACCTATAATTATTTCCTGTGGTAGGGTACACTATTACCCTGTAATATAATACCTGGTCGAATTTAAATATTATGGGTCAATATTAAGGTCTGATATTGCGCCTTGCGTTAGTTAACCATTGAAAGATGTCTTTGAATTTTTAAAGCATTTTAGAACGCTTATTTCTTCATTTTAAGCTTCTCAGAACACTCTATTTCGCATAGGCATACATAGTAAATTTTAGGGTCACGCTGTGTACCACCTAATTGACCTATAATTATTTCCTGTGGTAAGGTACACTATTACCCTGTAATATAATACGTGGTACAATTTAAAAATTATAGGTCAATTTTAAGGTTCGATACCGTGCCGTTAGTTAACATAGAAAAGTGTCTTCGTATTTCCTTGTTTTAATGCACTATTTAAAATATACATAGTGTACCCCCTAATTGACCTATAATTATTTCCTGTGGTAGGGTACACTATTACCCTGTAATATAATACCTGGTCCAATTTAAATATTATGGGTCAATATTAAGGTCTGATATTGCGCCTTGCGCTAGTTAACCATTGAAAGATGTCTTTGAATTTTTAAAGCATTTTAGAACGCTTATTTCTTTATTTTAAGCTTCTCAGAACACTCTATTTCGCATAAGCATACATAGTAAAATTTAGGGTCACGCTGTGTACCCCCTAAATGACCTATAATTATTTCCTGTGGTAGGGTACACTATTACCCTGTAATATAATACGTGGTCCAATTTAAAAATTATAGGTCAATATTAAGGTCCGATACCGTGCCGTTAGTTAACATTGAAAAATGTCTTTGAATTTTTAAAGCATTTTAGAACGCTTATTTCCTCATTTTAAGCTTCTCAGAACACTTTATTTCGCATATACATACATAGTAAACTTTAGGGTCTCTCTGTGTACCCCCTAATTGACCTATAATTATTTCCTGTGGTAGGGTACACTATAACCCTGTAATATAATACGTGGTCCAATTTAAAAATTATAGGTCAATATTAAGTTCCGATACCGTGACGTTAGTTAACATAGAAAAGTGTCTTCGTATTTCCTTGTTTTAATGCACTATTTAAAATATACATAGTGTACCCCCTAATTGACCTATAATTATTTCCTGTGGTAGGGTACACTATTACCCTGTAATATAATACCTATTCCAATTTAAATATTTTGGGTCAATATTAAGGTCTGATATTGCTCCTTGCGTTAGTTAACCATTGAAAGATGTCTTTGAATTTTTAAAGCATTTTAGAACGCTTATTTCTTCATTTTAAGCATCTCAGAACACTCTATTTCGCATAGGCATACATAGTAAAATTTAGGGTTACGCTGTGTACCCCCTAAATGACCTATAATTATATCCTGTGGTAGGGTACACTATTACCCTGTAATATAATACGTGGTCCAATTTAAAAATTATAGGTCAATATTAAGGTCCGATACCGTGCCGTTAGTTAACATAGAAAAATGTCTTTGAATTTTTAAAGCATTTTAGAACGCTTATTTCCTCATTTTAAGCTTCTCAGAACACTTTATTTCGCATAGGCATACATAGTAAACTTTAGGGTCACGCTGTGTACCCCCTAATTGACCTATAATTATTTCCTGTGGTAGGGTACACTATTACCCTGTAATATAATAGGTGGTCCAATTTAAAAATTATAGGTCAATATTAAGGTCCGATACCGTGCCGTTAGTTAGCATAGAAAAATGTCTTTGAATTTTTAAAGCATTTTAGAACGCTTATTTCCTCATTTTAAGCTTCTCAGAACACTTCATTTCGCATAGGCATACATAGAAAACTTTAGGGTCACTCTGCGTACCCCCTAATTGACCTATAATTATTTCCTGTGGTAGGGTACACTATAACCCTGTAATATAATACGTGGTCCAATTTAAAAATTATAGGTCAATATTAAGGTCCGATACCGTGCCGTTAGTTAACATAGAAAAGTGTCTTTGTATTTCCTTGTTTTAATGCACTATTTAAAATATACATAGTGTACCCCCTAATTGACCTATAATTATTTCCTGTGGTAGGGTACACTATTACCCTGTAATATAATACCTGGTCCAATTTAAATATTGTGGGTCAATATTAAGGTCTGATATTGCGCCTTGCGTTAGTTAACCATTGAAAGATGTCTTTGAATTTTTAAAGCATTTTAGAACGCTTATTTCTTCATTTTAAGCTTCTCAGAACACTCTATTTCGCATAGGCATACATAGTAAATTTTAGGGTCACGCTGTGTACCACCTAATTGACCTATAAATATTTCCTGTGGTAAGGTACACTATTACCCTGTAATATAATACGTGGTACAATTTAAAAATTATAGGTCAATATTAAGGTCCGATACCGTGCCGTTAGTTAACATAGAAAAGTGTCTTCGTATTTCCTTGTTTTAATGCACTATTTAAAATATACATAGTGTACCCCCTAATTGACCTATAATTATTTCCTGTGGTAGGGTACATTATTACCCTGTAATATAATACCTATTCCAATTTAAATATTATGGGTCAATATTAAGGTCAGATATTGCGTCTTGCGTTAGTTAACCATTGAAAGATGTCTTTGAATTTTTAAAGCATTTTAGAACGCTTATTTCTTCATTTTAAGCATCTCAGAACACTCTATTTCGCATAGGCATACATAGTAAAATTTAGGGTCACGCTGTGTACCCCCTAAATGACCTATAATTATATCCTGTGGTAGGGTACACTATTACCCTGTAATATAATACGTGGTCCAATTTAAAAATTATAGGTCAATATTAAGGTCCGATACCGTGCCGTTAGTTAACATAGAAAAATGTCTTTGAATTTTTAAAGCATTTTAGAACGCTTATTTCCTCATTTTAAGCTTCTCAGAACAATTTATTTCGCATAGGCATACATAGTAAACTTTAGGGTCACGCTGTGTACCCCCTAATTGACCTATAATTATTTCCTTTGGTTTGGGTACACTATTACCCTGTAATATAATACCTGGTTCAATTTAAAAATTATAGGTCAATAATAAGGTCCGATACCGTGCCGTTAGTTAACATAGAAAAATGTCTTTGAATTTTTAAAGCATTTTAGAATGCTTATTTCTTCATTTTAAGCTTCTCAGAGCACTCTATTTCGCATAGGCATACATAGTAAAATTTAGGGTCACGCTGTGTACCCCCTAAATGACCTATAATTATTTCCTGTGGTAGGGCACACTATTACCCTGTAATATAATACGTGGTCCAATTTAAAATTTATAGGTCAATATTAAGTTCCGATACCGTGCCGTTAGTTAACATTGAAAAATGTCTTCGTATTTCCTTGTTTTAATGCACTATTTAAAATATACATAGTGTACCCCCTAATTGACCTATAATTATTTCCTGTGGTAGGGTACACTATTACCCTGTAATACAATACCTGGTTCAATTTAAATATTATGGGTCAATATTAAGGTTTGATATTGCGCCTTGCGTTAGTTAACCATTGAAAGATGTCTTTGAATTTTTAAAGCATTTTAGAACGCTTATTTCTTCATTTTAAGCTTCTCAGAACACTCTATTTCGCATAGGCATACATAGTAAAATTTAGGGTCACGCTGTGTACCCCCTAAATGACCTATAATTATTTCCTGTGGTAGGGTACACTATTACCCTCTAATATAATACGTGGTCCAATTTAAAAATTATAGGTCAATATTAAGGTCCGATACCGTGCCGTTAGTTAACATAGAAAAATGTCTTTGAATTTTTAAAGCATTTTAGAACGCTTATTTCCTCATTTTAAGCTTCTCAGAACACTCTATTTCGCATAGTCATACATAGTAAATTTTAGGGTCACGCTGTGTACCACCTAATTAACCTATAATTATTTCCTGTGGTAAGGTACACTATTACCTTGTAATATAATACGTGGTACAATTTAAAAATTATAGGTCAATATTAAGGTCCGATACCGTGCCGTTAGTTAACATAGAAAAGTGTCTTCGTATTTCCTTGTTTTAATGCACTATTTAAAATATACATAGTGTACCCCCTAATTGACCTATAATTATTTCCTGTGGTAGGGTACACTATTACCCTGTAATATAATACCTGGTCTAATTTAAATATTATGGGTCAATATTAAGGTCTGATATTGCGCCTTGCGCTAGTTAAACATTGAAAGATGTCTTTGAATTTTTAAAGCATTTTAGAACGCTTATTTCTTCATTTTAAGCTTCTCAGAACACTCTATTTCGCATAAGCATACATAGTAAAATTTAGGGTCACGCTGTGTACCCCCTAAATGACCTATAATTATTTCCTGTGGTAGGGTACACTATTACCCTGTAATATAATACGTGGTCCAATTTAAAAATTATAGGTCAATATTAAGGACCGATACCGTGCCGTTAGTTAACATTGAAAAATGTCTTTGAATTTTTAAAGCATTTTAGAACGCTTATTTCCTCATTTTAAGCTTCTCAGAACACTTTATTTCGCATAGGCATACATAGTAAACTTTAGGGTCTCTCTGTGTACCCCCTAATTGGCCTATAATTATTTCCTGTGATGGGTACACTATAACCCTGTAATATAATACGTGGTCCAATTTAAAAATTATAGGTCAATATTAAGGTCCGATACCGTGCCGTTAGTTAACATAGAAAAGTGTCTTCGTATTTCCTTGTTTTAATGCACTATTTAAAATATACATAGTGTACCCCCTAATTGACCTATAATTATTTCCTGTGGTAGGGTACACTATTACCCTGTAATATAATACCTGGTCGAATTTAAATATTATGGGTCAATATTAAGGTCTGATATTGCGCCTTGCGTTAGTTAACCATTGAAAGATGTCTTTGAATTTTTAAAGCATTTTAGAACGCTTATTTCTTCATTTTAAGCTTCTCAGAACACTCTATTTCGCATAGGCATACATAGTAAATTTTAGGGTCACGCTGTGTACCACCTAATTGACCTATAATTATTTCCTGTGGTAAGGTACACTATTACCCTGTAATATAATACGTGGTACAATTTAAAAATTATAGGTCAATTTTAAGGTTCGATACCGTGCCGTTAGTTAACATAGAAAAGTGTCTTCGTATTTCCTTGTTTTAATGCACTATTTAAAATATACATAGTGTACCCCCTAATTGACCTATAATTATTTCCTGTGGTAGGGTACACTATTACCCTGTAATATAATACCTGGTCCAATTTAAATATTATGGGTCAATATTAAGGTCTGATATTGCGCCTTGCGCTAGTTAACCATTGAAAGATGTCTTTGAATTTTTAAAGCATTTTAGAACGCTTATTTCTTTATTTTAAGCTTCTCAGAACACTCTATTTCGCATAAGCATACATAGTAAAATTTAGGGTCACGCTGTGTACCCCCTAAATGACCTATAATTATTTCCTGTGGTAGGGTACACTATTACCCTGTAATATAATACGTGGTCCAATTTAAAAATTATAGGTCAATATTAAGGTCCGATACCGTGCCGTTAGTTAACATTGAAAAATGTCTTTGAATTTTTAAAGCATTTTAGAACGCTTATTTCCTCATTTTAAGCTTCTCAGAACACTTTATTTCGCATATACATACATAGTAAACTTTAGGGTCTCTCTGTGTATCCCCTAATTGACCTATAATTATTTCCTGTGGTAGGGTACACTATAACCCTGTAATATAATACGTGGTCCAATTTAAAAATTATAGGTCAATATTAAGTTCCGATACCGTGACGTTAGTTAACATAGAAAAGTGTCTTCGTATTTCCTTGTTTTAATGCACTATTTAAAATATACATAGTGTACCCCCTAATTGACCTATAATTATTTCCTGTGGTAGGGTACACTATTACCCTGTAATATAATACCTATTCCAATTTAAATATTTTGGGTCAATATTAAGGTCTGATATTGCTCCTTGCGTTAGTTAACCATTGAAAGATGTCTTTGAATTTTTAAAGCATTTTAGAACGCTTATTTCTTCATTTTAAGCATCTCAGAACACTCTATTTCGCATAGGCATACATAGTAAAATTTAGGGTCACGCTGTGTACCCCCTAAATGACCTATAATTATATCCTGTGGTAGGGTACACTATTACCCTGTAATATAATACGTGGTCCAATTTAAAAATTATAGGTCAATATTAAGGTCCGATACCGTGCCGTTAGTTAACATAGAAAAATGTCTTTGAATTTTTAAAGCATTTTAGAACGCTTATTTCCTCATTTTAAGCTTCTCAGAACACTTTATTTCGCATAGGCATACATAGTAAACTTTAGGGTCACGCTGTGTACCCCCTAATTGACCTATAATTATTTCCTTTGGTGGGGTACACTATTACCCTGTAATATAATACCTGGTCCAATTTAAATATTATGGGTCAATATTAAGGTCTGATATTGCGCCTTGCGTTAGTTAACCATTGAAAGATGTCTTTGAATTTTTAAAGCATTTTAGAACGCTTATTTCTTCATTTTAAGCTTCTCAGAGCACTCTATTTCGCATAGGCATACATAGTAAAATTTAGGGTCACGCTGTATACCCCCTAAATGACCTATAATTATTTCCTGTGGTAGGGTACACTATAACCCTGTAATATATTACGTGGTCCAATTTAAAAATTATAGGTCAATATTAAGGTCCGATACCGTGCCGTTAGTTAACATAGAAAAGTGTCTTCGTATTTCCTTGTTTTAATGCACTATTTAAAATATACATAGTGTACCCCCTAATTGACCTATAATTATTTCCTGTGGTAGGGTACACTATTACCCTGTAATATAATACCTGGTCCAATTTAAATATTATGGGTCAATATTAAGGTCTGATATTGCGCCTTGCGTTAGTTAACCATTGAAAGATGTCTTTGAATTTTTAAAGCATTTTAGAACGCTTATTTCTTCATTTTAAGCTTCTCAGAACACTCTATTTCGCATAGGCATACATAGTAAAATTTAGGGTCACGCTGCGTACCCCCTAAATGACCTATAATTATTTCCTGTGGTAGGGTACACTATTACCCTCTAATATAATACGTGGTCCAATTTAAAAATTATAGGTCAATATTAAGGTCCGATACCGTGCCGTTAGTTAACATAGAAAAATGTCTTTGAATTTTTAAAGCATTTTAGAACGCTTATTTCCTCATTTTAAGCTTCTCAGAACACTCTATTTCGCATAGGCATACATAGTAAATTTTAGGGTCACGCTGTGTACCACCTAATTGCCCTATAATTATTTCCTGTGGTAAGGTACACTATTACCTTGTAATATAATACGTGGTACAATTTAAAAATTATAGGTCAATATTAAGGTCCGATACCGTGCCGTTAGTTAACATAGAAAAGTGTCTTCGTATTTCCTTGTTTTAATGCACTATTTAAAATATACATAGTGTACCCCCTAATTGACCTATAATTATTTCCTGTGGTAGGGTACACTATTACCCTGTAATATAATACCTGGTCCAATTTAAATATTATGGGTCAATATTAAGGTCTGATATTGCGCCTTGCGCTAGTTAACCATTGAAAGATGTCTTTGAATTTTTAAAGCATTTTAGAACGCTTATTTCTTCATTTTAAGCTTCTCAGAACACTCTATTTCGCATAAGTATACATAGTAAAATTTAGGGTCACGCTGTGTACCCCCTAAATGACCTATAATTATTTCCTGTGGTAGGGTACACTATTACCCTGTAATATAATACGTGGTCCAATTTAAAAATTATAGGTCAATATTAAGGACCGATACCGTGCCGTTAGTTAACATTGAAAAATGTCTTTGAATTTTTAAAGCATTTTAGAACGCTTATTTCCTCATTTTAAGCTTCTCAGAACACTTTATTTCGCATAGGCATACATAGTAAACTTTAGGGTCTCTCTGTGTACCCCCTAATTGACCTATAATTATTTCCTGTGATGGGTACACTATAACCCTGTAATATAATACGTGGTCCAATTTAAAAATTATAGGTCAATATTAAGGTCCGATACCGTGTCGTTAGTTAACATAGAAAAGTGTCTTCGTATTTCCTTGTTTTAATGCACTATTTAAAATATACATAGTGTACCCCCTAATTGACCTATAATTATTTCCTGTGGTAGGGTACACTATTACCCTGTAATATAATACCTGGTCCAATTTAAATATTATGGGTCAATATTAAGGTCTGATATTGCGCCTTGCGTTAGTTAACCATTGAAAGATGTCTTTGAATTTTTAAAGCATTTTAGAACGCTTATTTCTTCATTTTAAGCTTCTCAGAACACTCTATTTCGCATAGGCATACATAGTAAATTTTAGGGTCACGCTGTGTACCCCCTAATTGACCTATAATTATTTCCTGTGGTAGGGTACACTATTACCCTGTAATACAATACCTGGTTCAATTTAAATATTATGGGTCAATATTAAGGTTTGATATTGCGCCTTGCGTTAGTTAACCATTGAAAGATGTCTTTGAATTTTTAAAGCATTTTAGAACGCTTATTTCTTCATTTTAAGCTTCTCAGAACACTCTATTTCGCATAGGCATACATAGTAAAATTTAGGGTCACGCTGTGTACCCCCTAAATGACCTATAATTATTTCCTGTGGTAGGGTACACTATTACCCTCTAATATAATACGTGGTCCAATTTAAAAATTATAGGTCAATATTAAGGTCCGATACCGTGCCGTTAGTTAACATAGAAAAATGTCTTTGAATTTTTAAAGCATTTTAGAACGCTTATTTCCTCATTTTAAGCTTCTCAGAACACTTTATTTCGCATAGGCATACATAGTAAATTTTAGGGTCACGCTGTGTACCACCTAATTGACCTATAATTATTTCCTGAGGTAAGGTACACTATTACCTTGTAATATAATAAGTGGTACAATTTAAAAATTATAGGTCAATATTAAGGTCCGATACCGTGCCGTTAGTTAACATAGAAAAGTGTCTTCGTATTTCCTTGTTTTAATGCACTATTTAAAATATACATAGTGTACCCCCTAATTGACCTATAATTATTTCCTGTGGTAGGGTACACTATTACCCTGTAATATAATACCTGGTCCAATTTAAATATTATGGGTCAATATTAAGGTCTGATATTGCGCCTTGCGCTAGTTAACCATTGAAAGATGTCTTTGAATTTTTAAAGCATTTTAGAACGCTTATTTCTTCATTTTAAGCTTCTCAGAGCACTCTATTTCGCATAGGCATACATAGTAAAATTTAGGGTCACGCTGTATACCCCCTAAATGACCTATAATTATTTCCTGTGGTAGGGTACACTATAACCCTGTAATATATTACGTGGTCCAATTTAAAAATTATAGGTCAATATTAAGGTCCGATACCGTGCCGTTAGTTAACATAGAAAAGTGTCTTCGTATTTCCTTGTTTTAATGCACTATTTAAAATATACATAGTGTACCCCCTAATTGACCTATAATTATTTCCTGTGGTAGGGTACACTATTACCCTGTAATATAATACCTGGTCCAATTTAAATATTATGGGTCAATATTAAGGTCTGATATTGCGCCTTGCGTTAGTTAACCATTGAAAGATGTCTTTGAATTTTTAAAGCATTTTAGAACGCTTATTTCTTCATTTTAAGCTTCTCAGAACACTCTATTTCGCATAGGCATACATAGTAAAATTTAGGGTCACGCTGCGTACCCCCTAAATGACCTATAATTATTTCCTGTGGTAGGGTACACTATTACCCTCTAATATAATACGTGGTCCAATTTAAAAATTATAGGTCAATATTAAGGTCCGATACCGTGCCGTTAGTTAACATAGAAAAATGTCTTTGAATTTTTAAAGCATTTTAGAACGCTTATTTCCTCATTTTAAGCTTCTCAGAACACTCTATTTCGCATAGGCATACATAGTAAATTTTAGGGTCACGCTGTGTACCACCTAATTGCCCTATAATTATTTCCTGTGGTAAGGTACACTATTACCTTGTAATATAATACGTGGTACAATTTAAAAATTATAGGTCAATATTAAGGTCCGATACCGTGCCGTTAGTTAACATAGAAAAGTGTCTTCGTATTTCCTTGTTTTAATGCACTATTTAAAATATACATAGTGTACCCCCTAATTGACCTATAATTATTTCCTGTGGTAGGGTACACTATTACCCTGTAATATAATACCTGGTCCAATTTAAATATTATGGGTCAATATTAAGGTCTGATATTGCGCCTTGCGCTAGTTAACCATTGAAAGATGTCTTTGAATTTTTAAAGCATTTTAGAACGCTTATTTCTTCATTTTAAGCTTCTCAGAACACTCTATTTCGCATAAGTATACATAGTAAAATTTAGGGTCACGCTGTGTACCCCCTAAATGACCTATAATTATTTCCTGTGGTAGGGTACACTATTACCCTGTAATATAATACGTGGTCCAATTTAAAAATTATAGGTCAATATTAAGGACCGATACCGTGCCGTTAGTTAACATTGAAAAATGTCTTTGAATTTTTAAAGCATTTTAGAACGCTTATTTCCTCATTTTAAGCTTCTCAGAACACTTTATTTCGCATAGGCATACATAGTAAACTTTAGGGTCTCTCTGTGTACCCCCTAATTGACCTATAATTATTTCCTGTGATGGGTACACTATAACCCTGTAATATAATACGTGGTCCAATTTAAAAATTATAGGTCAATATTAAGGTCCGATACCGTGTCGTTAGTTAACATAGAAAAGTGTCTTCGTATTTCCTTGTTTTAATGCACTATTTAAAATATACATAGTGTACCCCCTAATTGACCTATAATTATTTCCTGTGGTAGGGTACACTATTACCCTGTAATATAATACCTGGTCCAATTTAAATATTATGGGTCAATATTAAGGTCTGATATTGCGCCTTGCGTTAGTTAACCATTGAAAGATGTCTTTGAATTTTTAAAGCATTTTAGAACGCTTATTTCTTCATTTTAAGCTTCTCAGAACACTCTATTTCGCATAGGCATACATAGTAAATTTTAGGGTCACGCTGTGTACCCCCTAATTGACCTATAATTATTTCCTGTGGTAGGGTACACTATTACCCTGTAATACAATACCTGGTTCAATTTAAATATTATGGGTCAATATTAAGGTTTGATATTGCGCCTTGCGTTAGTTAACCATTGAAAGATGTCTTTGAATTTTTAAAGCATTTTAGAACGCTTATTTCTTCATTTTAAGCTTCTCAGAACACTCTATTTCGCATAGGCATACATAGTAAAATTTAGGGTCACGCTGTGTACCCCCTAAATGACCTATAATTATTTCCTGTGGTAGGGTACACTATTACCCTCTAATATAATACGTGGTCCAATTTAAAAATTATAGGTCAATATTAAGGTCCGATACCGTGCCGTTAGTTAACATAGAAAAATGTCTTTGAATTTTTAAAGCATTTTAGAACGCTTATTTCCTCATTTTAAGCTTCTCAGAACACTTTATTTCGCATAGGCATACATAGTAAATTTTAGGGTCACGCTGTGTACCACCTAATTGACCTATAATTATTTCCTGAGGTAAGGTACACTATTACCTTGTAATATAATAAGTGGTACAATTTAAAAATTATAGGTCAATATTAAGGTCCGATACCGTGCCGTTAGTTAACATAGAAAAGTGTCTTCGTATTTCCTTGTTTTAATGCACTATTTAAAATATACATAGTGTACCCCCTAATTGACCTATAATTATTTCCTGTGGTAGGGTACACTATTACCCTGTAATATAATACCTGGTCCAATTTAAATATTATGGGTCAATATTAAGGTCTGATATTGCGCCTTGCGCTAGTTAACCATTGAAAGATGTCTTTGAATTTTTAAAGCATTTTAGAACGCTTATTTCTTCATTTTAAGCTTCTCAGAGCACTCTATTTCGCATAGGCATACATAGTAAAATTTAGGGTCACGCTGTATACCCCCTAAATGACCTATAATTATTTCCTGTGGTAGGGTACACTATAACCCTGTAATATATTACGTGGTCCAATTTAAAAATTATAGGTCAATATTAAGGTCCGATACCGTGCCGTTAGTTAACATAGAAAAGTGTCTTCGTATTTCCTTGTTTTAATGCACTATTTAAAATATACATAGTGTACCCCCTAATTGACCTATAATTATTTCCTGTGGTAGGGTACACTATTACCCTGTAATATAATACCTGGTCCAATTTAAATATTATGGGTCAATATTAAGGTCTGATATTGCGCCTTGCGTTAGTTAACCATTGAAAGATGTCTTTGAATTTTTAAAGCATTTTAGAACGCTTATTTCTTCATTTTAAGCTTCTCAGAACACTCTATTTCGCATAGGCATACATAGTAAAATTTAGGGTCACGCTGCGTACCCCCTAAATGACCTATAATTATTTCCTGTGGTAGGGTACACTATTACCCTCTAATATAATACGTGGTCCAATTTAAAAATTATAGGTCAATATTAAGGTCCGATACCGTGCCGTTAGTTAACATAGAAAAATGTCTTTGAATTTTTAAAGCATTTTAGAACGCTTATTTCCTCATTTTAAGCTTCTCAGAACACTCTATTTCGCATAGGCATACATAGTAAATTTTAGGGTCACGCTGTGTACCACCTAATTGCCCTATAATTATTTCCTGTGGTAAGGTACACTATTACCTTGTAATATAATACGTGGTACAATTTAAAAATTATAGGTCAATATTAAGGTCCGATACCGTGCCGTTAGTTAACATAGAAAAGTGTCTTCGTATTTCCTTGTTTTAATGCACTATTTAAAATATACATAGTGTACCCCCTAATTGACCTATAATTATTTCCTGTGGTAGGGTACACTATTACCCTGTAATATAATACCTGGTCCAATTTAAATATTATGGGTCAATATTAAGGTCTGATATTGCGCCTTGCGCTAGTTAACCATTGAAAGATGTCTTTGAATTTTTAAAGCATTTTAGAACGCTTATTTCTTCATTTTAAGCTTCTCAGAACACTCTATTTCGCATAAGTATACATAGTAAAATTTAGGGTCACGCTGTGTACCCCCTAAATGACCTATAATTATTTCCTGTGGTAGGGTACACTATTACCCTGTAATATAATACGTGGTCCAATTTAAAAATTATAGGTCAATATTAAGGACCGATACCGTGCCGTTAGTTAACATTGAAAAATGTCTTTGAATTTTTAAAGCATTTTAGAACGCTTATTTCCTCATTTTAAGCTTCTCAGAACACTTTATTTCGCATAGGCATACATAGTAAACTTTAGGGTCTCTCTGTGTACCCCCTAATTGACCTATAATTATTTCCTGTGATGGGTACACTATAACCCTGTAATATAATACGTGGTCCAATTTAAAAATTATAGGTCAATATTAAGGTCCGATACCGTGTCGTTAGTTAACATAGAAAAGTGTCTTCGTATTTCCTTGTTTTAATGCACTATTTAAAATATACATAGTGTACCCCCTAATTGACCTATAATTATTTCCTGTGGTAGGGTACACTATTACCCTGTAATATAATACCTGGTCCAATTTAAATATTATGGGTCAATATTAAGGTCTGATATTGCGCCTTGCGTTAGTTAACCATTGAAAGATGTCTTTGAATTTTTAAAGCATTTTAGAACGCTTATTTCTTCATTTTAAGCTTCTCAGAACACTCTATTTCGCATAGGCATACATAGTAAATTTTAGGGTCACGCTGTGTACCCCCTAATTGACCTATAATTATTTCCTGTGGTAGGGTACACTATTTCCCTGTAATACAATACCTGGTTCAATTTAAATATTATGGGTCAATATTAAGGTTTGATATTGCGCCTTGCGTTAGTTAACCATTGAAAGATGTCTTTGAATTTTTAAAGCATTTTAGAACGCTTATTTCTTCATTTTAAGCTTCTCAGAACACTCTATTTCGCATAGGCATACATAGTAAAATTTAGGGTCACGCTGTGTACCCCCTAAATGACCTATAATTATTTCCTGTGGTAGGGTACACTATTACCCTCTAATATAATACGTGGTCCAATTTAAAAATTATAGGTCAATATTAAGGTCCGATACCGTGCCGTTAGTTAACATAGAAAAATGTCTTTGAATTTTTAAAGCATTTTAGAACGCTTATTTCCTCATTTTAAGCTTCTCAGAACACTTTATTTCGCATAGGCATACATAGTAAATTTTAGGGTCACGCTGTGTACCACCTAATTGACCTATAATTATTTCCTGAGGTAAGGTACACTATTACCTTGTAATATAATAAGTGGTACAATTTAAAAATTATAGGTCAATATTAAGGTCCGATACCGTGCCGTTAGTTAACATAGAAAAGTGTCTTCGTATTTCCTTGTTTTAATGCACTATTTAAAATATACATAGTGTACCCCCTAATTGACCTATAATTATTTCCTGTGGTAGGGTACACTATTACCCTGTAATATAATACCTGGTCCAATTTAAATATTATGGGTCAATATTAAGGTCTGATATTGCGCCTTGCGCTAGTTAACCATTGAAAGATGTCTTTGAATTTTTAAAGCATTTTAGAACGCTTATTTCTTCATTTTAAGCTTCTCAGAACACTCTATTTCGCATAAGCATACATAGTAAAATTTAGGGTCACGCTGTGTACCCCCTAAATGACCTATAATTATTTCCTGTGGTAGGGTACACTATTACCCTTTAATATAATACGTGGTCCAATTTAAAAATTATAGGTCAATATTAAGGACCGATACCGTGCCGTTAGTTAACATTGAAAAATGTCTTTGAATTTTTAAAGCATTTTAGAACGCTTATTTCTTCATTTTAAGCTTCTCAGAGCACTCTATTTCGCATAGGCATACATAGTAAAATTTAGGGTCACGCTGTGTACCCCCTAAATGACCTATAATTATTTCCTGTGGTAGGGTACACTATAACCCTGTAATATATTACGTGGTCCAATTTAAAAATTATAGGTCAATATTAAGGTCCGATACCGTGCCGTTAGTTAACATAGAAAAGTGTCTTCGTATTTCCTTGTTTTAATGCACTATTTAAAATATACATAGTGTACCCCCTAATTGACCTATAATTATTTCCTGTGGTAGGGTACACTATTACCCTGTAATATAATACCTGGTCCAATTTAAATATTATGGGTCAATATTAAGGTCTGATATTGCGCCTTGCGTTAGTTAACCATTGAAAGATGTCTTTGAATTTTTAAAGCATTTTAGAACGCTTATTTCTTCATTTTAAGCTTCTCAGAACACTCTATTTCGCATAGGCATACATAGTAAAATTTAGGGTCACGCTGTGTACCCCCTAAATGACCTATAATTATTTCCTGTGGTAGGGTACACTATTACCCTCTAATATAATACGTGGTCCAATTTAAAAATTATAGGTCAATATTAAGGTCCGATACCGTGCCGTTAGTTAACATAGAAAAATGTCTTTGAATTTTTAAAGCATTTTAGAACGCTTATTTCCTCATTTTAAGCTTCTCAGAACACTCTATTTCGCATAGGCATACATAGTAAATTTTAGGGTCACGCTGTGTACCACCTAATTGACCTATAATTATTTCCTGTGGTAAGGTACACTATTACCTTGTAATATAATAGGTGGTACAATTTAAAAATTATAGGTCAATATTAAGGTCCGATACAGTGCCGTTAGTTAACATAGAAAAGTGTCTTCGTATTTCCTTGTTTTAATGCACTATTTAAAATATACATAGTGTACCCCCTAATTGACCTATAATTATTTCCTGTGGTAGGGTACACTATTACCCTGTAATATAATACCTGGTCCAATTTAAATATTATGGGTCAATATTAAGGTCTGATATTGCGCCTTGCGCTAGTTAACCATTGAAAGATGTCTTTGAATTTTTAAAGCATTTTAGAACGCTTATTTCTTCATTTTAAGCTTCTCAGAACACTCTATTTCGCATAAGTATACATAGTAAAATTTAGGGTCACGCTGTGTACCCCCTAAATGACCTATAATTATTTCCTGTGGTAGGGTACACTATTACCCTGTAATATAATACGTGGTCCAATTTAAAAATTATAGGTCAATATTAAGGACCGATACCGTGCCGTTAGTTAACATTGAAAAATGTCTTTGAATTTTTAAAGCATTTTAGAACGCTTATTTCTTCATTTTAAGCTTCTCAGAACACTCTATTTCGCATAAGTATACATAGTAAACTTTAGGGTCTCTCTGTGTACCCCCTAATTGACCTATAATTATTTCCTGTGATGGGTACACTATAACCCTGTAATATAATACGTGGTCCAATTTAAAAATTATAGGTCAATATTAAGGTCCGATACCGTGCCGTTAGTTAACATAGAAAAGTGTCTTCGTATTTCCTTGTTTTAATGCACTATTTAAAATATACATAGTGTACCCCCTAATTGACCTATAATTATTTCCTGTGGTAGGGTACACTATTACCCTGTAATATAATACCTGGTCCAATTTAAATATTATGGGTCAATATTAAGGTCTGATATTGCGCCTTGCGTTAGTTAACCATTGAAAGATGTCTTTGAATTTTTAAAGCATTTTAGAACGCTTATTTCTTCATTTTAAGCTTCTCAGAACACTCTATTTCGCATAGGCATACATAGTAAATTTTAGGGTCACGCTGTGTACCACCTGATTGACCTATAATTATTTCCTGTGGTAAGGTACACTATTACCCTGTAATATAATACGTGGTACAATTTAAAAATTATAGGTCAATTTTAAGGTCCGATACCGTGCAGTTAGTTAACATAGAAAAGTGTCTTCGTATTTCCTTGTTTTAATGCACTATTTAAAATATACATAGTGTACCCCCTAATTGACCTATAATTATTTCCTGTGGTAGGGTACACTATTACCCTGTAATATAATACCTGGTCCAATTTAAATATTATGGGTCAATATTAAGGTCTGATATTGCGCCTTGCGCTAGTTAACCATTGAAAGATGTCTTTGAATTTTTAAAGCATTTTAGAACGCTTATTTCTTTATTTTAAGCTTCTCAGAACACTCTATTTCGCATAAGCATACATACTAAAATTTAGGGTCACGCTGTGTACCCCCTAAATGACCTATAATTATTTCCTGTGGTAGGGTACACTATTACCCTGTAATATAATACGTGGTCCAATTTAAAAATTATAGGTCAATATTAAGGTCCGATACCGTGCCGTTAGTTAACATTGAAAAATGTCTTTGAATTTTTAAAGCATTTTAGAACGCTTATTTCCTCATTTTAAGCTTCTCAGAACACTTTATTTCGCATATACATACATAGTAAACTTTAGGGTCTCTCTGTGTACCCCCTAATTGACCTATAATTATTTCCTGTGGTAGGGTACACTATAACCCTGTAATATAATACGTGGTCCAATTTAAAAATTATAGGTCAATATTAAGTTCCGATACCGTGACGTTAGTTAACATAGAAAAGTGTCTTCGTATTTCCTTGTTTTAATGCACTATTTAAAATATACATAGTGTACCCCCTAATTGACCTATAATTATTTCCTGTGGTAGGGTACACTATTACCCTGTAATATAATACCTATTCCAATTTAAATATTATGGGTCAATATTAAGGTCTGATATTGCGCCTTGCGTTTTAGAACGCTTATTTCTTCATTTTAAGCATCTCAGAACACTCTATTTCGCATAGGCATACATAGTAAAATTTAGGGTCACGCTGTGTACTCCCTAAATGACCTATAATTATATCCTGTGGTAGGGTACACTATTACCCTGTAATATAATACGTGGTCCAATTTAAAAATTATAGGTCAATATTAAGGTCCGATACCGTGCCGTTAGTTAACATAGAAAAATGTCTTTGAATTTTTAAAGCATTTTAGAACGCTTATTTCCTCATTTTAAGCTTCTCAGAACACTTTATTTCGCATAGGCATACATAGTAAACTTTAGGGTCACGCTGTGTACCCCCTAATTGACCTATAATTATTTCCTTTGGTGGGGTACACTATTACCCTGTAATATAATACCTGGTCCAATTTAAATATTATGGGTCAATATTAAGGTCTGATATTGCGCCTTGCGTTAGTTAACCATTGAAAGATGTCTTTGAATTTTTAAAGCATTTTAGAACGCTTATTTCTTCATTTTAAGCTTCTCAGAACACTCTATTTCGCATAGGCATACATAGTAAATTTTAGGGTCACGCTGTGTACCACCTAATTGACCTATAATTATTTCCTGTGGTAAGGTACACTATTACCCTGTAATATAATACGTGGTACAATTTAAAAATTATAGGTCAATATTAAGGTCCGATACCGTGCCGTTAGTTAACATAGAAAAGTGTTTTCGTATTTCCTTGTTTTAATGCACTATTTAAAATATACATAGTGTACCCCCTAATTGACCTATAATTATTTCCTGTGGTAGGGTACACTATTACCCTGTAATATAATACCTGGTCCAATTTAAATATTATGGGTCAATATTAAGGTCTGATATTGCGCCTTGCGTTAGTTAACCATTGAAAGATGTCTTTGAATTTTTAAAGCATTTTAGAACGCTTATTTCTTCATTTTAAGCATCTCAGAACACTCTATTTCGCATAGGCATACATAGTAAAGTTTAGGGTCACGCTGTGTACCCCCTAAATGACCTATAATTATTTCCTGTGGTAGGGTACACTATTTCCCTGTAATATAATACGTGGTCCAATTTAAAAATTATAGGTCAATAATAAGATCCGATACCGTGCCGTTAGTTAACATAGAAAAATGTCTTTGAATTTTTAAAGCATTTTAGAACGCTTATTTCCTCATTTTAAGCTTCTCAGAACACTTTTTTTCGCATAGGCATAGTAAACTTTAGGGTCACGCTGTGTACCCCCTAATTGACCTATAATTATTTCCTTTGGTAGGGTACACTATTACCCTGTAATATAATACCTGGTCCAATTTAAATTTTATGGGTCAATATTAAGGTCTGATATTGCGCCTTGCGTTAGTTAACCATTGAAAGATGTCTTTGAATTTTTAAAGAATTTTAGAACGCTTATTTCTTCATTTTAAGCTTCTCAGAACACTCTATTTCGCATAGGCATACATAGTAAAATTTAGGGTCACGCTGTGTACCCCCTAAATGACCTATAATTATTTCCTGTGGTAGGGTACACTATTACCCTGTAATATAATACGTGGTCCAATTTAAAAATTATAGGTCAATATTAAGTTCCGATACCGTGCCGTTAGTTAACATTGAAAAATGTCTTCGTATTTCCTTGTTTTAATGCACTATTTAAAATATACATAGTGTACCCCCTAATTGACCTATAATTATTTCCTGTGGTAGGGTACACTATTACCCTGTAATATAATACCTGGTCCAATTGAAATATTATGGGTCAATATTAAGGTCTGATATTGCGCCTTGCGTTAGTTAACCATTGAAAGATGTCTTTGAATTTTTAAAGCATTTTAGAACGCTTATTTCTTCATTTTAAGCATCTCAGAACACTCTATTTTGCATAGGCATATATAGAAAACTTTAGGGTCACTCTGTGTACCCCCTAATTGACCTATAATTATTTCCTGTGGTAGGGTACACTATTACCCTGTAATATAATACGTGGTCCAATTTAAAAATTATAGGTCAATATTAAGGTCCGATACCGTGCCGTTAGTTAACATAGAAAAGTGTCTTCGTATTTCCTTGTTTTAATGCACTATTTAAAATATACATAGTGTACCCCCTAATTGACCTATAATTATTTCCTGTGGTAGGGTACACTATTACCCTGTAATATAATACCTGGTCCAATTTAAATATTATGGGTCAATATTAAGGTCTGATATTGCGCCTTGCGTTAGTTAACCATTGGAAGATGTCTTTGAATTTTTAAAGCATTTTAGAACGCTTATTTCCTCATTTTAAGCTTCTCAGAACACTTTTTTTCGCATAGGCATACATAGTAAACTTTAGGGTCACGCTGTGTACCCCCTAATTGACCTATAATTATTTCCTGTGGTAGGGTACACTATTACCCTGTAATATAATACGTGGTCCAATTTAAAAATTATAGGTCAATATTAAGGTCCGATACCGTGCCGTTAGTTAACATAGAAAAATGTCTTTGAATTTTTAAAGCATTTTAGAACGCTTATTTCCTCATTTTAAGCTTCTCAGAACACTTTTTTTCGCATAGGCATACATAGTAAACTTTAGGGTCACGCTGTGTACCCCCTAATTGACCTATAATTATTTCCTTTGGTAGGGTACACTATTACCCTGTAATATAATACCTGGTCCAATTTAAATTTTATGGGTCAATATTAAGGTCTGATATTGCGCCTTGCGTTAGTTAACCATTGAAAGATGTCTTTGAATTTTTAAAGAATTTTAGAACGCTTATTTCTTCATTTTAAGCTTCTCAGAACACTCTATTTCGCATAGGCATACATAGTAAAATTTAGGGTCACGCTGTGTACCCCCTAAATAACCTATAATTATTTCCTGTGGTAGGGTACACTATTACCCTGTAATATAATACGTGGTCCAATTTAAAAATTATAGGTCAATATTAAGTTCCGATACCGTGCCGTTAGTTAACATTGAAAAATGTCTTCGTATTTCCTTGTTTTAATGCACTATTTAAAATATACATAGTGTACCCCCTAATTGACCTATAATTATTTCCTGTGGTAGGGTACACTATTACCCTGTAATATAATACCTGGTCCAATGTAAATATTATGGGTCAATATTAAGGTCTGATATTGCGCCTTGCGTTAGTTAACCATTGAAAGATGTCTTTGAATTTTTAAAGCATTTTAGAACGCTTATTTCTTCATTTTAAGCATCTCAGAACACTCTATTTCGCATAGGCATATATAGAAAACTTTAGGGTCACTCTGTGTACCTCCTAATTGACCTATAATTATTTCCTGTGGTAGGGTACACTATTACCCTGTAATATAATACGTGGTCCAATTTAAAAATTATAGGTCAATATTAAGGTCCGATACCGTGCCGTTAGTTAACATAGAAAAGTGTCTTCGTATTTCCTTGTTTTAATGCACTATTTAAAATATACATAGTGTACCCCCTAATTGACCTATAATTATATCCTGTGGTAGGGTACACTATTACCCTGTAATATAATACCTGGTCCAATTTAAATATTATGGGTCAATATTAAGGTCTGATATTGCGACTTGCGTTAGTTAACCATTGGAAGATGTCTTTGAATTTTTAAAGCATTTTAGAACGCTTATTTCTTCATTTTAAGCATCTCAGAACACTCTATTTCGCATAGGCATACATAGTAAAATTTAGGGTCACGCTGTGTACCCCCTAAATGACCTATAATTATTTCCTGTGGTAGGGTACACTATTACCCTGTAATATAATACGTGGTCCAATTTAAAAATTATAGGTCAATATTAAGGTCCGATACCGTGCCGTTAGTTAACATAGAAAAATGTCTTTTAATTTTTAAAGCATTTTAGAACGCTTATTTCCTCATTTTTAGCTTCTCAGAACACTTTATTTCGCATAGGCATACATAGTAAACTTTAGGGTCACGCTGTGTACCCCCTAAATGACCTATAATTATTTACTGTGGTAGGGTACACTTTTACCCTGTAATATAATACGTGGTCCAATTTAAAAATTATAGGTCAATATTAAGTTCCGATACTGTGCCGTTAGTTAACATTGAAAAATGTCTTCGTATTTCCTTGTTTTAATGCACTATTTAAAATATACATAGTGTACCCCCTAATTGACCTATAATTATTTCCTGTGGTAGGGTACACTATTACCCTGTAATATAATACCTGGTCCAATTTAAATATTATGGGTCAATATTAAGGTCTGATATTGCGCCTTGCGTTAGTTAACCATTGAAAGATGTCTTTGAATTTTTAAAGCATTTTAGAACGCTTATTTCTTCATTTTAAGCATCTCAGAACACTCTATTTCGCATAGGCATATATAGTAAACTTTAGGGTCACTCTGTGTACCCCCTAATTGACCTATAATTATTTCCTGTGTATTAGGGTACACTATTACCCTGTAATATAATACGTTGTCCAATTTAAAAATTATAGGTCAATATTAAGGTCCTATACCGTGCCGTTAGTTAACATAGAAAAGTGTCTTCGTATTTCCTTGTTTTAATGCACTATTTAAAATATACATAGTGTACCCCCTAATTGACCTATAATTATATCCTGTGGTAGGGTACACTATTACCCTGTAATATAATACCTGGTCCAATTTAAATATTATGGGTCAATATTAAGGTCTGATATTGCGACTTGCGTTAGTTAACCATTGGAAGATGTCTTTGAATTTTTAAAGCATTTTAGAACGCTTATTTCTTCATTTTAAGCATCTCAGAACACTCTATTTCGCATAGGCATACATAGTAAAATTTAGGGTCACGCTGTGTACCCCCTAAATGACCTATAATTATTTCCTGTGGTAGGGTACACTATTACCCTGTAATATAATACGTGGTCCAATTTAAAAATTATAGGTCAATATTAAGGTCCGATACCGTGCCGTTAGTTAACATAGAAAAATGTCTTTGAATTTTTAAAGCATTTTAGAACGCTTATTTCCTCATTTTTAGCTTCTCAGAACACTTTATTTCGCATAGGCATACATAGTAAACTTTAGGGTCACTCTGTGTACCCCCTAGTTGACCTATAATTATTTCCTGTGGTAGGGTACACTATAACCCTGTAATATAATACGTGGTCCAATTTAAAAATTATAGGTCAATATTAAAGTCCGATACCGTGCCGTTAGTTAACATAGAAAAGTGTCTTCGTATTTTCTTGTTTTAATGCACTATTTAAAACATACATAGTGTACCCCCTAATTGACCTATAATTATTTCCTGTTGTAGGGTAAACTTTTACCCTGTAATATAATACCTGGTCCAATTGAAATATTATGGTTCCATATTAAGGTCTGATATCGCGCCTTGCGTTAGTTAACCATTGAAAGATGTCTTTGAATTTTTAAAGCATTTTAGAACGCTTATTTCTTCATTTTAAGCATCTCAGAACACTCTATTTCGCATAGGCATATATAGTAAACTTTAGGGTCACTCTGTGTACCCCCTAATTGACCTATAATTATTTCCTGTGGTAGGGTACACTATAACCCTGTAATATAATACGTGGTCCAATTTAAAAATTATAGGTCAATATTAAGGTCCGATACCGTGCCGTTTGTTAACATAGAAAAGTGTCTTCGTATTTCCTTGTTTTAATGCACTATTTAAAATATACATAGTGTACCCCCTAATTGACCTATAATTATTTCCTGTGGTAGGGTACACTATTACCCTGTAATATAATACCTGGTCGAATTTAAATATTATGGGTCAATATTAAAGTCTGATATTGCGCCTTGCGTTAGTTAACCATTGGAAGATGTCTTTGAATTTTTAAAGCATTTTAGAACGCTTATTTCTTCTTTTTAAGCATCTCAGAACACTCTATTTCGCATAGGCATACATAGTAAAATTTAGGGTCACGCTGTGTACCCCCTAAATGACCTATAATTATTTCCTGTGGTAGGGTACACTATTACCCTGTAATATAATACGTGGTCCAATTTAAAAATTATAGGTCAATATTAAGGTCCGATACCGTGCCGTTAGTTAACATAGAAAAATGTCTTTGAATTTTTAAAGCATTTTAGAACGCTTATTTCCTCATTTTAAGCTTCTCAGAACACTTTATTTCGCATAGGCATACATAGTAAACTTTAGGGTCACGCTGTGTACCCCCTAATTGACCTATAATTATTTCCTTTAGTAGGGTACACTATTACCCTGTAATATAATACCTGGTCCAATTTAAATTTTATGGGTCAATATTAAGGTCTGATATTGCGCCTTGCGTTAGTTAACCATTGAAAGATGTCTTTGAATTTTTAAAGCATTTTAGAACGCTTATTTCTTCATTTTAAGCTTCTCAGAACACTCTATTTCGCATAGGCATACATAGTAAAATTTAGGGTCACGCTGTGTACCCCCTAAATGACCTATAATTATTTCCTGTGGTAGGGTACACTATTACCCAGTAATATAATACGTGGTCCAATTTAAAAATTATAGGTCAATATTAAGGTCCGATACCGTGCCGTTAGTTAACATAGAAAAATGTCTTTGAATTTTTAAAGCATTTTAGAACGCTTATTTCCTCATTTTAAGCTTCTCAGAACACTTTATTTCGCATAGGCATACATAGTAAACTTTAGGGTCACTCTGTGTACCCCCTAATTGACCTATAATTATTTCCTGTTTTAGGGTACACTATAACCCTGTAATATAATACGTGGTCCAGTTTAAAAATTATAGGTCAATATTAAGGTCCGATACCGTGCCGTTAGTTAACATAGAAAAGTGTCTTCGTATTTCCTTGTTTTAATGCACTATTTAAAATATACATAGTGTACCCCCTAATTGACCTATAATTATTTCCTGTGGTAGGGTACACTATTACCTTGTAATATAATACCTGGTCCAATTTAAATATTATGGGTCAATATTAAGGTCTGATATTGCGCCTTGCGTTAGTTAACCATTGAAAGATGTTTTTGAATTTTTAAAGCATTTTAGAACGCTTATTTCTTCATTTTAAGCATCTCAGAACACTCTATTTCGCATAGGCATATATAGTAAACTTTAGGGTCACTCTGCGTACCCCCTAATTGACCTATAATTATTTCCTGTGGTAGGGTACACTATAACCCTGTAATATAATACGTGGTCCAATTTAAAAGTTATAGGTCAATATTAAGGTCCGATACCGTGCCGTTAGTTAACATAGAAAAGTGTCTTCGTATTTCCTTGTTTTAATGCACTATTTAAAATATACATAGTGTACCCCCTAATTGACCTATAATTATTTCCTGTGGTAGGGTACACTATTACCCTGTAATATAATACCTGGTCGAATTTAAATATTATGGGTCAATATTAAGGTCTGATATTGCGCCTTGCGTTAGTTAAACATTGGAAGATGTCTTTGAATTTTTAAAGCATTTTAGAACGCTTATTTCTTCTTTTTAAGCATCTCAGAACACTCTATTTCGCATAGGCATACATAGTAAAATTTAGGGTCACGCTGTGTACCCCCTAAATGACCTATAATTATTTCCTGTGGTAGGGTACACTATTACCCTGTAATATAATACGTGGTCCAATTTAAAAATTATAGGTCAATATTAAGGTCCGATACCGTGCCGTTAGTTAACATAGAAAAATGTCTTTGAATTTTTAAAGCATTTTAGAACGCTTATTTCCTCATTTTAAGCTTCTCAGAACACTTTATTTCGCATAGGCATACATAGTAAACTTTAGGGTCACGCTGTGTACCCCCTAATTGACCTATAATTATTTCCTTTGGTAGGGTACACTATTACCCTGTAATATAATACCTGGTCCAATTTAAATTTTATGGGTCAATATTAAGGTCTGATATTGCGCCTTGCGTTAGTTAACCATTGAAAGATGTCTTTGAATTTTTAAAGCATTTTAGAACGCTTATTTCTTCATTTTAAGCTTCTCAGAACACTCTATTTCGCATAGGCATACATAGTAAAATTTAGGGTCACGCTGTGTACCCCCTAAATGACCTATAATTATTTCCTGTGGTAGGGTACACTATTACCCTGTAATATAATACGTGGTCCAATTTAAAAATTATAGGTCAATATTAAGGTCCGATACCGTGCCGTTAGTTAACATAGAAAAATGTCTTTGAATTTTTAAAGCATTTTAGAACGCTTATTTCCTCATTTTAAGCTTCTCAGAACACTTTATTTCGCATAGGCATACATAGTAAACTTTAGGGTCACTCTGTGTACCCCCTAATTGACCTACAATTATTTCCTGTTTTAGGGTACACTATAACCCTGTAATATAATACGTGGTCCAGTTTAAAAATTATAGGTCAATATTAAGGTCCGATACCGTGCCGTTAGTTAACATAGAAAAGTGTCTTCGTATTTCCTTGTTTTAATGCACTATTTAAAATATACATAGTGTACCCCCTAATTGACCTATAATTATTTCCTGTGGTAGGGTACACTATTACCCTGTAATATAATACCTGGTCCAATTTAAATATTATGGGTCAATATTAAGGTCTGATATTGCGCCTTGCGTTAGTTAACCATTGAAAGATGTTTTTGAATTTTTAAAGCATTTTAGAACGCTTATTTCTTCATTTTAAGCATCTCAGAACACTCTATTTCGCATAGGCATATATAGAAAACTTTAGGGTCACTCTGCGTACCCCCTAATTGACCTATAATTATTTCCTGTGGTAGGGTACACTATAACCCTGTAATATAATACGTGGTCCAATTTAAAAATTATAGGTCAATATTAAGGTCCGATACCGTGCCGTTAGTTAACATAGAAAAGTGTCTTCGTATTTCCTTGTTTTAATGCACTATTTAAAATATACATAGTGTACCCCCTAATTGACCTATAATTATTTCCTGTGGTAGGGTACACTATTACCCTGTAATATAATACCTGGTCGAATTTAAATATTATGGGTCAATATTAAGGTCTGATATTGCGCCTTGCGTTAGTTAACCATTGGAAGATGTCTTTGAATTTTTAAAGCATTTTAGAACGCTTATTTCTTCTTTTTAAGCATCTCAGAACACTCTATTTCGCATAGGCATACATAGTAAAATTTAGGGTCACGCTGTGTACCCCCTAAATGACCTATAATTATTTCCTGTGGTAGGGTACACTATTACCCTGTAATATAATACGTGGTCCAATTTAAAAATTATAGGTCAATATTAAGGTCCGATACCGTGCCGTTAGTTAACATAGAAAAATGACTTTGAATTTTTAAAGCATTTTAGAACGCTTATTTCCTCATTTTAAGCTTCTCAGAACACTTTATTTCGCATAGGCATACATAGTAAACTTTAGGGTCACGCTGTGTACCCCCTAATTGACCTATAATTATTTCCTTTGGTAGGGTACACTATTACCCTGTAATATAATACCTGGTCCAATTTAAATTTTATGGGTCAATATTAAGGTCTGATATTGCGCCTTGCGTTAGTTAACCATTGAAAGATGTCTTTGAATTTTTAAAGCATTTTAGAACGCTTATTTCTTCATTTTAAGCTTCTCAGAACACTCTATTTCGCATAGGCATACATAGTAAAATTTAGGGTCACGCTGTGTACCCCCTAAATGACCTATAATTATTTCCTGTGGTAGGGTACACTATTACCCTGTAATATAATACGTGGTCCAATTTAAAAATTATAGGTCAATATTAAGTTCCGATACCGTGCCGTTAGTTAACATTGAAAAATGTCTTCGTATTTCCTTGTTTTAATGCACTATTTAAAATATACATAGTGTACCCCCTAATTGACCTATAATTATTTCCTGTGGTAGGGTACACTATTACCCTGTAATATAATACCTTTTCCAATTTAAATATTATGGGTCAATATTAAGGTCTGATATTGCGCCTTGCGTTAGTTAACCATTGAAAGATGTCTTTGAATTTTTAAAGCATTTTAGAACGCTTATTTCTTCATTTTAAGCATCTCAGAACACTCTATTTCGCATAGGCATATATAGTAAACTTTAGGGTCACTCTGTGTACCCCCTAATTGACCTATAATTATTTCCTGTGGTAGGGTACACTATTACCCTGTAATATATTACGTGGTCCAATTTAAAAATTATAGGTGAATATTAAGGTCCGATACCGTGCCGTTAGTTAACATAGAAAAGTGTCTTCGTATTTCCTTGTTTTAATGCACTATTTAAAATATACATAGTGTACCCCCTAATTGACCTATAATTATATCCTGTGGTAGGGTACACTATTACCCTGTAATATAATACGTGGTCCAATTTAAAAATTATAGGTCAATATTAAGGTCCGATACCGCGCCGTTAGTTAACATAGAAAAATGTCTTCGTATTTTCTTGTTTTAATGCACTATTTAAAACATACATAGTGTACCCCCTAATTGACCTATAATTATTTCCTGTTGTAGGGTAAACTATTACCCTGTAATATAATACCTGGTCCAATTGAAATATTATGGTTCCATATTAAGGTCTGATATCGCGCCTTGCGTTAGTTAACCATTGAAAGATGTCTTTGAATTTTTAAAGCATTTTAGAACGCTTATTTCTTCATTTTAAGCATCTCAGAACACTCTATTTCGCATAGGCATATATAGTAAACTTTAGGGTCACTCTGTGTACCCCCTAATTGACCTATAATTATTTCCTGTGGTAGGGTACACTATAACCCTGTAATATAATACGTGGTCCAATTTAAAAATTATAGGTCAATATTAAGGTCCGATACCGTGCCGTTTGTTAACATAGAAAAGTGTCTTCGTATTTCCTTGTTTTAATGCACTATTTAAAATATACATAGTGTACCCCCTAATTGACCTATAATTATTTCCTGTGGTAGGGTACACTATTACCCTGTAATATAATACCTGGTCCAATTTAAAAATTATAGGTCAATATTAAGGTCCGATACCGTGCCGTTAGTTAACATAGAAAAATGTCTTTGAATTTTTAAAGCATTTTAGAACGCTTATTTCCTCATTTTTAGCTTCTCAGAACACTTTATTTCACATAGGCATACATAGTAAACTTTAGGGTCACTCTGTGTACCCCCTAATTGACCTATAATTATTTCCTGTGGTAGGGTACACTATAACCCTGTAATATAATACGTGGTCCAATTTAAAAATTATAGGTCAATATTAAGGTCCGATATTGCGCTTTGCGTTAGTTAACCATTGAAAGATGTCTTTGAATTTTTAAAGCATTTTAGAACGCTTATTTCTTCATTTTAAGCTTCTCAGAACACTCTATTTCGCATAGGCATACATAGTAAAATTTAGGGTCACGCTGTGTACCCCCTAAATGACCTATAAGTATTTCCTGTGGTAGGGTACACTATTACCCTGTAATATAATACGTGGTCCAATTTAAAAATTATAGGTCAATATTAAGTTCCGATACCGTGCCGTTAGTTAACATTGAAAAATGTCTTCGTATTTCCTTGTTTTAATGCACTATTTAAAATATACATAGTGTACCCCCTAATTGACCTATAATTATTTCCTGTGGTAGGGTACACTATTACCCTGTAATATAATACCTGGTCCAATTAAAATATTATGGGTCAATATTAAGGTCTGATATTGCGCCTTGCGTTAGTTAACCATTGAAAGATGTCTTTGAATTTTTAAAGCATTTTAGAACGCTTATTTCTTCATTTTAAGCATCTCAGAACACTCTATTTCGCATAGGCATATATAGTAAACTTTAGGGTCACTCTGTGTACCCCCTAATTGACCTATAATTATTTCCTGTGGTAGGGTACACTATAACCCTGTAATATAATACGTGGTCCAATTTAAAAATTATAGGTCAATATTAAGGTCCGATACCGTGCCGTTAGTTAACATAGAAAAGTGTCTTCGTATTTCCTTGTTTTAATGCACTATTTAAAATATACATAGTGTACCCCCTAATTGACCTATAATTATTTCCTGTGGTAGGGTACACTATTACCCTGTAATATAATACCTGGTCCAATTTAAATATTATGGGTCAATATTAAGGTCTGATATTGCGCCTTGCGTTAGTTAACCATTGGAAGATGTCTTTGAATTTTTAAAGCATTTTAGAACGCTTATTTCTTCTTTTTAAGCATCTCAGAACACTCTATTTCGCATAGGCATACATAGTAAAATTTAGGGTCACGCTGTGTACCCCCTAAATGACCTATAATTATTTCCTGTGGTAGGGTACACTATTACCCTGTAATATAATACGTGGTCCAATTTAAAAATTATAGGTCAATATTAAGGTCCGATACCGTGCCGTTAGTTAACATAGAAAAATGTCTTTGAATTTTTAAAGCATTTTAGAACGCTTATTTCCTCATTTTAAGCTTCTCAGAACACTTTATTTCGCATAGGCATACATAGTAAACTTTAGGGTCACGCTGTGTACCCCCTAATTGACCTATAATTATTTCCTTTGGTAGGGTACACTATTACCCTGTAATATAATACCTGGTCCAATTTAAATTTTATGGGTCAATATTAAGGTCTGATATTGCGCCTTGCGTTAGTTAACCATTGAAAGATGTCTTTGAATTTTTAAAGCATTTTAGAACGCTTATTTCTTCATTTTAAGCTTCTCAGAACACTCTATTTCGCATAGGCATACATAGTAAAATTTAGGGTCACGCTGTGTACCCCCTAAATGACCTATAATTATTTCCTGTGGTAGGGTACACTATTACCCTGTAATATAATACGTGGTCCAATTTAAAAATTATAGGTCAATATTAAGTTCCGATACCGTGCCGTTAGTTAACATTGAAAAATGTCTTCGTATTTCCTTGTTTTAATGCACTATTTAAAATATACATAGTGTACCCCCTAATTGACCTATAATTATTTCCTGTGGTAGGGTACACTATTACCCTGTAATATAATACCTTTTCCAATTTAAATATTATGGGTCAATATTAAGGTCTGATATTGCGCCTTGCGTTAGTTAACCATTGAAAGATGTCTTTGAATTTTTAAAGCATTTTAGAACGCTTATTTCTTCATTTTAAGCATCTCAGAACACTCTATTTCGCATAGGCATATATAGTAAATTTTAGGGTCACTCTGTGTACCCCCTAATTGACCTATAATTATTTCCTGTGGTAGGGTACACTATTACCCTGTAATATAATACGTGGTCCAATTTAAAAATTATAGGTCAATATTAAGGTCCGATACCGTGCCGTTAGTTAACATAGAAAAGTGTCTTCGTATTTCCTTGTTTTAATGCACTATTTAAAATATACATAGTGTACCCCCTAATTGACCTATAATTATATCCTGTGGTAGGGTACACTATTACCCTGTAATATAATACGTGGTCCAATTTAAAAATTATAGGTCAATATTAAGGTCCGATACCGTGCCGTTAGTTAACATAGAAAAATGTCTTTGAATTTTTAAAGCATTTTAGAACGCTTATTTCCTCATTTTTAGCTTCTCAGAACACTTTATTTCGCATAGGCATACATAGTAAACTTTAGGGTCACTCTGTGTACCCCCTAATTGACCTATAATTATTTCCTGTGGTAGGGTACACTATAACCCTGTAATATAATACGTGGTCCAATTTAAAAATTATAGGTCAATATTAAGGTCCGATATTGCGCCTTGCGTTAGTTAACCATTGAAAGATGTCTTTGAATTTTTAAAGCATTTTAGAACGCTTATTTCTTCATTTTAAGCTTCTCAGAACACTCTATTTCGCATAGGCATACATAGTAAAATTTAGGGTCACGCTGTGTACCCCCTAAATGACCTATAAGTATTTCCTGTGGTAGGGTACACTATTACCCTGTAATATAATACGTGGTCCAATTTAAAAATTATAGGTCAATATTAAGTTCCGATACCGTGCCGTTAGTTAACATTGAAAAATGTCTTCGTATTTCCTTGTTTTAATGCACTATTTAAAATATACATAGTGTACCCCCTAATTGACCTATAATTATTTCCTGTGGTAGGGTACACTATTACCCTGTAATATAATACCTGGTCCAATTTAAATATTATGGGTCAATATTAAGGTCTGATATTGCGCCTTGCGTTAGTTAACCATTGAAAGATGTCTTTGAATTTTTAAAGCATTTTAGAACGCTTATTTCTTCATTTTAAGCATCTCAGAACACTCTATTTCGCATAGGCATATATAGTAAACTTTAGGGTCACTCTGTGTACCCCCTAATTGACCTATAATTATTTCCTGTGGTAGGGTACACTATTACCCTGTAATATAATACGTGGTCCAATTTAAAAATTATAGGTCAATATTAAGGTCCGATACCGTGCCGTTAGTTAACATAGAAAAGTGTCTTCGTATTTCCTTGTTTTAATGCACTATTTAAAATATACATAGTGTACCCCCTAATTGACCTATAATTATATCCTGTGGTAGGGTACACTATTACCCTGTAATATAATACGTGGTCCAATTTAAAAATTATAGGTCAATATTAAGGTCCGATACCGTGCCGTTAGTTAACATAGAAAAATGTCTTTGAATTTTTAAAGCATTTTAGAACGCTTATTTCCTCATTTTTAGCTTCTCAGAACACTTTATTTCGCATAGGCATACATAGTAAACTTTAGGGTCACTCTGTGTACCCCCTAATTGACCTATAATTATTTCCTGTGGTAGGGTACACTATAACCCTGTAATATAATACGTGGTCCAATTTAAAAATTATAGGTCAATATTAAGGTCCGATATTGCGCCTTGCGTTAGTTAACCATTGAAAGATGTCTTTGAATTTTTAAAGCATTTTAGAACGCTTATTTCTTCATTTTAAGCTTCTCAGAACACTCTATTTCGCATAGGCATACATAGTAAAATTTAGGGTCACGCTGTGTACCCCCTAAATGACCTATAAGTATTTCCTGTGGTAGGGTACACTATTACCCTGTAATATAATACGTGGTCCAATTTAAAAATTATAGGTCAATATTAAGTTCCGATACCGTGCCGTTAGTTAACATTGAAAAATGTCTTCGTATTTCCTTGTTTTAATGCACTATTTAAAATATACATAGTGTACCCCCTAATTGACCTATAATTATTTCCTGTGGTAGGGTACACTATTACCCTGTAATATAATACCTGGTCCAATTTAAATATTATGGGTCAATATTAAGGTCTGATATTGCGCCTTGCGTTAGTTAACCATTGAAAGATGTCTTTGAATTTTTAAAGCATTTTAGAACGCTTATTTCTTCATTTTAAGCATCTCAGAACACTCTATTTCGCATAGGCATATATAGTAAACTTTAGGGTCACTCTGTGTACCCCCTAATTGACCTATAATTATTTCCTGTGGTAGGGTACACTATTACCCTGTAATATAATACGTGGTCCAATTTAAAAATTATAGGTCAATATTAAGGTCCGATACCGTGCCGTTAGTTAACATAGAAAAGTGTCTTCGTATTTCCTTGTTTTAATGCACTATTTAAAATATACATAGTGTACCCCCTAATTGACCTATAATTATATCTTGTGGTAGGGTACACTATTACCCTGTAATATAATACCTGGTCCAATTTAAATATTATGGGTCAATATTAAGGTCTGATATTGCGACTTGCGTTAGTTAACCATTGGAAGATGTCTTTGAATTTTTAAAGCATTTTAGAACGCTTATTTCTTCATTTTAAGCATCTCAGAACACTCTATTTCGCATAGGCATACATAGTAAAATTTAGGGTCACGCTGTGTACCCCCTAAATGACCTATAATTATTTCCTGTGGTAGGGTACACTATTACCCTGTAATATAATACGTGGTCCAATTTAAAAATTATAGGTCAATATTAAGGTCCGATACCGTGCCGTTAGTTAACATAGAAAAATGTCTTTGAATTTTTAAAGCATTTTAGAACGCTTATTTCCTCATTTTTAGCTTCTCAGAACACTTTATTTCGCATAGGCATACATAGTAAACTTTAGGGTCACTCTGTGTTCCCCCTAATTGACCTATAATTATTTCCTGTGGTAAGGTACACTATTACCCTGTAATATAATACTTGGTACAATTTAAAAATTATAGGTCAATATTAAGGTCCGATACCGTGCCGTTAGTTAACATAGAAAAGTGTCTTCGTATTTCCTTGTTTTAATGCACTATTTAAAATATACATAGTGTACCCCCTAAATGACCTATAATTATTTCCTGTGGTAGGGTACACTATTACCCTGTAATATAATAGGTGGTCCAATTTAAAAATTATAGGTCAATATTAAGGTCCGATACCGTGCCGTTAGTTAACATAGAAAAATGTCTTTGAATTTTTAAAGCATTTTAGAACGCTTATTTCCTCATTTTAAGCTTCTCAGAACACTTTATTTCGCATAGGCATACATAGTAAACTTTTGGGTCACTCTGTGTACCCCTTAATTGACCTATAATTATTTCCTGTTTTAGGGTACACTATAACCCTGTAATATAATACGTGGTAAAGTTTAAAAATTATAGGTCAATATTAAGGTCCGATACCGTGCCGTTAGTTAACATAGAAAAGTGTCTTCGTATTTCCTTGTTTTAATGCACTATTTAAAATATACATAGTGTACCCCCTAATTGACCTATAATTATTTCCTGTGGTAGGGTACACTATTACCCTGTAATATAATACCTGGTCCAATTTAAATATTATGGGTCAATATTAAGGTCTGATATTGCGCCTTGCGTTAGTTAACCATTGAAAGATGTTTTTGAATTTTTAAAGCATTTTAGAACGCTTATTTCTTCATTTTAAGCATCTCAGAACACTCTATTTCGCATAGGCATATATAGTAAACTTTAGGGTCACTCTGTGTACCCCCTAATTGACCTATAATTATTTCCTGTGGTAGGGTACACTATTACCCTGTAATATAATACGTGGTCCAATTTAAAAATTATAGGTCAATATTAAGGTCCGATACCGTGCCGTTAGTTAACATAGAAAAGTGTCTTCGTATTTCCTTGTTTTAATGCACTATTTAAAATATACATAGTGTACCCCCTAATTGACCTATAATTATATCCTGTGGTAGGGTACACTATTACCCTGTAATATAATACCTGGTCCAATTTAAATATTATGGGTCAATATTAAGGTCTGATATTGCGACTTGCGTTAGTTAACCATTGGAAGATGTCTTTGAATTTTTAAAGCATTTTAGAACGCTTATTTCTTCATTTTAAGCATCTCAGAACACTCTATTTCGCATAGGCATACATAGTAAAATTTAGGGTCACGCTGTGTACCCCCTAAATGACCTATAATTATTTCCTGTGGTAGGGTACACTATTACCCTGTAATATAATACCTGGTCCAATTTAAATATTATGGGTCAATATTAAGGTCTGATATTGCGACTTGCGTTAGTTAACCATTGGAAGATGTCTTTGAATTTTTAAAGCATTTTAGAACGCTTATTTCTTCATTTTAAGCATCTCAGAACACTCTATTTCGCATAGGCATACATAGTAAAATTTAGGGTCACGCTGTGTACCCCCTAAATGACCTATAATTATTTCCTGTGGTAGGGTACACTATTACCCTGTAATATAATACGTGGTCCAATTTAAAAATTATAGGTCAATATTAAGGTCCGATACCGTGCCGTTAGTTAACATAGAAAAATGTCTTTGAATTTTTAAAGCATTTTAGAACGCTTATTTCCTCATTTTTAGCTTCTCAGAACACTTTATTTCGCATAGGCATACATAGTAAACTTTAGGGTCACTCTGTGTACCCCCTAATTGACCTATAATTATTTCCTGTGGTAGGGTACACTATAACCCTGTAATATAATACGTGGTCCAATTTAAAAATTATAGGTCAATATTAAAGTCCGATACCGTGCCGTTAGTTAACATAGAAAAGTGTCTTCGTATTTTCTTGTTTTAATGCACTATTTAAAACATACATAGTGTACCCCCTAATTGACCTATAATTATTTCCTGTTGTAGGGTACACTATTACCCTGTAATATAATACCTGGTCCAATTGAAATATTATGGTTCCATATTAAGGTCTGATATCGCGCCTTGCGTTAGTTAACCATTGAAAGATGTCTTTGAATTTTTAAAGCATTTTAGAACGCTTATTTCTTCATTTTAAGCTTCTCAGAACACTCTATTTCGCATAGGCATACATAGTAAATTTTAGGGTCACGCTGTGTACCACCTAATTGACCTATAATTATTTCCAGTGGTAAGGTACACTATTACCCTGTAATATAATACTTGGTACAATTTAAAAATTATAGGTCAATATTAAGGTCCGATACCGTGCCGTTAGTTAACATAGAAAAGTGTCTTCGTATTTCCTTGTTTTAATGCACTATTTAAAATATACATAGTGTACCCCCTAAATGACCTATAATTATTTCCTGTGGTAGGTTACACTATTACCCTGTAATATAATAGGTGGTCCAATTTAAAAATTATAGGTCAATATTAAGGTCCGATACCGTGCCGTTAGTTAACATAGAAAAATGTCTTTGAATTTTTAAAGCATTTTAGAACGCTTATTTCCTCATTTTAAGCTTCTCAGAACACTTTATTTCGCATAGGCATACATAGTAAACTTTAGGGTCACTCTGTGTACCCCCTAATTGACCTATAATTATTTCCTGTTTTAGGGTACACTATAACCCTGTAATATAATACGTGGTCCAGTTTAAAAATTATAGGTCAATATTAAGGTCCGATACCGTGCCGTTAGTTAACATAGAAAAGTGTCTTCGTATTTCCTTGTTTTAATGCACTATTTAAAATATACATAGTGTACCCCCTAATTGACCTATAATTATTTCCTGTGGTAGGGTACACGATTACCCTGTAATATAATACCTGGTCCAATTTAAATATTATGGGTCAATATTAAGGTCTGATATTGCGCCTTGCGTTAGTTAACCATTGAAAGATGTTTTTGAATTTTTAAAGCATTTTAGAACGCTTATTTCTTCATTTTAAGCATCTCAGAACACTCTATTTCGCATAGGCATATATAGTAAACTTTAGGGTCACTCTGTGTACCCCCTAATTGACCTATAATTATTTCCTGTGGTAGGGTACACTATAACCCTGTAATATAATACGTGGTCCAATTTAAAAATTATAGGTCAATATTAAGGTCCGATACCGTGCCGTTAGTTAACATAGAAAAGTGTCTTCGTATTTCCTTGTTTTAATGCACTATTTAAAATATACATAGTGTACCCCCTAATTGACCTATAATTATTTCCTGTGGTTGGGTACACTATTACCCTGTAATATAATACCTGGTCCAATTTAAATATTATGGGTCAATATTAAGGTCTGATATTGCGCCTTGCGTGAGTTAACCATTGAAAGATGTCTTTGAATTTTTAAAGCATTTTAGAACGCTTATTTCTTCATTTTAAGCATCTCAGAACACTCTATTTCGCATAGGCATATATAGTAAACTTTAGGGTCACTCTGTGTACCCCCTAATTGACCTATAATTATTTCCTGTGGTAGGGTACACTATTACCCTGTAATATAATACGTGGTCCAATTTAAAAATTATAGGTCAATATTAAGGTCCGATACCGTGCCGTTAGTTAACATAGAAAAGTGTCTTCGTATTTCCTTGTTTTAATGCACTATTTAAAATATACATAGTGTACCCCCTAATTGACCTATAATTATATCCTGTGGTAGGGTACACTATTACCCTGTAATATAATACCTGGTCCAATTTAAATATTATGGGTCAATATTAAGGTCTGATATTGCGACTTGCGTTAGTTAACCATTGGAAGATGTCTTTGAATTTTTAAAGCATTTTAGAACGCTTATTTCTTCATTTTAAGCATCTCAGAACACTCTATTTCGCATAGGCATACATAGTAAAATTTAGGGTCACGCTGTGTACCCCCTAAATGACCTATAATTATTTCCTGTGGTAGGGAACACTATTACCCTGTAATATAATACGTGGTCCAATTTAAAAATTATAGGTCAATATTAAGGTCCGATACCGTGCCGTTAGTTAACATAGAAAAATGTCTTTGAATTTTTAAAGCATTTTAGAACGCTTATTTCCTCATTTTTAGCTTCTCAGAACACTTTATTTCGCATAGGCATACATAGTAAACTTTAGGGTCACTCTGTGTACCCCCTAATTGACCTATAATTATTTCCTGTTGTAGGGTACACTATAACCCTGTAATATAATACGTGGTCCAATTTAAAAATTATAGGTCAATATTAAAGTCCGATACCGTGCCGTTAGTTAACATAGAAAAGTGTCTTCGTATTTTCTTGTTTTAATGCACTATTTAAAACATACATAGTGTACCCCCTAATTGACCTATAATTATTTCCTGTTGTAGGGTACACTATTACCCTGTAATATAATACCTGGTCCAATTGAAATATTATGGTTCCATATTAAGGTCTGATATCGCGCGTTGCGTTAGTTAACCATTGAAAGATGTCTTTGAATTTTTAAAGCATTTTAGAACGCTTATTTCTTCATTTTAAGCTTCTCAGAACACTCTATTTCGCATAGGCATACATAGTAAATTTTAGGGTCACGCTGTGTACCACCTAATTGACCTATAATTATTTTCTGTGGTAAGGTACACTATTACCCTGTAATATAATACTTGGTACAATTTAAAAATTATAGGTCAATATTAAGGTCCGATACCGTGCCGTTAGTTAACATAGAAAAGTGTCTTCGTATTTCCTTGTTTTAATGCACTATTTAAAATATACATAGTGTACCCCCTAAATGACCTATAATTATTTCCTGTGGTAGGGTACACTATTACCCTGTAATATAATAGGTGGTCCAATTTAAAAATTATAGGTCAATATTAAGGTCCGATACCGTGCCGTTAGTTAACATAGAAAAATGTCATTGAATTTTTAAAGCATTTTAGAACGCTTATTTCCTCATTTTAAGCTTCTCAGAACACTTTATTTCGCATAGGCATACATAGTAAACTTTAGGGTCACTCTGTGTACCCCCTAATTGACCTATAATTATTTCCTGTTTTAGGGTACACTATAACCCTGTAATATAATACGTGGTCCAGTTTAAAAATTATAGGTCAATATTAAGGTCCGATACCGTGCCGTTAGTTAACATAGAAAAGTGTCTTCGTATTTCCTTGTTTTAATGCACTATTTAAAATATACATAGTGTACCCCCTAATTGACCTATAATTATTTCCTGTGGTAGGGTACTCTATTACCCTGTAATATAATACCTGGTCCAATTTAAATATTATGGGTCAATATTAAGGTCTGATATTGCGACTTGCGTTAGTTAACCATTGAAAGATGTTTTTGAATTTTTAAAGCATTTTAGAACGCTTATTTCTTCATTTTAAGCTTCTCAGAACACTCTATTTCGCATAGGCATATATAGTAAACTTTAGGGTCACTCTGTGTACCCCCTAATTGACCTATAATTATTTCCTGTGGTAGGGTACACTATAACCCTGTAATATAATACGTGGTCCAATTTAAAAATTATAGGTCAATATTAAGGTCCGATACCGTGCCGTTAGTTAACATAGAAAAGTGTCTTCGTATTTCCTTGTTTTAATGCACTATTTAAAATATACATAGTGTACCCCCTAATTGACCTATAATTATTTCCTGTGGTAGGGTACACTATTACCCTGTAATATAATACCTGGTCCAATTTAAATATTATGGGTCAATATTAAGGTCTGATATTGCGCCTTGCGTTAGTTAACCATTGGAAGATGTCTTTGAATTTTTAAAGCATTTTAGAACGCTTATTTCTTCTTTTTAAGCATCTCAGAACACTCTATTTCGCATAGGCATACATAGTAAAATTTAGGGTCACGCTGTGTACCCCCTAAATGACCTATAATTATTTCCTGTGGTAGGGTACACTATTACCCTGTAATATAATACGTGGTCCAATTTAAAAATTATAGGTCAATATTAAGGTCCGATACCGTGCCGTTAGTTAACATAGAAAAATGTCTTTGAATTTTTAAAGCATTTTAGAACGCTTATTTCCTCATTTTAAGCTTCTCAGAACACTTTATTTCGCATAGGCATACATAGTAAACTTTAGGGTCACGCTGTGTACCCCCTAATTGACCTATAATTATTTCCTTTGGTAGGGTACACTATTACCCTGTAATATAATACCTGGTCCAATTTAAATTTTATGGGTCAATATTAAGGTCTGATATTGCGCCTTGCGTTAGTTAACCATTGAAAGATGTCTTTGAATTTTTAAAGCATTTTAGAACGCTTATTTCTTCATTTTAAGCTTCTCAGAACACTCTATTTCGCATAGGCATACGTAGTAAAATTTAGGGTCACGCTGTGTACCCCCTAAATGACCTATAATTATTTCCTGTGGTAGGGTACACTATTACCCTGTAATATAATACGTGGTCCAATTTAAAAATTATAGGTCAATATTAAGTTCCGATACCGTGCCGTTAGTTAACATTGAAAAATGTCTTCGTATTTCCTTGTTTTAATGCACTATTTAAAATATACATAGTGTACCCCCTAATTGACCTATAATTATTTCCTGTGGTAGGGTACACTATTACCCTGTAATATAATACCTTTTCCAATTTAAATATTATGGGTCAATATTAAGGTCTGATATTGCGCCTTGCGTTAGTTAACCATTGAAAGATGTCTTTGAATTTTTAAAGCATTTTAGAACGCTTATTTCTTCATTTTAAGCATCTCAGAACACTCTATTTCGCATAGGCATAAATAGTAAACTTTAGGATCACTCTGTGTACCCCCTAATTGACCTATAATTATTTCCTGTGGTAGGGTACACTATTACCCTGTAATATAATACGTGGTCCAATTTAAAAAATATAGGTCAATATTAAGGTCCGATACCGTGCCGTTAGTTAACATAGAAAAGTGTCTTCGTATTTCCTTGTTTTAATGCACTATTTAAAATATACATAGTGTACCCCCTAATTGACCTATAATTATATCCTGTGGTAGGGTACACTATTACCCTGTAATATAATACGTGGTCCAATTTAAAAATTATAGGTCAATATTAAGGTCCGATACCGTGCCGTTAGTTAACATAGAAAAATGTCTTTGAATTTTTAAAGCATTTTAGAACGCTTATTTCCTCATTTTTAGCTTCTCAGAACACTTTATTTCGCATAGGCATACATAGTAAACTTTAGGGTCACTCTGTGTACCCCCTAATTGACCTATAATTATTTCCTGTGGTAGGGTACACTATAACCCTGTAATATAATACGTGGTCCAATTTAAAAATTATAGGGCAATATTAAGGTCCGATATTGCGCCTTGCGTTAGTTAACCATTGAAAGATGTCTTTGAATTTTTAAAGCATTTTAGAACGCTTATTTCTTCATTTTAAGCATCTCAGAACACTCTATTTCGCATAGGCATATATAGTAAACTTTAGGGTCACTCTGTGTACCCCCTAATTGACCTATAATTATTTCCTGTGGTAGGGAACACTATTACCCTGTAATATAATACGTGGTCCAATTTAAAAATTATAGGTCAATATTAAGGTCCGATACCGTGCCGTTAGTTAACATAGAAAAGTGTCTTCGTATTTCCTTGTTTTAATGCACTATTTAAAATATACATAGTGTACCCCCTAATTGACCTATAATTATATCCTGTGGTAGGGTACACTATTACCCTGTAATATAATACCTGGTCCAATTTAAATATTATGGGTCAATATTAAGGTCTGATATTGCGACTTGCGTTAGTTAACCATTGGAAGATGTCTTTGAATTTTTAAAGCATTTTAGAACGCTTATTTCTTCTTTTTAAGCATCTCAGAACACTCTATTTCGCATAGGCATACATAGTAAAATTTAGGGTCACGCTGTGTACCCCCTAAATGACCTATAATTATTTCCTGTGGTAGGGTACACTATTACCCTGTAATATAATACGTGGTCCAATTTAAAAATTATAGGTCAATATTAAGGTCCGATACCGTGCCGTTAGTTAACATAGAAAATTGTCTTTGAATTTTTAAAGCATTTTAGAACGCTTATTTCCTCATTTTTAGCTTCTCAGAACACTTTATTTCGCATAGGCATACATAGTAAACTTTAGGGTCACTCTGTGTACCCCCTAATTGACCTATAATTATTTCCTGTGGTAGGGTACACTATAACCCTGTAATATAATACGTGGTCCAATTTAAAAATTATAGGTCAATATTAAGGTCCGATACCGTGCCGTTAGTTAACATAGAAAAGTGTCTTCGTATTTTCTTGTTTTAATGCACTATTTAAAACATACATAGTGTACCCCCTAATTGACCTATAATTATTTCCTGTTGTAGGGTACACTATTACCCTGTAATATAATACCTGGTCCAATTGAAATATTATGGTTCCATATTAAGGTCTGATATCGCGCCTTGCGTTAGTTAACCATTGAAAGATGTCTTTGAATTTTTAAAGCATTTTAGAACGCTTATTTCTTCATTTTAAGCTTCTCAGAACACTCTATTTCGCATAGGCATACATAGTAAAATTTAGGGTCACGCTGTGTACCCCCTAAATGACCTATAATTATTTCCTGTGGTAGGGTACACTATTACCCTGTAATATAATACGTGGTCCAATTTAAAAATTATAGGTCAATATTAAGTTCCGATACCGTGCCGTTAGTTAACATTGAAAAATGTCTTCGTATTTCCTTGTTTTAATGCACTATTTAAAATATACATAGTGTACCCCCTAATTGACCTATAATTATTTCCTGTGGTAGGGTACACTATTACCCTGTAATATAATACCTGGTCCAATTTAAATATTATGGGTCAATATTAAGGTCTGATATTGCGCCTTGCGTTAGTTAACCATTGAAAGATGTCTTTGAATTTTTAAAGCATTTTAGAACGCTTATTTCTTCATTTTAAGCATCTCAGAACACTCTATTTCGCATAGGCATATATAGTAAACTTTAGGGTCACTCTGTGTACCCCCTAATTGACCTATAATTATTTCCTGTGGTAGGGTACACTATTACCCTGTAATATAATACCTGGTCCAATTTAAATTTTATGGGTCAATATTAAGGTCTGATATTGCGCCTTGCGTTAGTTAACCATTGAAAGATGTCTTTGAATTTTTAAAGCATTTTAGAACACTTATTTCCTCATTTTAAGCTTCTCAGAACACTCTATTTCGCATAGGCATACATAGTAAACTTTAGGGTCACGCTGTGTACCACCTAATTGACCTATAATTATTTCCTGTGGTAAGGTACACTATTACCCTGTAATATAATACATGGTACAATTTAAAAATTATAGGTCAATATTAAGGTCCGATACCGTGCCGTTAGTTAACATAGAAAAGTGTCTTCGTATTTCCTTGTTTTAATGCACTATTTAAAATATACATAGTGTACCCCCTAAATGACCTATAATTATTTCCTGTGGTAGGGTACATTATTACCCTGTAATATAATAGGTGGTCCAATTTAAAAATTATAGGTCAATATTAAGGTCCGATACCGTGCCGTTAGTTAACATAGAAAAATGTCTTTGAATTTTTAAAGCATTTTAGAACGCTTATTTCCTCATTTTAAGCTTCTCAGAACACTTTATTTCGCATAGGCATACATAGTAAACTTTAGGGTCACTCTATGTACCCCCTAATTGACCTATAATTATTTCCTGTGGTAGGGTACACTATAACCCTGTAATATAATACGTGGTCCAATTTAAAAATTATAGGTCAATATTAAGGTCCGATACCGTGCCGTTAGTTAACATAGAAAAGTGTCTTCGTATTTCCTTGTTTTAATGCACTATTTAAAATATACATAGTGAACCCCCTAATTGACCTATAATTATTTCCTGTGGTAGGGTACACTATTACCCTGTAATATAATACTTGGTCCAATTTAAATATTATGGGTCAATATTAAGGTCTGATATTGCGCTTTGCGTTAGTTAACCATTGAAAGATGTCTTTGAATTTTTAAAGCATTTTAGAACGCTTATTTCTTCATTTTAAGCATCTCAGAACACTCTATTTCGCATAGGCATACATAGTAAAATTTAGGGTCACGCTGTGTACCCCCTAAATGACCTATAATTATTTCCTGTGGTAGGGTACACTATTACCCTGTAATATAATACGTGGTCCAATTTAAAAATTATAGGTCAATATTAAGGTCCGATACCGTGCCGTTAGTTAACATAGAAACATGTCTTTGAATTTTTAAAGCATTTTAGAACGCTTATTTCCTCATTTTAAGCTTCTCAGAACACTTTATTTCATATAGGCATACATAGTAAACTTTAGGGTCACGCTGTGTACCCCCTAATTGACCTATAATTATTTCCTGTGGTAGGGTACACTATTACCCTGTAATATAATACCTGGTCCAATTAAAATATTATGGGTCAATATTAAGGTCTGATATTGCGCCTTGCGTTAGTTAACCATTGAAATATGTCTTTGAATTTTTAAAGCATTTTAGAACGCTTATTTCTTCATTTTAAGCTTCTCAGAACACTCTATTTCGCATAGGCATACATAGTAAAATTTAGGGTCACGCTGTGTACCCCCTGAATGACCTATAATTATTTCCTGTGGTAGGGTACACAATTACCCTGGAATATAATGCGTGGTTCAATTTAAAAATTATAGGTCAATATTAAGTTCCGATACCGTGCCGTTAGTTAACATTGAAAAATGTCTTCGTATTTCCTTGTTTTAATGCACTATTTAAAATATACATAGTGTACCCCCTAATTGACCTATAATTATTTCCTGTGGTAGGGTACACTATTACCCTGTAATACAATACCTGGTCCAATTTAAATATTATGGGTCAATATTAAGGTTTGATATTGCGCCTTGCGTTAGTTAACCATTGAAAGATGTCTTTGAATTTTTAAAGCATTTTAGAACGCTTATTTCTTCATTTTAAGCTTCTCAGAACACTTTATTTTGCATAGGCATACATAGTAAACTTTAGGGTCACGCTGTGTACCCCCTAATTGACCTATAATTATTTCCTGTGGTAGGGTACACTATTACCCTGTAATATAATAGGTGGTCCAATTTAAAAATTATAGGTCAATATTAAGGTCCGATACCGTGCCGTTAGTTAACATAGAAAAATGTCTTTGAATTTTTAAAGCATTTTAGAACGCTTATTTCCTCATTTTAAGCTTCTCAGAACACTTTATTTCGCATAGGCATACATAGTAAATTTTAGGGTCACTCTGCGTACCCCCTAATTGACCTTTAATTATTTCCTGTGGTAGGGTACACTATAACCCTGTAATATAATACGTGGTCCAATTTAAAAATTATAGGTCAATATTAAGGTCCGATACCGTGCCGTTAGTTAACATAGAAAAGTGTCTTCGTATTTCCTTGTTTTAATGCACTATTTAAAATATACATAGTGTACCCCCTAACTGACCTATAATTATTTCCTGTGGTAGGGTACACTATTACCCTGTAATATAATACCTGGTCCAATTTAAATATTATGGGTCAATATTAAGGTCTGATATTGCGCCTTGCGTTAGTTAACCATTGAAAGATGTCTTTGAATTTTTAAAGCACTTTAGAACGCTTATTTCTTCATTTTAAGCATCTCAGAACACTCTATTTCGCATAGGCATACATAGTAAAATTTAGGGTCACGCTGTGTACCCCCTAAATGACCTATAATTATTTCCTGCGGTAGGGTACACTATTACCCTGTAATATAATACGTGGTCCTATTTAAAAATTATAGGTCAATATTAAGGTCCTATACCGTGCCGTTAGTTAACATAGAAAAATGTCTTTGAATTTTTAAAGCATTTTAGAACGCTTATTTCCTCATTTTAAGCTTCTCAGAACACTTTATTTCGCATAGGCATACATAGTAAACTTTAGGGTCACTCTGTGTACCCCCTAATTGACCTATAATTATTTCCTGTGGTAGGGTACACTATAACCCTGTAATATAATACGTGGTCCAATTTAAAAATTATAGGTCAATATTAAGGTTCGATACCGTGCCGTTAGTTAACATAGAAAAGTGTCTTCGTATTTCCTTGTTTTAATGCACTATTTAAAATATACATAGTGTACCCCCTAATTGACCTATAATTATTTCCTGTGGAAGGGTACACTATTACCCTGTAATATAATACCTGGTCCAATTTAAATATTATGGGTCAATATTAAGGTCTGATATTGCGCCTTGCGTTAGTTAACCATTGAAAGATGTCTTTGAATTTTTAAAGCATTTTAGAACGCTTATTTCTTCATTTTAAGCTTCTCAGAACACTTTATTTTGCATAGGCATACATAGTAAACTTTAGGGTCACGCTGTGTACCCCCTAATTGACCTATAATTATTTCCTGTGGTAGGGTACACTATTACCCTGTAATATAATAGGTGGTCCAATTTAAAAATTATAGGTCAATATTAAGGTCCGATACCGTGCCGTTAGTTAACATAGAAAAATGTCTTTGAATTTTTAAAGCATTTTAGAACGCTTATTTCCTCATTTTAAGCTTCTCAGAACACTTTATTTCGCATAGGCATACATAGTAAATTTTAGGGTCACTCTGCGTACCCCCTAATTGACCTATAATTATTTCCTGTGGTAGGGTACACTATAACCCTGTAATATAATACGTGGTCCAATTTAAAAATTATAGGTCAATATTAAGGTCCGATACCGTGCCGTTAGTTAACATAGAAAAGTGTCTTCGTATTTCCTTGTTTTAATGCACTATTTAAAATATACATAGTGTACCCCCTAATTGACCTATAATTATTTCCTGTGGTAGGGTACACTATTACCCTGTAATATAATACCTGGTCCAATTTAAATATTATGGGTCAATATTAAGGTCTGATATTGCGCCTTGCGTTAGTTAACCATTGAAAGATGTCTTTGAATTTTTAAAGCACTTTAGAACGCTTATTTCTTCATTTTAAGCATCTCAGAACACTCTATTTCGCATAGGCATACATAGTAAAATTTAGGGTCACGCTGTGTACCCCCTAAATGACCTATAATTATTTCCTGCGGTAGGGTACACTATTACCCTGTAATATAATACGTGGTCCTATTTAAAAATTATAGGTCAATATTAAGGTCCTATACCGTGCCGTTAGTAAACATAGAAAAATGTCTTTGAATTTTTAAAGCATTTTAGAACGCTTATTTCCTCATTTTAAGCTTCTCAGAACACTTTATTTCGCATAGGCATACATAGTAAACTTTAGGATCACTCTGTGTACCCCCTAATTGACCTATAATTATTTCCTGTGGTAGGGTACACTATAACCCTGTAATATAATACGTGGTCCAATTTAAAAATTATAGGTCAATATTAAGGTTCGATACCGTGCCGTTAGTTAACATAGAAAAGTGTCTTCGTATTTCCTTGTTTTAATGCACTATTTAAAATATACATAGTGTACCCCCTAATTGACCTATAATTATTTCCTGTGGAAGGGTACACTATTACCCTGTAATATAATACCTGGTCCAATTTAAATATTATGGGTCAATATTAAGGTCTGATATTGCGCCTTGCGTTAGTTAACCATTGAAAGATGTCTTTGAATTTTTAAAGCATTTTAGAACGCTTATTTCTTCATTTTAAGCTTCTCAGAACACTCTATTTCGCATAGGCATACATAGTAAAATTTAGGGTCACGCTGTGTACCCCCTAAATGACCTATAATTATTTCCTGTGGTAGGGTACACAATTACCCTGGAATATAATGCGTGGTTCAATTTAAAAATTATAGGTCAATATTAAGTTCCGATACCGTGCCGTTAGTTAACATTGAAAAATGTCTTCGTATTTCCTTGTTTTAGTAATATAATACCTGGGCCAATTTAAATATTATGGGTCAATATTAAGGTCTGATATTGCGCCTTGCGTTAGTTAACCATTGAAAGATGTCTTTGAATTTTTAAAGCATTTTAGAACGCTTATTTCTTCATTTTAAGCTTCTCAGAACACTTTATTTCGCATAGGCATACATAGTAAACTTTAGGGTCACGCTGTGTACCCCCTAAGTGACCTATAATTTTTTCCCGTGGTAGGGAACAATATTACCCTGTAATATATTACGTGGTCCAATTTAAAAATTATAGGTCAATATTAAGGTCCGATACCGTACCGTTAGTTAACATAGAAAAATGTCTTTGAATTTTAAAAGCTTTTTAGAACGCTTAATTCCTCATTTTAAGCTTCTCAGAACACTTTATTTTGCATAGGAATACATAGTAAACTTTAGGGTCACGCTGTGTACCCCCTATTTGACATATAATTATTTCCTGCGGTAGGGTACACTATTACCCTGTAATATAATACCTGGTCCAATTTAAATATTATGGGTCAATATTAAGGTCTGATATCGCGCCGTTAGTTAACATTGAAAAATGTCTTCGTATTTCCTTGTTTTAGTAATATAATACCTGGGCCAATTTAAATATTATGGGTCAATATTAAGGTCTGATATTGCGCCTTGCGTTAGTTAACCATTGAAAGATGTCTTTGAATTTTTAAAGCATTTTAGAACGCTTATTTCTTCATTTTAAGCTTCTCAGAACACTTTATTTCGCATAGGCATACATAGTAAACTTTAGGGTCACGCTGTGTACCCCCTAAATGACCTATAATTATTTCCTGTGGTAGGGTACACTATTACCCTGTAATATAATACGTGGTCCAATTTAAAAGTTATAGGTCAATATTAAGGTCCGATACCGTGGCGATAGTTAACATAGAAAAATGTCTTCGAATTTCATTGTTTTAATGCACTATTTAAAATATACATAGTGTACCCCCCAATTGACCTATAATTATTTCCTGTGGTAGGGTACACTATTACTCTGTAATATAATACCTGGTCCAATTTAAATATTATGGTTCCATATTAAGGTCTGATATCGCGCCTTGCGTTAGTTAACCATTGAAAGATGTCTTTAATTTTTAAAGCATTTTAGAACGCTTATTTCTTCATTTTAATCTTCTCAGAACACTCTATTTCGCATAGGCATACATAGTAAACTTTAGGGTCACTCTGTGTACCCCCTAATTGACCTATAATTATTTCCTGTGCTAGGGTACACTATAACCCTGTAATATAATACGTGGTCCAATTTAAAAATTATAGGTCAATATTAAGGTCCGATACCGTGACGTTAGTTAACACAGAAAAGTGTCTTCGAATTTCCTTGTTTTTATGCACTATTTAAAATATACATAGTGGGCTCCCTTATTGACCTATAATTATTTCCTGTGGTAGGGTACACTATTACCCTGTAATATAATACCTGGGCCAATTTAAATATTATGGGTCAATATTAAGGTCTGATATTGCGCCTTGCTTTAGTTAACCATTGAAAGATGTCTTTGAATTTTTAAAGCATTTTAGAACGCTTATTTCTTCATTTTAAGCTTCTCAGAACACTTTATTTCGCATAGGCATACATAGTAAACTTTAGGGTCACGCTGTGTACCCCCTAAGTGACCTATAATTATTTCCCGTGGTAGGGAACAATATTACCCTGTAATATATTACGTGGTCCAATTTAAAAATTATAGGTCAATATTAAGGTCCGATACCGTACCGTTAGTTAACATAGAAAATGTCTTTGAATTTTAAAAGCTTTTTAGAACGCTTAATTCCTCATTTTAAGCTTCTCAGAACACTTTATTTTGCATAGGAATACATAGTAAACTTTAGGGTCACGCTGTGTACCCCCTATTTGACCTATAATTATTTCCTGCGGTAGGGTACAATATTACCCTGTAATATAATACCTGGTCCAATTTAAATATTTTGGGTCAATATTAAGGTCTGATATCGCACCTTGCGTTGGTTAACCATTGAAAGATGTCTTTGAATTTTTAAAGCATTTTAGAACGCTTATTTCTTCATTTTAAGCTTCTCAAAACATTTTATTTCGCATAGGCATACATAGTAAAATTTAGGGTGACGCTGTGTACCCCCTAAATGACCTATAATTATTTCCTGTGGTAGGGTACACTATTACCCTGTAATATAATACGTGGTCCAATTTAAAAATTATAGGTCAATATTAAGGTCCGATACCGTGGCGATAGTTAACATAGAAAAATGTCTTCGAATTTCATTGTTTTAATGCACTATTTAAAATATACATAGTGTACCCCCCAATTGACCTATAATTATTTCCTGTGGTAGGGTACACTATTACTATGTAATATAATACCTGGTCCAATTTAAATATTATGGTTCCATATTAAGGTCTGATATCGCGCCTTGCGTTAGTTAACCATTGAAAGATGTCTTTAATTTTTAAAGCATTTTAGAACGCTTATTTCTTCATTTTAATCTTCTCAGAACACTCTATTTCGCATAGGCATACATAGTAAACTTTAGGGTCACTCTGTGTACCCCCTAATTGACCTATAATTATTTCCTGTGGTAGGGTACACTATTACCCTGTAATATAATACGTGGTCCAATTTAAAACTTATAGGTCAATATTAAGGTCCGATACCGTGCCGTTAGTTAACATAGAAAAGTGTTTTCGTATTTCCTTGTTTTAATGCAATATTAAAAATATACATAGTGTACCCCCTAATTGACCTATAATTATTTCCTGTGGTAGGGTACACTATTACCCTGTAATATAATACCTGGTTCAATTTAAATATTATGGGTCCATATTAAGGTCTGATATCGCGCTCTGCGTTATTTAACCATTGAAAGAAGTCTTTGAATTTTTAAAGCATTTTAGAACGCTTATTTCTTCATTTTAAGCTTCTCAGAACACTCTATTTCGCATAGGCATACATAGTAAACTTTAGGGTCACGCTGTGTAAAGCACTGACGTGTAATAGTAGGGCAGTGAAGAGTTCTATACTTTGTTCCACCGCAACGGGGTAAAAAAGCCACGTACGTGTCGCAGTAGGGCCGTGGAGTGTCCGCCATCTTTCGCCACTGATTAGAGCGGAAGCCGAACTGTGGAGTAAAGGCACTGGCGTGTCGTAGTCGGGCAGTGTAGAGTACGCCATTTTGGGCCACTGCAACGCGGAACTTTAGCAGCGCACGTGCCGCTGAAGGGCCATGGAGTGTCCGACATCTTTCTCCATTAGTTAGAGTGGAAGCCGAACTGAGGAGAAAAGGCACAGGCGTGCAGTAGTAGGGCAGTGTAGTATCTTGTCATTTTGGCAGCCACTACGCAGCACTACAGCCGCGGACGTGCCGCAGTAGGGCTATAGACTGTCCGCCATCTTTAACCACTGATTTAAGCGGAAGCCCTACTGAGGATTAAAGGAACAGGCGTGTCGTAGTAGGGCAGTGTAGAGTCCGATATTTTGGGGCAACGCAACGCGACACTACAGCCGCGCGCTTGCCGCAGTAGGGCCATGGAGGGTCCGCCATATTTGGCCTCTGATTTAAGCGGAAGCGCAACTGAGAACTTAAGTCTTTGGTAGAGTCTAGTAGGGCAGTGTAGTGTCCGCAATTTCGGGCCACCGCAACGCGGCACAACAGCCTATTACGTGCCGCAGTAGGGCCGTGGAGTGTCCTACATTTTTGGCCACTGATTAGAGCGGAAGCCGAACTGAGGAGTAAAGGCACTGGCGTGTCGTAGTCGGACAGTGTTGCGTCCGACATGTTGGGCCACTGCAACGCGGCACTACAGCCGTGCACGTGCCGCCGAAGGGCCATGGAGTGTCCGACAACTTTTTCCACTATTTAGAGCGGAAGCAGAACTGAGAAGAAAAGGCACTGGCGTGTAGTAGTAGGGCAGTGTAGAGTCCGATATTTTGGGCCATCGCAACACGGCACTACTGCCGTGCACGTGCCGCATTAGGGCCGGGGAGTGTTCATCATCTTTGGACACGGATTAGAGCGGAAGCCCAACTGAGGAGTAAAGCCACAGGCGTGTCGTAGTCGGGCAGTGTTGCGTCCGACATGTTGGGCAGCAGCAACACGGCACTTCAGCAGCGCACGTGCCGCTGAAGGGCCATGGAGTGTCCGACATCTTTTTCCACTATTTATAGCGGAAGCCGAACTGAGGAGAAAAGGCACTGGCGTGTAGTAGTAGGGCAGTGCAGTGTTCGCCCTTTTGGGCCATCGCAACACGGCAGTACAGACGTGCATGCGCCGAAGTAGGGCTATGGACTGTCCGCCATTTTTGGCCACTATTTAGAGTGGAAGCCGAACTGAAGAGTAAAGGCACAGGCGTGTAGTAGTAGGACAGTGTATAGTCCGATATTTTGGGCCACCGCAACGCGGCACTACAGCCGTGCACGTGCCGAAATAGGGCCGGGGAGTGTTCGCCATCTTTGGCCACGGATTAGAGCGGAAGCTCAACTGTGGAGAAAAAGCACAGGCGTTTCGTTGTAGGGCAGTGTAGAGTCCATTATTTTGGGGCACCGCAACGCGACACTACAGTCGCGGACGAGCTGCTGTAGGGCTATGGAGTGTCCGCCATCTTTGGCCACTGATTAGAGCGGAAGCTCATCTGAGGAGTAAAGCCACAGGCGTGTCGTTGTAGGGCAGTGTAGAGTCCGCCATTTAGGGGCACCGCAACGTGGCACTACAGCCGCAGACGTGCCGCAGTAGGGCTATAGACTGTCCGCCATCTTTAGCCACTGATTTAAGCGGAAGCCCTACTGAGGAGTAAAGGCACTGACGTGTAGTAGTAGGGCAGTGAAGAGTCCTATATTTTGTTCCACCGGAACGGGGCAATAAAGCCACGCACGTGTCGCAGTAGGGCCGGGGAGTGTTCGCCATCTTTGGCCACTGATTAGAGCGTAAGCCGAACTGTGGAGTAAAAGCACTGGCGTGTCGTAGTCGGGCAGAGTGGAGTACGCCATTTTGGGCCTCTACAACGCGGCACTTTAGCAGCGCACGTGCCGCTGAAGGGCCATGGAGTGTCCGACATCTTTTTCCATTAGTTAGAGTGGAAGCAGAACTGAGGAGAAAAGGCACTGGCGTGTAGTAGTAGGGCAGTGTAGTATCCAGTCATTTTGGCCACCACTACGCAGCACTACAGCCGCGGACGTGCCGCAGTAGGGCTATAGACTGTCCGCCATCTTTAGCCACTGATTTAAGCGGAAGCCCTACTGAGGAGTAAAGGAACAGGCGTGTCGTAGTAGGGCAGTGTAGAATCCGATATTTTGGGCCATCGCAACACGGCACTATTGCCGTGCACGTGCCGCATTAGGGCCGGGGAGTGTTCATCATCTTTGGACACGGATTAGAGCGGAAGCCCAACTGAGGAGTAAAGCCACAGGCGTGTCGTAGTCGGGCAGTGTTGCGTCCGACATGTTGGGCCGCAGCAACGCGGCACTACAGCTTACACGTGCCGCTGAAGGGCCATGGAATGTCCGCCATCTTTTTCCATTAGTTAGATTGGAAGCCGAACTGAGGAGAAAAGGCACTTGCGTGTAGTAGTAGGGCAGTGTAGTATCCTGCCATTTTGGCCACCACTGCTCAGCACTACAGCCGCGGACGTGCCGCAGTAGGGCTATAGACTGTCCGCCATCTTTAGCCACTGATTTAAGCGGATGCCCAACTGAGGAGTAAAGGAACAGGCGTGTTGCAGTAGGGCAGTGTAGAGCCCGCTATTTTGGGGCACCGCAACACGGCACTACAGCCGCGGACGTGCGCCAGTAGGACTATGGAGTGTCCACCATCTTTGGCCACTGATTAGAGCGGAAGCTCATCTGAGGAGTAAAGCCACTGGCGTGTCGTAGTCGGGCAGTGTTGCGTCCGACATGTTGGGCCGCAGCAACGCGGCACTACAGCCATGCAAGTGCCGCATTAGGGCCGTGGAGTGTCCGCCATCTTTGGCCACTGATTAGAGCGGAAGCCGAACTGTGGAGTAAAGGCACTGGCGTGTCGTAGTCGGGCAGTGTAGAGTACGCCATTTTGGACCACTGCAACGCGACACTTTAGCAGCGCACGTGCCGCTGAAGGGCCATGGAGTGCCCGACATCTTTTTCCATTAGTTAGAGTGGAAGCAGAACTGAGGAGAAAATGCACTGGCGTGTAGTAGTAGGGCAGTGTAGTATCCTGTCATTTTGGCCACAGCTACGCAGCACTACAGCCGCGGACGTGCCGCAGTAGGGCTATAGACTGTCCGCCATCTTTAGCCACTGATTTAAGCGGATGCCCAACTGAGGAGTAAAGGAACAGGCGTGTTGCAGTAGGGCAGTGTAGAGCCCGCTATTTTGGGGCACCGCAACACGGCACTACAGCCGCGGACGTGCCACAGTTGGGCCGTGGAGTATCCGCCATCTTTGGCCACGGATTGTAGTGGAAGCTTAACTGAGGAGTAAAGGCACTCGCGTGTCACAGTAAGGCAGTGTAGAGTCCGCCATTTTTGGGCACTGCAACGCGACACTACAGTCGCGGACGTGCCGCAGTAGGGCTATAGACTGTCCGCCATCTTTAGCCACTGATTAGAGCATAAGCCGAACTGAGGAGTAAAGGCACGGGCGTATCGTAGTCGGGCAGTGTAGCGTCCGACTTGTTGGGCCACTGCAACGCGGCACTACAGCCGTGCACGTGCCGCAGTAGCTCCGGGGAGCGTTCGCCATCTTTGGAAACTGATTTGAGCTGAATCCCAACTGAGCAGTAAAGGCACTGGCATGTCGTAGTAAGGTAGTGTAGAGTCCGACATTTTGGGCCACTGCAACGTGGCACTACAGCCACGCACGTGCCGCAGATGGGCCGTGGAGTGTCCGCCATCTTTATCCACTGATTAGAGCGGAATCCCAACTGAGGAGTAAAGGCACTGGCGTGCCGTAGTAAGCCAGTGTAGAGTCCGACATTTTGGGCCACTGCAACGTGGCACTACAGCCACACACGTGCCGCAGTAGGGCAATAGACCGTCCGCCATCGTTAGACACTGATTAGAGCAGAAGCCGAACTGAGGAGTAAAGGCAATGGCGTGTCGTAGTAGGGCAGTGAAGTGTCCGCCACTTTGGGGCACCGCAACGCGGTACTACAGCCGCGGACGTGCCGCAGAAGGTCTATAGACTATTCGCCATCTTTGGCCACTGATTTGAGCGGAAGTCGATTTAAGGAGTAAAGGCACTAACGTGTCGTCTTAGGGCAGTGTAGAGTCCGATATTTTGGGGCAACACTACGTGGCACTTCAGCAGCGCACGTGCCGCTGAAGGGCCATGGAGTGTCCGCCATCTTTGGCCACTGATTAGAGCGGAAGCCGAACTGTGGAGTAAAGGCACTGGCGTGTCGTAGTCGGGCAGTGTGGAGTACGCCATTTTCGGCCACTGCAACGCGGCACTTTAGCAGCGCACGTGCCGCTGAAGGGCCATGGAGTGTCCGACATCTTTTTCCATTAGTTAGAGTGGAAGCAGAACTGAGGAGAAAAGGCACTGGCGTGTAGTAGTATGGCAGTGTAGTATCCTGTCATTTTGGCCACCACTACGCAGCACTACAGCCGCGCGCTTGCCGCATTAGGGCCGGGGAGTGTTCATCATCTTTGGACACGGATTAGAGCGGAAGCCCAACTGAGGAGTAAAGCCACAGGCGTGTCGTAGTCGGGCAGTGTTGCGTCCGACATGTTGGGCAGCAGCAACGCGGCACTACAGCTTACACGTGCCGCTGAAGGGCCATGGAGTGTCCGCCATCTTTTTCCATTAGTTAGATTGGAAGCCGAACTGAGGAGAAAAGGCACTGGCGTGTAGTAGTAGGGCAGTGTAGTATCCTGCCATTTTGGCCACCACTGCTCAGCACTACAGCCGCGGACGTGCCGCAGTAGGGCTATAGACTGTCCGCCATCTTTAGCCACTGATTTAAGCGGATGCCCAACTGAGGAGTAAAGGAACAGCCGTGTCGCAGTAGGGCAGTGTAGAGTCCGATATTTTGGGGCACCGCAACACGGCACAACAGCCGCGGACGTGCCGCAGTAGGACTATGGAGTGTCCACCATCTTTGGCCACTGATTAGAGCGGAAGCTCATCTGAGGAGTAAAGCCACTGGCGTGTCGTAGTAGGGCAGAGTAGAGTCCTCCATTTAGGGCACCGCAACGCGGCACTACAGCCGCAGACGTGCCGCAGTAGGGCCACGGAGGGTCCGCCATATTAGGCCACTGATTTAAGCGGAAGCGCAACTGAGAACTTAAGTCTTTGGTAGAGTCTAGTAGGGCAGTGTAGAGTCCGACATTTTGGGGCACCGCATCGCGGCACTACAGCCACGGACGTGCTGCAGTAGGGCCATGGAGGGTCCGCCATATTTGGCCACTGATTTAAGCGAAAGCCCAACTGAGGAGTAAAGGAACAGGCGTGTCGTAGTAGGGCAGTGAAGTGTCCGCCATTTTGGGGCACCGCAACGCGGCACTACAGCCGCGGACGTGCCGCAGAAGGTCTATAGACTATTCGCCATCTTTGGCCACTGATTTGAGCGGAAGTCGATTTAAGGAGTAAAGGCACTAACGTGTCGTCTTAGGGCAGTGTAGAGTCCGATATTTTGGGGCAACACTACGTGGCACTTCAGCAGCGCACGTGCCGCTGAAGGGCCATGGAGTGTCCGCCATCTTTGGCCACTGATTAGAGCGGAAGCCGAACTGTGGAGTAAAGGCACTGGCGTGTCGTAGTCGGGCAGTGTGGAGTACGCCATTTTGGGCCACTGCAACGCGGCACTTTAGCAGCGCATGTGCCGCTGAAGGGCCATGGAGTGTCCGACATCTTTTTCCATTAGTTAGAGTGGAAGCAGAACAGAGGAGAAAAGGCACTGGCGTGTAGTAGTATGGCAGTGTAGTATCCTGTCATTTTGGCCACCACTACGCAGCACTACAGCCGCGCGCTTGCCGCAGTAGGGTCAAGAAGGGGCCGCCATATTTGGGAGCTGATTAAAGCGGAAGCGCAATTGAGAACTTAAGTCTTTGGTAGAGTCTAGAAGGGCAGTGCAGTGTCCGCCCTTTTGGGCCACCGCAACGCGGCACTACAGCCACGCACGTGCAGCAGTAGGGCCGTGGAGTGTCCGCCATTTTTGACCATTGATTCGAGCGGAAGCCGAACTGAGGAGTAAAGGCACTGGCGTGTCGTAGTCGGACAGTGTTGCGTCCGACATGTTGGGCCACTGCAACGCGGCACTTCAGCAGCGCACGTGCAGCTAAAGGGCCATGGAGTGTCCGACATCTTTTTCCACTATTTAGAGCGGAAGCCGAACTGAGGAGAAAAGGCACTGGCTTGTAGTAGTAGGGCAGTGCTGTGTCCGCCCTTTTGGGCCATCGCAACACGGCACTACAGCCGTGCACGCGCCGAAGTAGGGCTATGGACTGTCCGCCATTTTTTGCCACTAATTAGAGTGGAAGCCGAACTGAAGAGTAAAGGCACAGGCGTGTAGTAGTAGGACAGTGTATAGTCCGATATTTTGGGCCACCGCAACGCGGCACTACAGCCGTGCACGTGCCGAAATAGGGCCGGGGAGTGTTCGCCATCTTTGGCCACGGATTAGAGCGGAAGCTCAACTGAGGAGAAAAAGCACAGGCGTTTCGTTGTAGGGCAGTGTAGAGTCCATTATTTTGGGGCACCGCAACGCGACACTACAGTCGCGGACGAGCTGCTGTAGGGCTATGGAGTGTCCGCCATCTTTGGCCACTGATTAGAGCGGAAGCTCATCTGAGGAGTAAAGCCACAGGCGTGTCGTTGTAGGGCAGTGTAGATTCCGCCATTTAGGGGCACCGCAACGTGGCACTACAGCCGCACACGTGCCGCAGTAGGGCTATAGACTGTCCGCCATCTTTAGCCACTGATTTAAGCGGAAGCCCTACTGAGGAGTAAAGGAACAGGCGTGTCGTAGTAGGGCAGTGTAGAGTCCGATATTTTGGGGCAACGCAACGCGACACTACAGCCGCGCGCTTGCCGCAGTAGGGCCATGGAGGGTCCGCCATATTTGGCCTCTGATTTAAGCGGAAGCGCAACTGAGAACTTAAGTCTTTGGTAGAGTCTAGTAGGGCAGTGTAGTGTCCGCCATTTCGGGCCACCGCAACGCGGCACAACAGCCTATTACGTGCCGCAGTAGGGCCGTGGAGTGTCCTCCATTTTTGGCCACTGATTAGAGCGGAAGCCGAACTGAGGAGTAAAGGCACTGGCGTGTCGTAGTCGGACAGTGTTGCGTCCGACATGTTGGGCCACTGCAACGCGGCACTTCAGCCGTGCAAGTGCCGCATTAGGGCCGGGGAGTGTTCGCCATCTTTGGTCCCGGATAAGAGCGGAAGCCCTGATGAGGAGTAAAGGCACTGGCGTGTCGTAGTAGGGCAGTGTAGAGTCCTCCATTTTGGGGCAACGCAACGCGACACTACAGCCTCGGACGTGCCGCAGTAGGGCTATAGACTGTCCGCCATCTTTGGCCATTAATTAGAGCGGAAGCCGAACTGAGGAGTAAAGGCACTGACGTGTAGTAGTCGGGCAGTGAAGAGTCCTATATTTTGTTCCACCGGAACGGGGCAATAAAGCCACGCACGTTTCGCAGTAGGGCCGTGGAGTGTTCGCCATCTTTGGCCACTGATTAGAGCGTAAGCCGAACTGTGGAGTAAAGGCACTGGCGTGTCGTAGTCGGGCAGAGTGGAGTACGCCATTTTGGGCCACTACAACGCGGCACTTTAGCAGCGCACGTGCCGCTGAAGGGCCATGGAGTGTCCGACATATTTTTCCATTAGTTAGAGTGGAAGCAGAACTGAGGAGAAAAGGCACTGGCGTGTAGTAGTAGGGCAGTGTAGTATCCAGTCATTTTGGCCACAACTACGCAGCACTACAGCCGCGGACGTGCCGCAGTAGGGCTATAGTCTGTCCGCCATCTTTAGCCACTGATTTAAGCGGAAGCCCTACTGAGGAGTAAAGGAACAGGCGTGTCGTAGTAGGGCAGTGTAGAATCCGATATTTTGGGCCATCGCAACACGGCACTATTGCCGTGCACGTGCCGCATTAGGGCCGGGGAGTGTTCATCATCTTTGGACACGGATTAGAGCGGAAGCCCAACTGAGGAGTAAAGCCACAGGCGTGTCGTAGTCGGGCAGTGTTGCGTCCGACATGTTGGGCCGCAGCAACGCGGCACTACAGCTTACACGTGCCGCTGAAGGGCCATGGAATGTCCGCCATCTTTTTCCATTAGTTAGATTGGAAGCCGAACTAAGGAGAAAAGGCACTGGCGTGTAGTAGTAGGGCAGTGTAGTATCCTGCCATTTTGGCCACCACTGCTCAGCACTACAGCCGCGGACGTGCCGCAGTAGGGCTATAGACTGTCCGCCATCTTTAGCCACTGATTTAAGCGGATGCCCAACTGAGGAGTAAAGGAACAGGCGTGTCGCAGTAGGGCAGTGTAGAGTCCGCTATTTTGGGGCACCGCAACACGGCACTACAGCCGCGGACGTGCCGCAGTAGGACTATGGAGTGTCCACCATCTTTGGCCACTGATTAGAGCGGAAGCTCATCTGAGGAGTAAAGCCACTGGCGTGTCGTAGTCGGGCAGTGTTGCGTCCGACATGTTGGGCCGCAGCAACGCGGCACTACAGCCGTGCAAGTGCCGCATTAGGGCCGTGGAGTGTCCGCCATCTTTGGCCACTGATTAGAGCGGAAGCCGAACTGTGGAGTAAAGGCACTGGCGTGTCGTAGTCGGGCAGTGTAGAGTACGCCATTTTGGACCACTGCAACGCGACACTTTAGCAGCGCACGTGCCGCTGAAGGGCCATGGAGTGCCCGACATCTTTTTCCATTAGTTAGAGGGGAAGCAGAACTGAGGAGAAAATGCACTGGCGTGTAGTAGTAGGGCAGTGTAGTATCCTGTCATTTTGGCCACAGCTACGCAGCACTACAGCCGCGGACGTGCCGCAGTAGGGCCATGGAGGGTCCGCCATATTTGGCCTCTGATTTAAGCGGAAGCGCAACTGAGAACTTAAGATTTGGTAGAGTCTAGTAGGGCAGTGTAGTGTCCGCCATTTCGGGCCACCGCAACGCGGCACAACATCCTATTACGTGCTGCAGTAGGGCCGTGGAGTGTCCGCCATTTTTGGCCACTGATTAGAGCGGAAGCCGAACTGAGGAGTAAAGGCACTGGCGTGTCGTAGTCGGACAGTGTTGCGTCCGACATGTTGGGCCACTGCAACGCGGCACTTCAGCAGCGCACGTCCGCCGAAGGGCCATGGAGTGTCCGACATCTTTTTCCACTATTTAGAGCGGAAGCAGATCTGAGGAGAAAAGGCAATGGCGTGTAGTAGTAGGGCAGTGTAGAGTCCGATATTTTGGGATATCGCAACACGGCACTACTGTCGTGCACGTGCCGCATTATGGCCGGGGAGTGTTCGCCATCTTTGGACACGGATTAGAGCGGAAGCCCAACTGAGGAGTAAAGCCACAGGCGTGTCGTAGTCGGGCAGTGTTGCGTCCGACATGTTAGGCCGCGCTACGTGGCGCTACAGCTTACACGTGCCGCTGAAGGGCCATGGAGTGTCCGCCATCTTTTTCCATTAGTTAGATTGGAAGCCGAACTGAGGAGAAAAGGCACTGGCGTGTAGTAGTAGGGCTGTGTAGTATCCTGCCATTTTGGCCACCACTGCTCAGCACTACAGCTGCGGACGTGCCGCAGTAGGGCTATAGACTGTCCGCCATCTTTAGCCACTGATTTAAGCGGAAGCCCAACTGAGGAATAAAGGAACAGGTGTGTCGCAGTAGGGCAGTGCAGAGTCCGCTATTTTGGGGCACCGCAACACGGCACTTCAGCCGCGGACGTGCCGCAGTAGGGCTATGGAATGTCCGCCATCTTTGGTAATGGATAAGAGCGGAAGCTCAACTGAGGAGTAAAGGCACAGGCGTGTCGTAGTAGGGCAGTGTAGAGTCCGCCATTTTAGAGAACCGCAACGCGACACTACAGCCGCGGACGTGACGCAGTAGGGCTATAGACTGTCCGCCATCTTTGGCCATTAATTAGAGCGGAAGCCGAACTGAGGAGTAAAGGCACTGACGTGTAGTAGTAGGGCAGTGTAGAGTCCGATATTTTGGGGCAACGCAACGCGGCAATAAAGCCGCGCACGTGCCGAAGAAGGGCAACGGAGGGTCCGCCATATTTGGCCACAGATTAAAGCGGAAGCGCAACTGAGAACATGTCTTTGGTAGAGTCTAGCAGGACAGTGTTGTGTCCGCCATTTTGGGCCACCGCAACGCGGCCCTACAGCCACGCACGTGCCACTGTTGGGCCGTGGAGTATCCGCCATCTTTGGCCACGGATTGTAGTGGAAGCTTAACTGAGGAGTAAAGGCACTCGCGTGTCACAGTAAGGCAGTGTAGAGTCCGCCATTTTTGGGCACTGCAACGCGACACTACAGTCGCGGACGTGCCGCAGTAGGGCTATAGACTGTCCGCCATCTTTAGCCACTGATTAGAGCATAAGCCGAACTGAGGAGTAAAGGCACGGGCGTATCGTAGTCGGGCAGTGTAGCGTCCGACTTGTTGGGCCACTGCAACGCGGCACTACAGCCGTGCACGTGCCGCAGTAGCTCCGGGGAGCGTTCGCCATCTTTGGAAACTGATTTGAGCTGAATCCCAACTGAGCAGTAAAGGCACTGGCATGTCGTAGTAAGGTAGTGTAGAGTCCGACATTTTGGGCCACTGCAACGTGGCACTACAGCCACGCACGTGCCGCAGAAGGGCCGTGGAGTGTCCGCCATCTTTATCCACTGATTAGAGCGGAATCCCAACTGAGGAGTAAAGGCACTGGCGTGCCGTAGTAAGCCAGTGTAGAGTCCGACATTTTGGGCCACTGCAACGTGGCACTACAGCCACACACGTGCCGCAGTAGGGCAATAGACCGTCCGCCATCGTTAGACACTGATTAGAGCAGAAGCCGAACTGAGGAGTAAAGGCACAGGCGTGTCGTAGTCGGGCAGTGTAGCGTCCGACATGTTGGGCCACCGCAACGCGGCAATAAAGCCACGCACGTGCCGCAGAAGGGCCATGGAGGGTCCGCCATATTTGGCTATAGATTAAAGCGGAAGCGCAACTGAGAACTTAAGTTTATGGTACGGTCTAGTAGGGTAGTGTTGTGTCCACCATTTTGGGCCACCGCAACGCAGCACTACAGCCTCGCGCGCGCCGAAGTAGTGCCGGGGAGTGTTCGCCATCTTTGGTCCCGGATAAGAGCGGAAGCCCTGCTGAGGAGTAAAGGCAATGGCGTGTCGTAGTAGGGCAGTGAAGTGTCCGCCATTTTGGGGCACTGCAACGCGGCACTTTAGCAGCGCACGTGCCGCTGAAGGGCCATGGAGTGTCCGACATCTTTTTCCATTAGTTAGAGTGGAAGCAGAACTGAGGAGAAAAGGCACTGGCGTGTAGTAGTATGGCAGTGTAGTATCCTGTCATTTTGGCCACCACTACGCAGCACTACAGCCGCGCGCTTGCCGCATTCGGGTCAAGAAGGTGCCGCCATATTTGGGAGCTGATTAAAGCGGAAGCGCAATTGAGAACTTAAGTCTTTGGTAGAGTCTAGAAGGGCAGTGCAGTGTCCGCCCTTTTGGGCCACCGCAACGCGGCACTACAGCCACGCACGTGCAGCAGTAGGGCCGTGGAGTGTCCGCCATTTTTGACCATTGATTCGAGCGGAGGCCGAACTGAGGAGTAAAGGCACTGGCGTGTCTTAGTCGGACAGTGTTGCGTCCGACATGTTGGGCCACTGCAACGCGGCACTTCAACAGCGCACGTGCCGCTGAAGGGCCATGGAGTGTCCGACATCTTTTTCCACTATTTAGAGCGGAAGCCGAACTGAGGAGAAAAGGCACTGGCGTGTAGTAGTAGGGCAGTGCTGTGTCCGCCCTTTTGGGCAATCGCAACACGGCACTACAGCCGTGCACGCGCCGAAGTAGGGCTATGGACTGTCCGCCATTTTTTGCCACTAATTAGAGTGGAAGCCGAACTGAAGAGTAAAGGCACAGGCCGTGTTGCGATATCCCAAAATATCGGACTCTACACTGCCCTACTACTACACGCCATTGCCTTTTCTCCTCAGATCTGCTTCCGCTCTAAATAGTGGAAAAAGATGTCGGACACTCCATGGCCCTTCGGCGGACGTGCGCTGCTGAAGTGCCGCGTTGCAGTGGCCCAACATGTCGGACACAACACTGTCCGACTACGACACGCCACTGCCTTTACTCCTCAGTTCGGCTTCCGCTCTAATCAGTGGCCAAAAATGGCGGACACTCCACGGCCCTACTGCAGCACGTAATAGGATGTTGTGCCGCGTTGCGGTGGCCCGAAATGGCGGACACTACACTGCCCTACTAGACTCTACCAAATCTTAAGTTCTCAGTTGCGCTTCCGCTTAAATCAGAGGCCAAATATGGCGGACCCTCCATGGCCCTACTGCGGCACGTCCGCGGCTGTAGTGCTGCGTAGCTGTGGCCAAAATGACAGGATACTACACTGCCCTACTACTACACGCCAGTGCATTTTCTCCTCAGTTCTGCTTCCACTCTAACTAATGGAAAAAGATGTCGGGCACTCCATGGCCCTTCAGCGGCACGTGCGCTGCTAAAGTGTCGCGTTGCAGTGGTCCAAAATGGCGTACTCTACACTGCCCGACTACGACACGCCAGTGCCTTTACTCCACAGTTCGGCTTCCGCTCTAATCAGTGGCCAAAGATGGCGGACACTCCACGGCCCTAAGGCGGCACTTACACGGCTGTAGTGCCGCGTTGCTGCGGCCCAACATGTCGGACGCAACACTGCCCGACTACGACACGCCAGTGGCTTTACTCCTCAGATGAGCTTCCGCTCTAATCAGTGGCCAAAGATGGTGGACACTCCATAGTCCTACTGCGGCACGTCCGCGGCTGTAGTGCCGTGTTGCGGTGCCCCAAAATAGCGGACTCTACACTGCCCTACTGCGACACGCCTGTTACTTTACTCCTCAGTTGGGCATCCGCTTAAATCAGTGGCTAAAGATGGCGGACAGTCTATAGCCCTACTGCGGCACGTCCGCGGCTGTAGTGCTGAGCAGTGGTGGCCAAAATGGCAGGATACTACACTGCCCTACTACTACACGCCAGTGCCTTTTCTCCTTAGTTCGGCTTCCAATCTAACTAATGGAAAAAGATGGCGGACATTCCATGGCCCTTCAGCGGCACGTGTAAGCTGTAGTGCCGCGTTGCTGCGGCCCAACATGTCGGACGCAACACTGCCCGACTACGACACGCCTGTGGCTTTACTCCTCAGTTGGGCTTCCGCTCTAATCCGTGTCCAAAGATGATGAACACTCCCCGGCCCTAATGCGGCACGTGCACGGCAATAGTGCCGTGTTGCGATGGCCCAAAATATCGGATACTACACTGCCCTACTACGACACGCCTGTTCCTTTACTCCTCAGTAGGGCTTCCGCTTAAATCAGTGGCTAAAGATGGCGGACAGACTATAGCCCTACTGCGGCACGTCCGCGGCTGTAGTGCTGCGTAGTGGTGGCCAAAATGACTGGATACTACACTGCCCTACTACTACACGCCAGTGCCTTTTCTCCTCAGTTCTGCTTCCACTCTAACTAATGGAAAAATATGTCGGACACTCCATGGCCCTTCAGCGGCACGTGCGCTGCTAAAGTGCCGCGTTGTAGTGGCCCAAAATGGCGTACTCCACTCTGCCCGACTACGACACGCCAGTGCCTTTACTCCACAGTTCGGCTTACGCTCTAATCAGTGGCCAAAGATGGCGAACACTCCACGGCCCTACTGCGACACGTGCGTGGCTTTATTGCCCCGTTCCGGTGGAACAAAATATAGGACTCTTCACTGCCCTACTACTACACGTCAGTGCCTTTACTCCTCAGTTCGGCTTCCGCTCTAATTAATGGCCAAAGATGGCGGACAGTCTATAGCCCTACTGCGGCACGTCCGAGGCTGTAGTGTCGCGTTGCCCCAAAATGGAGGACTCTACACTGCCCTACTACGACACGCCAGTGCCTTTACTCCTCATCAGGGCTTCCGCTCTTATCCGGGACCAAAGATGGCGAACACTCCCCGGCCCTAATGCGGCACTTGCACGGCTGAAGTGCCGCGTTGCAGTGGCCCAACATGTCGGACGCAACACTGTCCGACTACGACACGCCAGTGCCTTTACTCCTCAGTTCGGCTTCCGCTCTAATCAGTGGCCAAAAATGGAGGACACTCCACGGCCCTACTGCGGCACGTAATAGGCTGTTGTGCCGCGTTGCGGTGGCCCGAAATGGCGGACACTACACTGCCCTACTAGACTCTACCAAAGACTTAAGTTCTCAGTTGCGCTTCCGCTTAAATCAGAGGCCAAATATGGCGGACCCTCCATGGCCCTACTGCGGCAAGCGCGCGGCTGTAGTGTCGCGTTGCGTTGCCCCAAAATATCGGACTCTACACTGCCCTACTACGACACGCCTGTTCCTTTACTCCTCAGTAGGGCTTCCGCTTAAATCAGTGGCTAAAGATGGCGGACCCTCCATGGCCCTACTGCGGCACGTCCGCGGCTGTAGTGCTGCGTAGCTGTGGCCAAAATGACAGGATACTACACTGCCCTACTACTACACGCCAGTGCATTTTCTCCTCAGTTCTGCTTCCACTCTAACTAATGGAAAAAGATGTCGGGCACTCCATGGCCCTTCAGCGGCACGTGCGCTGCTAAAGTGTCGCGTTGCAGTGGTCCAAAATGGCGTACTCTACACTGCCCGACTACGACACGCCAGTGCCTTTACTCCACAGTTCGGCTTCCGCTCTAATCAGTGGCCAAAGATGGCGGACACTCCACGGCCCTAAGGCGGCACTTACACGGCTGTAGTGCCGCGTTGCTGCGGCCCAACATGTCGGACGCAACACTGCCCGACTACGACACGCCAGTGGCTTTACTCCTCAGATGAGCTTCCGCTCTAATCAGTGGCCAAAGATGGTGGACACTCCATAGTCCTACTGCGGCACGTCCGCGGCTGTAGTGCCGTGTTGCGGTGCCCCAAAATAGCGGACTCTACACTGCCCTACTGCGACACGCCTGTTACTTTACTCCTCAGTTGGGCATCCGCTTAAATCAGTGGCTAAAGATGGCGGACAGTCTATAGCCCTACTGCGGCACGTCCGCGGCTGTAGTGCTGAGCAGTGGTGGCCAAAATGGCAGGATACTACACTGCCCTACTACTACACGCCAGTGCCTTTTCTCCTTAGTTCGGCTTCCAATCTAACTAATGGAAAAAGATGGCGGACATTCCATGGCCCTTCAGCGGCACGTGTAAGCTGTAGTGCCGCGTTGCTGCGGCCCAACATGTCGGACGCAACACTGCCCGACTACGACACGCCTGTGGCTTTACTCCTCAGTTGGGCTTCCGCTCTAATCCGTGTCCAAAGATGATGAACACTCCCCGGCCCTAATGCGGCACGTGCACGGCAATAGTGCCGTGTTGCGATGGCCCAAAATATCGGATACTACACTGCCCTACTACGACACGCCTGTTCCTTTACTCCTCAGTAGGGCTTCCGCTTAAATCAGTGGCTAAAGATGGCGGACAGACTATAGCCCTACTGCGGCACGTCCGCGGCTGTAGTGCTGCGTAGTGGTGGCCAAAATGACTGGATACTACACTGCCCTACTACTACACGCCAGTGCCTTTTCTCCTCAGTTCTGCTTCCACTCTAACTAATGGAAAAATATGTCGGACACTCCATGGCCCTTCAGCGGCACGTGCGCTGCTAAAGTGCCGCGTTGTAGTGGCCCAAAATGGCGTACTCCACTCTGCCCGACTACGACACGCCAGTGCCTTTACTCCACAGTTCGGCTTACGCTCTAATCAGTGGCCAAAGATGGCGAACACTCCACGGCCCTACTGCGACACGTGCGTGGCTTTATTGCCCCGTTCCGGTGGAACAAAATATAGGACTCTTCACTGCCCTACTACTACACGTCAGTGCCTTTACTCCTCAGTTCGGCTTCCGCTCTAATTAATGGCCAAAGATGGCGGACAGTCTATAGCCCTACTGCGGCACGTCCGAGGCTGTAGTGTCGCGTTGCCCCAAAATGGAGGACTCTACACTGCCCTACTACGACACGCCAGTGCCTTTACTCCTCATCAGGGCTTCCGCTCTTATCCGGGACCAAAGATGGCGAACACTCCCCGGCCCTAATGCGGCACTTGCACGGCTGAAGTGCCGCGTTGCAGTGGCCCAACATGTCGGACGCAACACTGTCCGACTACGACACGCCAGTGCCTTTACTCCTCAGTTCGGCTTCCGCTCTAATCAGTGGCCAAAAATGGAGGACACTCCACGGCCCTACTGCGGCACGTAATAGGCTGTTGTGCCGCGTTGCGGTGGCCCGAAATGGCGGACACTACACTGCCCTACTAGACTCTACCAAAGACTTAAGTTCTCAGTTGCGCTTCCGCTTAAATCAGAGGCCAAATATGGCGGACCCTCCATGGCCCTACTGCGGCAAGCGCGCGGCTGTAGTGTCGCGTTGCGTTGCCCCAAAATATCGGACTCTACACTGCCCTACTACGACACGCCTGTTCCTTTACTCCTCAGTAGGGCTTCCGCTTAAATCAGTGGCTAAAGATGGCGGACAGTCTATAGCCCTACTGCGGCACGTCTGCGGCTGTAGTGCCACGTTGCGGTGCCCCTAAATGGCGGACTCTACACTGCCCTACAACGACACGCCTGTGGCTTTACTCCTCAGATGAGCTTCCGCTCTAATCAGTGGCCAAAGATGGCGGACACTCCATAGCCCTACAGCAGCTCGTCCGCGACTGTAGTGTCGCGTTGCGGTGCCCCAAAATAATGGACTCTACACTGCCCTACAACGAAACGCCTGTGCTTTTTCTCCTCAGTTGAGCTTCCGCTCTAATCCGTGGCCAAAGATGGCGAACACTCCCCGGCCCTATTTCGGCACGTGCACGGCTGTAGTGCCGCGTTGCGGTGGCCCAAAATATAGGACTATACACTGTCCTACTACTACACGCCTGTGCCTTTACTCTTCAGTTCGGCTTCCACTCTAATTAGTGGCAAAAAATGGCGGACAGTCCATAGCCCTACTTCGGCGCGTGCACGGCTGTAGTGCCGTGTTGCGATGGCCCAAAAGGGCGGACACAGCACTGCCCTACTACTACAAGCCAGTGCCTTTTCTCCTCAGTTCGGCTTCCGCTCTAAATAGTGGAAAAAGATGTCGGACACTCCATGGCCCTTTAGCTGCACGTGCGCTGCTGAAGTGCCGCGTTGCAGTGGCCCAACATGTCGGACGCAACACTGTCCGACTACGACACGCCAGTGCCTTTACTCCTCAGTTCGGCTTCCGCTCGAATCAATGGTCAAAAATGGCGGACACTCCACGGCCCTGCTGCTGCACGTGCGTGGCTGTAGTGCCGCGTTGCGGTGGCCCAAAAGGGCAGACACTGCACTGCCCTTCTAGACTCTACCAAAGACTTAAGTTCTCAATTGCGCTTCCGCTTTAATCAGCTCCCAAATATGGCGGCCCCTTCTTGACCCTACTGCGGCAAGCGCGCGGCTGTAGTGCTGCGTAGTGGTGGCCAAAATGACAGGATACTACACTGCCATACTACTACACGCCAGTGACTTTTCTCCTCTGTTCTGCTTCCACTCTAACTAATGGAAAAAGATGTCGGACACTCCATGGCCCTTCAGCGGCACATGCGCTGCTAAAGTGCCGCGTTGCAGTGGCCCAAAATGGCGTACTCCACACTGCCCGACTACGACACGCCAGTGCCTTTACTCCACAGTTCGGCTTCCGCTCTAATCAGTGGCCAAAGATGGCGGACACTCCATGGCCCTTCAGCGGCACGTGCGCTGCTGAAGTGCCACGTAGTGTTGCCCCAAAATATCGGACTCTACACTGCCCTAAGACGACACGTTAGTGCCTTTACTCCTTAAATCGACTTCCGCTCAAATCAGTGGCCAAAGATGGCGAATAGTCTATAGACCTTCTGCGGCACGTCCGCGGCTGTAGTGCCGCGTTGCGGTGCCCCAAAATGGCGGACACTTCACTGCCCTACTACGACACGCCTGTTCCTTTACTCCTCAGTTGGGCTTTCGCTTAAATCAGTGGCCAAATATGGCGGACCCTCCATGGCCCTACTGCAGCACGTCCGTGGCTGTAGTGCCGCGATGCGGTGCCCCAAAATGTCGGACTCTACACTGCCCTACTAGACTCTACCAAAGACTTAAGTTCTCAGTTGCGCTTCCGCTTAAATCAGTGGCCTAATATGGCGGACCCTCCGTGGCCCTACTGCGGCACGTCTGCGGCTGTAGTGCCGCGTTGCGGTGCCCCTAAATGGAGGACTCTACTCTGCCCTACTACGACACGCCAGTGGCTTTACTCCTCAGATGAGCTTCCGCTCTAATCAGTGGCCAAAGATGGTGGACACTCCATAGTCCTACTGCGGCACGTCCGCGGCTGTTGTGCCGTGTTGCGGTGCCCCAAAATATCGGACTCTACACTGCCCTACTGCGACACGGCTGTTCCTTTACTCCTCAGTTGGGCATCCGCTTAAATCAGTGGCTAAAGATGGCGGACAGTCTATAGCCCTACTGCGGCACGTCCGCGGCTGTAGTGCTGAGCAGTGGTGGCCAAAATGGCAGGATACTACACTGCCCTACTACTACACGCCAGTGCCTTTTCTCCTCAGTTCGGCTTCCAATCTAACTAATGGAAAAAGATGGCGGACACTCCATGGCCCTTCAGCGGCACGTGTAAGCTGTAGTGCCGCGTTGCTGCTGCCCAACATGTCGGACGCAACACTGCCCGACTACGACACGCCTGTGGCTTTACTCCTCAGTTGGGCTTCCGCTCTAATCCGTGTCCAAAGATGATGAACACTCCCCGGCCCTAATGCGGCAAGCGCGCGGCTGTAGTGCTGCGTAGTGGTGGCCAAAATGACAGGATACTACACTGCCATACTACTACACGCCAGTGACTTTTCTCCTCAGTTCTGCTTCCACTCTAACTAATGGAAAAAGATGTCGGACACTCCATGGCCCTTCAGCGGCACGTGCGCTGCTAAAGTGCCGCGTTGCAGTGGCCGAAAATGGCGTACTCCACACTGCCCGACTACGACACGCCAGTGCCTTTACTCCACAGTTCGGCTTCCGCTCTAATCAGTGGCCAAAGATGGCGGACACTCCATGGCCCTTCAGCGGCACGTGCGCTGCTGAAGTGCCACGTAGTGTTGCCCCAAACTATCGGACTCTACACTGCCCTAAGACGACACGTTAGTGCCTTTACTCCTTAAATCGACTTCCGCTCAAATCAGTGGCCAAAGATGGCGAATAGTCTATAGACCTTCTGCGGCACGTCCGCGGCTGTAGTACCGCGTTGCGGTGCCCCAAAGTGGCGGACACTTCACTGCCCTACTACGACACGCCATTGCCTTTACTCCTCAGCAGGGCTTCCGCTCTTATCCGGGACCAAAGATGGCGAACACTCCCCGGCACTACTTCGGCGCGCGCGTGGCTGTAGTGCTGCGTTGCGGTGGCCCAAAATGGTGGACACAACACTACCCTACTAGACTGTACCATAAACTTAAGTTCTCAGTTGCGCTTCCGCTTTAATCTATAGCCAAATATGGCGGACCCTCCATGGCCCTTCTGCGGCACGTGCGTGGCTTTATTGCCGCGTTGCGGTGGCCCAACATGTCGGACGCTACAGTACCTTACTACGACATGCCAGTGCCTTTACTGCTCAGTTGGGATTCAGCTCAAATCAGTTTCCAAAGATGGCGAACGCTCCCCGGAGCTACTGCGGCACGTGCACGGCTGTAGTGCCGCGTTGCAGTGGCCCAACAAGTCGGACGCTACACTGCCCGACTACGATACGCCCGTGCCTTTACTCCTCAGTTCGGCTTATGCTCTAATCAGTGGCTAAAGATGGCGGACAGTCTATAGCCCTACTGCGGCACGTCCGCGACTGTAGTGTCGCGTTGCAGTGCCCAAAAATGGCGGACTCTACACTGCCTTACTGTGACACGCGAGTGCCTTTACTCCTCAGTTAAGCTTCCACTACAATCCGTGGCCAAAGATGGCGGATACTCCACGGCCCAACTGTGGCACGTGCTTGGCTGTAGGGCCGCGTTGCGGTGGCCCAAAATGGCGGACACAACACTGTCCTGCTAGACTCTACCAAAGACATGTTCTCAGTTGCGCTTCCGCTTTAATCTGTGGCCAAATATGGCGAACCCTCCGTTGCCCTTCTTCGGCACGTGCGCGGCTTTATTGCCGCGTTGCGTTGCCCCAAAATATCGGACTCTACACTGCCCTACTACTACACGTCAGTGCCTTTACTCCTCAATTCGGCTTCCGCTCTAATTAATGGCCAAAGATGGCGGACAGTCTACAGCCCTACTGCGTCACGTCCGCGGCTGTAGTGTCGCGTTGCGGTTCTCTAAAATGGCGGACTCTACACTGCCCTACTACGACACGCCTGTGCCTTTACTCCTCAGTTGAGCTTCCCTCTTATCCATTACCAAAGATGGCGGACATTCCATAGCCCTACTGCGGCACGTCCGCGGCTGAAGTGCCGTGTTGCGGTGCCCCAAAATAGCGGACTCTACACTGCCCTACTGCGACACACCTGTTCCTTTATTCCTCAGTTGGGCTTCCGCTTAAATCAGTGGCTAAAGATGGCGGACAGTCTATAGCCCTACTGCGGCACGTCCGCAGCTGTAGTGCTGAGCAGTGGTGGCCAAAATGGCAGGATACTACACTGCCCTACTACTACACGCCAGTGCCTTTTCTCCTCAGTTCGGCTTCCAATCTAACTAATGGAAAAAATGGCGGACACTCCATGGCCCTTCAGCGGCACGTGTAAGCTGTAGCGCCACGTAGCGCGGCCTAACATGTCGGACGCAACACTGCCCGACTACGACACGCCTGTGGCTTTACTCCTCAGTTGGGCTTCCGCTCTAATCCGTGTCCAAAGATGGCGAAAACTCCCCGGCCATAATGCGGCACGTGCACGGCAGTAGTGCCGTGTTGCGATAACCCAAAATATCGGACTCTACACTGCCCTACTACTACACGCCAGTGCCTTTACTCCTCAGTTCGGCTTCCGCTCTAATCAGTGGCCAAAAATGGCGGACACTCCACGGCCCTACTGCGGCACGTAATAGGCTGTTGTGCCGCGTTGCGGTGGCCCAAAATATCGGACTCTACACTGCCCTACTACGACACGCCATTTCCTTTACTCCTCAGTAGGGCTTCCGCTTAAATCAGTGGCTAAAGATGGCGGACAGTCTATAGCCCTACTGCGGCACGTCCGCGGCTGTAGTGCTGCGTAGCTGTGGCCAAAATGACAGGATACTACACTGCCCTACTACTACACGCCAGTGCATTTTCTCCTCAGTTCTGCTTCCACTCTAACTAATGGAAAAAGATGTCGGGCACTCCATGGCCCTTCAGCGGCACGTGCGCTGCTAAAGTGTCGCGTTGCAGTGGTCCAAAATGGCGTACTCTACACTGCCCGACTACGACACGCCAGTGCCTTTACTCCACAGTTCGGCTTCCGCTCTAATCAGTGGCCAAAGATGGCGGACACTCCACGGCCCTACTGCGACACGTGCGTGGCTTTATTGCCCCGTTGCGTTGCCCCAAAATGGCGGACTCTACACTGCCCTACTACGACACGCCAGTGCCCTTACTCCTCAGCAGGGCTTCCGCTCTTATCCGGGACCAAACATGGCGAACACTCCCCGGCCCTAATGCGGCACTTGCACGGCTGTAGTGCCGCGTTTCTGCGGCCCAACATGTCGGACGCAACACTGCCCGACTACGACACGCCAGTGGCTTTACTCCTCAGATGAGCTTCCGCCCTAATCAGTGGCCAAAGATGGTGGACACTCCATAGTCCTACTGCGGCACGTCCGCGGCTGTAGTGCCGTGTTGCGGTGCCCCAAAATAGCGGACTCTACACTGCCCTACTGCGACACGCCTGTTCCTTTACTCCTCAGTTGGGCATCCGCTTAAATCAGTGGCTAAAGATGGCGGACAGTCTATAGCCCTACTGCGGCACGTCCGCGGCTGTAGTGCTGAGCAGTGGTGGCCAAAATGGCAGGATACTACACTGCCCTACTACTACAAGCCAGTGCCTTTTCTCCTCAGTTCTGCTTCCACTCTAACTAATGGAAAAAGATGTCGGACACTCCATGGCCCTTCAGCGGCACGTGCGCTGCTAAAGTGCCGCGTTGTAGAGGCCCAAAATGGCGTACTCCACTCTGCCCGACTACGACACGCCAGTGCTTTTACTCCACAGTTCGGCTTACGCTCTAATCAGTGGCCAAAGATGGCGAACACTCCACGGCCCTACTGCGACACGTGCGTGGCTTTATTGCCCCGTTCCGGTGGAACAAAATATAGGACTCTTCACTGCCCTACTACTACACGTCAGTGCCTTTACTCCTCAGTAGGGCTTCCGCTTAAATCAGTGGCTAAAGATGGCGGACAGTCTATAGCCCTACTGCGGCACGTTTTCGGCTGTAGTGCCACGTTGCGGTGCCCCTAAATGGCGGACTCTACACTGCCCTACAACGACACGCCTGTGGCTTTACTCCTCAGATGAGCTTCCGCTCTAATCAGTGGCCAAAGATGGCGGACACTCCATAGCCCTACAGCAGCTCGTCCGCGACTGTAGTGTCGCGTTGCGGTGCCCCAAAATAATGGACTCTACACTGCCCTACAACGAAACGCCTGTGCTTTTTCTCCACAGTTGAGCTTCCGCTCTAATCCGTGGCCAAAGATGGCGAACACTCCCCGGCCCTATTTCGGCACGTGCACGGCTGTAGTGCCGCGTTGCGGTGGCCCAAAATATCGGACTATACACTGTCCTACTACTACACGCCTGTGCCTTTACTCTTCAGTTCGGCTTCCACTCTAAATAGTGGCCAAAAATGGCGGACAGTCCATAGCCCTACTTCGGCGCATGCACGTCTGTACTGCCGTGTTGCGATGGCCCAAAAGGGCGAACACTGCACTGCCCTACTACTACACGCCAGTGCCTTTTCTCCTCAGTTCGGCTTCCGCTCTAAATAGTGGAAAAAGATGTCGGACACTCCATGGCCCTTCAGCGGCACGTGCGCTGCTGAAGTGCCGTGTTGCTGCTGCCCAACATGTCGGACGCAACACTGCCCGACTACGACACGCCTGTGGCTTTACTCCTCAGTTGGGCTTCCGCTCTAATCCGTGTCCAAAGATGATGAACACTCCCCGGCCCTAATGCGGCACATGCACGGCAGTAGTGCCGTGTTGCGATGGCCCAAAATATCGGACTCTACACTGCCCTACTACTACACGCCAGTGCCTTTTCTTCTCAGTTCTGCTTCCGCTCTAAATAGTGGAAAAAGTTGTCGGACACTCCATGGCCCTTCGGCGGCACGTGCACGGCTGTAGTGCCGCGTTGCAGTGGCCCAACATGTCGGACGCAACACTGTCCGACTACGACACGCCAGTGCCTTTACTCCTCAGTTCGGCTTCCGCTCTAATCAGTGGCCAAAAATGTAGGACACTCCACGGCCCTACTGCGGCACGTAATAGGCTGTTGTGCCGCGTTGCGGTGGCCCGAAATTGCGGACACTACACTGCCCTACTAGACTCTACCAAAGACTTAAGTTCTCAGTTGCGCTTCCGCTTTAATCAGAGGCCAAATATGGCGGACCCTCCATGGCCCTACTGCGGCAAGCGCGCGGCTGTAGTGTCGCGTTGCGTTGCCCCAAAATATCGGACTCTACACTGCCCTACTACGACACGCCTGTTCCTTTAATCCTCAGTAGGGCTTCCGCTTAAATCAGTGGTTTAAGATGGCGGACAGTCTATAGCCCTACTGCGGCACGTCCGCGGCTGTAGTGCTGCGTAGTGGTGGCCAAAATGACAAGATACTACACTGCCCTACTACTGCACGCCTGTGCCTTTTCTCCTCAGTTCGGCTTCCACTCTAACTAATGGAGAAAGATGTCGGACACTCCATGGCCCTTCAGCAGCACGTGCGCTGCTAAAGTTCCGCGTTGCAGTGGCCCAAAATGGCGTACTCTACACTGCCCGACTACGACACGCCAGTGCCTTTACTCCACAGTTCGGCTTCCGCTCTAATCAGTGGCGAAAGATGGCGGACACTCCACGGCCCTACTGCGACACGTGCGTGGCTTTTTTACCCCGTTGCGGTGGAACAAAGTATAGAACTCTTCACTGCCCTACTATTACACGTCAGTGCTTTACAGAGCGTGACCCTAAAGTTTACTATGTATGCCTATGCGAAATAGAGTGTTCTGAGAAGCTTAAAATGAAGAAATAAGCGTTCTAAAATGCTTTAAAAATTCAAAGACTTCTTTCAATGGTTAAATAACGCAGAGCGCGATATCAGACCTTAATATGGACCCATAATATTTAAATTGAACCAGGTATTATATTACAGGGTAATAGTGTACCCTACCACAGGAAATAATTATAGGTCAATTAGGGGGTACACTATGTATATTTTAAATAGTGCATTAAAACAAGGAAATACGAAAACACTTTTCTATGTTAACTAACGGCACGGTATCGGACCTTAATATTGACCTATAAGTTTTAAATTGGACCACGTATTATATTACAGGGTAATAGTGTACCCTACCACAGGAAATAATTATAGGTCAATTAGGGGGTACACAGAGTGACCCTAAAGTTTACTATGTATGCCTATGCGAAATAGAGTGTTCTGAGAAGATTAAAATGAAGAAATAAGCGTTCTAAAATGCTTTAAAAATTAAAGACATCTTTCAATGGTTAACTAACGCAAGGCGCGATATCAGACCTTAATATGGAACCATAATATTTAAATTGGACCAGGTATTATATTACATAGTAATAGTGTACCCTACCACAGGAAATAATTATAGGTCAATTGGGGGGTACACTATGTATATTTTAAATAGTGCATTAAAACAATGAAATTCGAAGACATTTTTCTATGTTAACTATCGCCACGGTATCGGACCTTAATATTGACCTATAATTTTTAAATTGGACCACGTATTATATTACAGGGTAATAGTGTACCCTACCACAGGAAATAATTATAGGTCATTTAGGGGGTACACAGCGTCACCCTAAATTTTACTATGTATGCCTATGCGAAATAAAATGTTTTGAGAAGCTTAAAATGAAGAAATAAGCGTTCTAAAATGCTTTAAAAATTCAAAGACATCTTTCAATGGTTAACCAACGCAAGGTGCGATATCAGACCTTAATATTGACCCATAATATTTAAATTGGACCAGGTATTATATTACAGGGTAATAGTGTACCCTACCGCAGGAAATAATTATAGGTCAAAAAAGGGGTACACAGCGTGACCCTAAAGTTTACTATGTATTCCTATGCAAAATAAAGTGTTCTGAGAAGCTTAAAATGAGGAATTAAGCGTTCTAAAAAGCTTTTAAAATTCAAAGACATTTTTCTATGTTAACTAACGGTACGGTATCGGACCTTAATATTGACCTATAATTTTTAAATTGGACCACGTAATATATTACAGGGTAATATTGTTCCCTACCACGGGAAATAATTATAGGTCACTTAGGGGGTACACAGCGTGACCCTAAAGTTTACTATGTATGCCTATGCGAAATAAAGTGTTCTGAGAAGCTTAAAATGAAGAAATAAGCGTTCTAAAATGCTTTAAAAATTCAAAGACATCTTATTTAGGGGGTACACAGCGTGACCCTAAATTTTACTATGTATGCCTATGCGAAATAAAGTGTTCTGAGAAGCTTAAAATGAAGAAATAAGCGTTCTAAAATGCTTTAAAAATTCAAAGACATCTTTCAATGGTTAACTAACGCAAGGCGCAATATCAGACCTTAATATTGACCCATAATATTTGAATTTAACCAGGTATTATATTACAGGGTAATAGTGTACCCTTCCACAGGAAATAATTATAGGTCAATTAGGGGGTACACTATGTATATTTTAAATAGTGCATTAAAACAAGGAAATACGAAGACACTTTTCTATGTTAACTAACGGCACGGTATCGGACCTTAATATTGACCTATAATTTTTAAATTGGACCACGTTTTATATTACAGGGTTATAGTGTACCCTACCACAGGAAATAATTATAGGTCAATTAGGGGGTACGCAGAGTGACCCTAAAGTTTACTATGTATGCCTATGCGAAATAAAGTGTTCTGAGAAGCTTAAAATGAGGAAATAAGCGTTCTAAAATGCTTTAAAAATTCAAAGACATTTTTCTATGCTAACTAACGGCACGGTATCGGACCTTAATATTGACCTATAATTTTTAAATTGGACCACGTATTATATTACAGGGTAATAGTGTACCCTACCACAGGAAATATTTATAGGTCATTTAGGGGGTACACAGCGTGACCCTAAATTTTACTATGTATGCTTATGCGAAATAGAGTGTTCTGAGAAGCTTAAAATGAAGAAATAAGCGTTCTAAAATGCTTAAAAATTCAAAGACATCTTTCAATGGTTAACTAGCGCAAGGCGCAATATCAGACCTTAATATTGACCCATAATATTTAAATTGGACCAGGTATTATATTACAGGGTAATAGTGTACTCTACCACAGGAAATAATTATAGGTCAATTAGGGGGTACACTATGTATATTTTAAATTGTGCATTAAAACAAGGAAATACGAAGACACTTTTCTATGTTAACTAACGGCACGGTATCGGACCTTAATATTGACCCATAATTTTTAAATTGGACCACGTATTATATTACAGGGTAATAGTGTACCCTACCACAGGAAATAATTATAGGTCAATTAGGGGGTACACAGTGTGACCCTAAAATTTACTATGTATGCCTATGCGAAATAAAGTGTTCTGAGAAGCTTAAAATGAGGAAATAAGCGTTCTAAAATGCTTTTAAAATTCAAAGACATTTTTCTATGCTAACTAACGGCACGGTATCGGACCTTAATATTGACCTATAATTTTTAAATTGGACCACCTATTATATTACAGGGTAATAGTGTACCCTACCACAGGAAATAATTATAGGTCAATTAGGGGGTACACAGCGTGACCCTAAAGTTTACTATGTATGCCTATGCGAAATAAAGTGTTCTGAGAAGCTTAAAATGAAGAAATAAGCGTTCTAAAATGCTTTAAAAATTCAAAGACATCTTTCAATGGTTAACTAACGCAAGGCGCAATATCAAACCTTAATATTGACCCATAATATTTAAATTGAACAAGGTATTGTATTACAGGGTAATAGTGTACCCTACCACAGGAAATAATTATAGGTCAATTAGGGGGTACACTATGTATATTTTAAATAGTGCATTAAAACAAGGAAATACGAAGACATTTTTCAATGTTAACTAACGGCACGGTATCGGAACTTAATATTGACCTATAATTTTTACATTGGACCACGTATTATATTACAGGGTAATAGTGTACCCTACCACAGGAATTAATTATAGGTCATTTAGGGGGTACACAGCGTGACCCTAAATTTTACTATGTATGCCTATGCGAAATAAATTGTTCTGAGAAGCTTAAAATGAGGAAATAAGCGTTCTAAAATGCTTTAAAAATTCAAAGACATTTTTCTATGTTAACTAACGGCACGGTATCGGACCTTAATATTGACCTATAATTTTTAAATTGGACCACGTATTATATTACAGGGTAATAATGTACCCTACCACAGGAAATAATTATAGGTCATTTAGGGGGTACACAGTGTGACCCTAAATTTTACTATGTATGCCTATGCGAAATAGAGTGTTCTGAGATGCTTAAAATGAAGAAATAAGCGTTCAAAAATGCTTTAAAAATTCAAAGACATCTTTCAATGGTTAACTAGCCCAAGGCGCAATATCAGACCTTAATATTGACCCATAATATTTAAATTGGACCAGGTATTATATTACAGGGTAATAGTGTACCCTACCACAGGAAATAATTATAGGTCAATTAGGGGGTACACTATGTATATTTTAAATTGTGCATTAAAACAAGGAAATACGAAGACACTTTTCTATGTTAACTAACGGCACGGTATCGGACCTTAATATTGACCCATAATTTTTAAATTGGACCACGTATTATATTACAGGGTAATAGTGTACCCTACCACAGGAAATAATTATAGGTCAATTAGGGGGTACACAGTGTGACCCTAAAGTTTACTATGTATGCCTATGCGAAATAAAGTGTTCTGAGAAGCTTAAAATGAAGAAATAAGCGTTCTAAAATGCTTTAAAAATTCAAAGACATCTTTCAATGGTTAACTAACGCAAGGCGCAATATCAAACCTTAATATTGACCCATAATATTTAAATTGAACAAGGTATTGTATTACAGGGTAATAGTGTACCCTACTACAGGAAATAATTATAGGTCAATTAGGGGGTACACTATGTATATTTTAAATAGTGCATTAAAACAAGGAAATACGAAGACATTTTTCAATGTTAACTAACGGCACGGTATCGGAACTTAATATTGACCTATAATTTTTACATTGGACCACGTATTATATTACAGGGTAATAGTGTACCCTACCACAGGAATGAATTATAGGTCATTTAGGGGGTACACAGCGTGACCCTAAATTTTACTATGTATGCTTATGCGAAATAGAGTGTTCTGAGAAGCTTAAAATGAAGAAATAAGCGTTCTAAAATGCTTTAAAAATTCAAAGACATCTTTCAATGGTTAACTAGCGCAAGGCGCAATATCAGACCTTAATATTGACCCATAATATTTAAATTGGACCAGGTATTATATTACAGGGTAATAGTTTACTCTACCACAGGAAATAATTATAGGTCAATTAGGGGGTACACTATGTATATTTTAAATAGTGCATTAAAACAAGGAAATACGAAGACATTTTTCAATGTTAACTAACGGCACGGTATCGGAACTTAATATTGACCTATAATTTTTACATTGGACCACGTATTATATTACAGGGTAATAGTGTACCCTACCACAGGAATTAATTATAGGTCATTTAGGGGGTACACAGCGTGACCCTAAATTTTACTATGTATGCCTATGCGAAATAAAGTGTTCTGAGAAGCTTAAAATGAGGAAATAAGCGTTCTAAAATGCTTTAAAAATTCAAAGACATTTTTCTATGTTAACTAACGGCACGGTATCGGACCTTAATATTGACCTATAATTTTTAAATTGGACCACGTATTATATTACAGGGTAATAATGTACCCTACCACAGGAAATAATTATAGGTCATTTAGGGGGTACACAGTGTGACCCTAAATTTTACTATGTATGCCTATGCGAAATAGAGTGTTCTGAGATGCTTAAAATGAAGAAATAAGCGTTCTAAAATGCTTTAAAAATTCAAAGACATCTTTCAATGGTTAACTAGCGCAAGGCGCAATATCAGACCTTAATATTGACCCATAATATTTAAATTGGACCAGGTATTATATTACAGGGTAATAGTGTACCCTACCACAGGAAATAATTATAGGTCAATTAGGGGGTACACTATGTATATTTTAAATTGTGCATTAAAACAAGGAAATACGAAGACACTTTTCTATGTTAACTAACGGCACGGTATCGGACCTTAATATTGACCCATAATTTTTAAATTGGACCACGTATTATATTACAGGGTAATAGTGTACCCTACCACAGGAAATAATTATAGGTCAATTAGGGGGTACACTGTGTGACCCTAAAGTTTACTATGTATGCCTATGCGAAATAAAGTGTTCTGAGAAGCTTAAAATGAGGAAATAAGCGTTCTAAAATGCTTTTAAAATTCAAAGACATTTTTCTATGCTAACTAACGGCACGGTATCGGACCTTAATATTGACCTATAATTTTTAAATTGGACCACGTATTATATTACAGGGTAATAATGTACCCTACCACAGGAAATAATTATAGGTCATTTAGGGGGTACACAGCGTGACCCTAAATTTTACTATGTATGCCTATGCGAAATAGAGTGTTCTGAGATGCTTAAAATGAAGAAATAAGCGTTCTAAAATGCTTTTAAAATTCAAAGACATTTTTCTATGCTAACTAACGGCACGGTATCGGACCTTAATATTGACCTATAATTTTTAAATTGGACCACGTATTATATTACAGGGTAATAATGTACCCTACCACAGGAAATAATTATAGGTCATTTAGGGGGTACACAGCGTGACCCTAAATTTTACTATGTATGCCTATGCGAAATAGAGTGTTCTGAGATGCTTAAAATGAAGAAATAAGCGTTCTAAAATGCTTTAAAAATTCAAAGACATCTTTCAATGGTTAACTAACGCAAGGCGCAATATCAGACCTTAATATTGACCCATAATATTTAAATTGGACCAGGTATTATATTACAGGGTAATAGTGTACCCTTCCACAGGAAATAATTATAGGTCAATTAGGGGGTACACTATGTATATTTTAAATAGTGCATTAAAACAAGGAAATACGAAGACACTTTTCTATGTTAACTAACGGCACGGTATCGGACCTTAATATTGACCTATAATTTTTAAATTGGACCACGTATTATATTACAGGGTTATAGTGTACCCTACCACAGGAAATAATTATAGGTCAATTAGGGGGTACGCAGAGTGACCCTAAAGTTTACTATGTATGCCTATGCGAAATAAAGTGTTCTGAGAAGCTTAAAATGAGGAAATAAGCGTTCTAAAATGCTTTAAAAATTCAAAGACATTTTTCTATGCTAACTAACGGCACGGTATCGGACCTTAATATTGACCTATAATTTTTAAATTGGACCACGTATTATATTACAGGGTAATAGTGTACCCTACCACAGGAAATATTTATAGGTCATTTAGGGGGTACACAGCGTGACCCTAAATTTTACTATGTATGCTTATGCGAAATAGAGTGTTCTGAGAAGCTTAAAATGAAGAAATAAGCGTTCTAAAATGCTTTAAAAATTCAAAGACATCTTTCAATGGTTAACTAGCGCAAGGCGCAATATCAGACCTTAATATTGACCCATAATATTTAAATTGGACCAGGTATTATATTACAGGGTAATAGTGTACCCTACCACAGGAAATAATTATAGGTCAATTAGGGGGTACACTATGTATATTTTAAATTGTGCAATAAAACAAGGAAATACGAAGACACTTTTCTATGTTAACTAACGGCACGGTATCGGACCTTAATATTGACCCATAATTTTTAAATTGGACCACGTATTATATTACAGGGTAATAGTGTACCCTACCACAGGAAATAATTATAGGTCAATTAGGGGGTACACAGTGTGACCCTAAAGTTTACTATGTATGCCTATGCGAAATAAAGTGTTCTGAGAAGCTTAAAATGAGGAAATAAGCGTTCTAAAATGCTTTTAAAATTCAATGACATTTTTCTATGCTAACTAACGGCACGGTATCGGACCTTAATATTGACCTATAATTTTTAAATTGGACCACCTATTATATTACAGGGTAATAGTGTACCCTACCACAGGAAATAATTATAGGTCAATTAGGGGGTACACAGCGTGACCCTAAAGTTTACTATGTATGCCTATGCGAAATAAAGTGTTCTGAGAAGCTTAAAATGAAGAAATAAGCGTTCTAAAATGCTTTAAAAATTCAAAGACATCTTTCAATGGTTAACTAAAGCAAGGCGCAATATCAAACCTTAATATTGACCCATAATATTTAAATTGAACAAGGTATTGTATTACAGGGTAATAGTGTACCCTACCACAGGAAATAATTATAGGTCAATTAGGGGGTACACTATGTATATTTTAAATAGTGCATTAAAACAAGGAAATACGAAGACACTTTTCTATGTTAACTAACGGCACGGTATCGGAAATTAATATTGACCTATAATTTTTAAATTGGACCACGTATTATATTACAGGGTTATAGTGTACCCTACCACAGGAAATAATTATAGGTCAATTAGGGGGTACGCAGAGTGACCCTAAAGTTTACTATGTATGCCTATGCGAAATAAAGTGTTCTGAGAAGCTTAAAATGAGGAAATAAGCGTTCTAAAATGCTTTAAAAATTCAAAGACATTTTTCTATGCTAACTAACGGCACGGTATCGGACCTTAATATTGACCTATAATTTTTAAATTGGACCACGTATTATATTACAGGGTAATAGTGTACCCTACCACAGGAAATATTTATAGGTCATTTAGGGGGTACACAGCGTGACCCTAAATTTTACTATGTATGCTTATGCGAAATAGAGTGTTCTGAGAAGCTTAAAATGAAGAAATAAGCGTTCTAAAATGCTTTAAAAATTCAAAGACATCTTTCAATGGTTAGCTAGCGCAAGGCGCAATATCAGACCTTAATATTGACCCATAATATTTAAATTGGACCAGGTATTATATTACAGGGTAATAGTGTACCCTACCACAGGAAATAATTATAGGTCAATTAGGGGGTACACTATGTATATTTTAAATTGTGCATTAAAACAAGGAAATACGAAGACACTTTTCTATGTTAACTAACGGCACGGTATCGGACCTTAATATTGACCCATAATTTTTAAATTGGACCACGTATTATATTACAGGGTAATAGTGTACCCTACCACAGGAAATAATTATAGGTCAATTAGGGGGTACACAGTGTGACCCTAAAGTTTACTATGTATGCCTATGCGAAATAAAGTGTTCTGAGAAGCTTAAAATGAGGAAATAAGCGTTCTAAAATGCTTTTAAAATTCAAAGACATTTTTCTATGCTAACTAACGGCACGGTATCGGACCTTAATATTGACCTATAATTTTTAAATTGGACCACCTATTATATTACAGGGTAATAGTGTACCCTACCACAGGAAATAATTATAGGTCAATTAGGGGTACACAGTGTGACCCTAAAGTTTACTATGTATGCCTATGCGAAATAAAGTGTTCTGAGAAGCTTAAAATGAGGAAATAAGCGTTCTAAAATGCTTTTAAAATTCAAAGACATTTTTCTATGCTAACTAACGGCACGGTATCGGACCTTAATATTGACCTATAATTTTTAAATTGGACCACCTATTATATTACAGGGTAATAGTGTACCCTACCACAGGAAATAATTATAGGTCAATTAGGGGGTACACAGCGTGACCCTAAAGTTTACTATGTATGCCTATGCGAAATAAAGTGTTCTGAGAAGCTTAAAATGAAGAAATAAGCGTTCTAAAATGCTTTAAAAATTCAAAGACATCTTTCAATGGTTAACTAACGCAAGGCGCAATATCAAACCTTAATATTGACCCATAATATTTAAATTGAACAAGGTATTGTATTACAGGGTAATAGTGTACCCTACCACAGGAAATAATTATAGGTCAATTAGGGGGTACACTATGTATATTTTAAATTGTGCATTAAAACAAGGAAATACGAAGACACTTTTCTATGTTAACTAACGGCACGGTATCGGACCTTAATATTGACCCATAATTTTTAAATTGGACCACGTATTATATTACAGGGTAATAGTGTACCCTACCACAGGAAATAATTATAGGTCAATTAGGGGGTACACAGTGTGACCCTAAAGTTTACTATGTATGCCTATGCGAAATAAAGTGTTCTGAGAAGCTTAAAATGAGGAAATAAGCGTTCTAAAATGCTTTTAAAATTCAAAGACATTTTTCTATGCTAACTAACGGCACGGTATCGGACCTTAATATTGACCTATAATTTTTAAATTGGACCACCTATTATATTACAGGGTAATAGTGTACCCTACCACAGGAAATAATTATAGGTCAATTAGGAGGTACACAGCGTGACCCTAAAGTTTACTATGTATGCCTATGCGAAATAAAGTGTTCTGAGAAGCTTAAAATGAAGAAATAAGCGTTCTAAAATGCTTTAAAAATTCAAAGACATCTTTCAATGGTTAACTAACGCAAGGCGCAATATCAAACCTTAATATTGACCCATAATATTTAAATTGAACAAGGTATTGTATTACAGGGTAATAGTGTACCCTACCACAGGAAATAATTATAGGTCAATTAGGGGGTACACTATGTATATTTTAAATAGTGCATTAAAACAAGTTAATACGAAGACATTTTTCAATGTTAACTAACGGCACGGTATCGGAACTTAATATTGACCTATAATTTTTACATTGGACCACGTATTATATTACAGGGTAATAGTGTACCCTACCACAGGAATTAATTATAGGTCATTTAGGGGGTACACAGCGTGACCCTAAATTTTACTATGTATGCCTATGCGAAATAAAGTGTTCTGAGAAGCTTAAAATGAGGAAATAAGCGTTCTAAAATGCTTTAAAAATTCAAAGTCATTTTTCTATGTTAACTAACGGCACGGTATCGGACCTTAATATTTACCTATAATTTTTAAATTGGACCACGTATTATATTACAGGGTAATAATGTACCCTACCACAGGAAATAATTATAGGTCATTTAGGGGGTACACAGCGTGACCCTAAATTTTACTATGTATGCCTATGCGAAATAGAGTGTTCTGAGATGCTTAAAATGAAGAAATAAGCGTTCAAAAATGCTTTAAAAATTCAAAGACATCTTTCAATGGTTAACTAACGCAAGGCGCAATATCATACCTTAATATTGACCCATAATATTTAAATTGGAATAGGTATTATATTACAGGGTAATAGTGTACCCTACCACAGGAAATAATTATAGGTCAATTAGGGGGTACACTATGTATATTTTAAATAGTGCATTAAAACAAGGAAATACGAAGACACTTTTCTATGTTAACTAACGGCACGGTATCGGAAATTAATATTGACCTATAATTTTTAAATTGGACCACGTATTATATTACAGGGTTATAGTGTACCCTACCACAGGAAATAATTATAGGTCAATTAGGGGGTACGCAGAGTGACCCTAAAGTTTACTATGTATGCCTATGCGAAATAAAGTGTTCTGAGAAGCTTAAAATGAGGAAATAAGCGTTCTAAAATGCTTTAAAAATTCAAAGACATTTTTCTATGCTAACTAACGGCACGGTATCGGACCTTAATATTGACCTATAATTTTTAAATTGGACCACCTATTATATTACAGGGTAATAGTGTACCCTACCACAGGAAATAATTATAGGTCAATTAGGGGGTACACAGCGTGACCCTAAAGTTTACTATGTATGCCTATGCGAAATAAAGTGTCCTGAGAAGCTTAAAATGAAGAAATAAGCGTTCTAAAATGCTTTAAAAATTCAAAGACATCTTTCAATGGTTAACTAACGCAAGGCGCAATATCAAACCTTAATATTGACCCATAATATTTAAATTGAACCAGGTATTGTATTACAGGGTAATAGTGTACCCTACCACAGGAAATAATTATAGGTCAATTAGGGGGTACACTATGTGTATTTTAAATAGTGCATTAAAACAAGGAAATACGAAGACATTTTTCAATGTTAACTAACGGCACGGTATCGGAACTTAATATTGACCTATAATTTTTAAATTGGACCACGTATTATATTACAGGGTAATAGTGTACCCTACCACAGGAAATAATTATAGGTCATTTAGGGGGTACACAGCGTGACCCTAAATTTTACTATGTATGCTTATGCGAAATAGAGTGTTCTGAGAAGCTTAAAATGAAGAAATAAGCGTTCTAAAATGCTTTAAAAATTCAAAGACATCTTTCAATGGTTAACTAGCGCAAGGCGCAATATCAGACCTTAATATTGACCCATAATATTTAAATTGGACCAGGTATTATATTACAGGGTAATAGTGTACCCTACCACAGGAAATAATTATAGGTCAATTAGGGGGTACACTATGTATATTTTAAATTGTGCATTAAAACAAGGAAATACGAAGACACTTTTCTATGTTAACTAACGGCACGGTATCGGACCTTAATATTGACCCATAATTTTTAAATTGGACCACGTATTATATTACAGGGTAATAGTGTACCCTACCACAGGAAATAATTATAGGTCAATTAGGGGGTACACAGTGTGACCCTAAAGTTTACTATGTATGCCTATGCGAAATAAAGTGTTCTGAGAAGCTTAAAATGAGGAAATAAGCGTTCTAAAATGCTTTTAAAATTCAAAGACATTTTTCTATGCTAACTAACGGCACGGTATCGGACCTTAATATTGACCTATAATTTTTAAATTGGACCACCTATTATATTACAGGGTAATAGTGTACCCTACCACAGGAAATAATTATAGGTCAATTAGGGGTTACACAGCGTGACCCTAAAGTTTACTATGTATGCCTATGCGAAATAAAGTGTTCTGAGAAGCTTAAAATGAAGAAATAAGCGTTCTAAAATGCTTTAAAAATTCAAAGACATCTTTCAATGGTTAACTAACGCAAGGCGCAATATCAAACCTTAATATTGACCCATAATATTTAAATTGAACAAGGTATTGTATTACAGGGTAATAGTGTACCCTACCACAGGAAATAATTATAGGTCAATTAGGGGGTACACAGTGTGACCCTAAAGTTTACTATGTATGCCTATGCGAAATAAAGTGTTCTGAGAAGCTTAAAATGAGGAAATAAGCGTTCTAAAATGCTTTTAAAATTCAAAGACATTTTTCTATGCTAACTAACGGCACGGTATCGGACCTTAATATTGACCTATAATTTTTAAATTGGACCACCTATTATATTACAGGGTAATAGTGTACCCTACCACAGGAAATAATTATAGGTCAATTAGGGGGTACACAGCGTGACCCTAAAGTTTACTATGTATGCCTATGCGAAATAAAGTGTTCTGAGAAGCTTAAAATGAAGAAATAAGCGTTCTAAAATGCTTTAAAAATTCAAAGACATCTTTCAATGGTTAACTAACGCAAGGCGCAATATCAAACCTTAATATTGACCCATAATATTTAAATTGAACAAGGTATTGTATTACAGGGTAATAGTGTACCCTACCACAGGAAATAATTATAGGTCAATTAGGGGGTACACTATGTATATTTTAAATTGTGCATTAAAACAAGGAAATACGAAGACACTTTTCTATGTTAACTAACGGCACGGTATCGGACCTTAATATTGACCCATAATTTTTAAATTGGACCACGTATTATATTACAGGGTAATAGTGTACCCTACCACAGGAAATAATTATAGGTCAATTAGGGGGTACACAGTGTGACCCTAAAGTTTACTATGTATGCCTATGCGAAATAAAGTGTTCTGAGAAGCTTAAAATGAGGAAATAAGCGTTCTAAAATGCTTTTAAAATTCAAAGACATTTTTCTATGCTAACTAACGGCACGGTATCGGACCTTAATATTGACCTATAATTTTTAAATTGGACCACCTATTATATTACAGGGTAATAGTGTACCCTACCACAGGAAATAATTATAGGTCAATTAGGAGGTACACAGCGTGACCCTAAAGTTTACTATGTATGCCTATGCGAAATAAAGTGTTCTGAGAAGCTTAAAATGAAGAAATAAGCGTTCTAAAATGCTTTAAAAATTCAAAGACATCTTTCAATGGTTAACTAACGCAAGGCGCAATATCAAACCTTAATATTGACCCATAATATTTAAATTGAACAAGGTATTGTATTACAGGGTAATAGTGTACCCTACCACAGGAAATAATTATAGGTCAATTAGGGGGTACACTATGTATATTTTAAATAGTGCATTAAAACAAGTTAATACGAAGACATTTTTCAATGTTAACTAACGGCACGGTATCGGAACTTAATATTGACCTATAATTTTTACATTGGACCACGTATTATATTACAGGGTAATAGTGTACCCTACCACAGGAATTAATTATAGGTCATTTAGGGGGTACACAGCGTGACCCTAAATTTTACTATGTATGCCTATGCGAAATAAAGTGTTCTGAGAAGCTTAAAATGAGGAAATAAGCGTTCTAAAATGCTTTAAAAATTCAAAGTCATTTTTCTATGTTAACTAACGGCACGGTATCGGACCTTAATATTTACCTATAATTTTTAAATTGGACCACGTATTATATTACAGGGTAATAATGTACCCTACCACAGGAAATAATTATAGGTCATTTAGGGGGTACACAGCGTGACCCTAAATTTTACTATGTATGCCTATGCGAAATAGAGTGTTCTGAGATGCTTAAAATGAAGAAATAAGCGTTCAAAAATGCTTTAAAAATTCAAAGACATCTTTCAATGGTTAACTAACGCAAGGCGCAATATCATACCTTAATATTGACCCATAATATTTAAATTGGAATAGGTATTATATTACAGGGTAATAGTGTACCCTACCACAGGAAATAATTATAGGTCAATTAGGGGGTACACTATGTATATTTTAAATAGTGCATTAAAACAAGGAAATACGAAGACACTTTTCTATGTTAACTAACGGCACGGTATCGGAAATTAATATTGACCTATAATTTTTAAATTGGACCACGTATTATATTACAGGGTTATAGTGTACCCTACCACAGGAAATAATTATAGGTCAATTAGGGGGTACGCAGAGTGACCCTAAAGTTTACTATGTATGCCTATGCGAAATAAAGTGTTCTGAGAAGCTTAAAATGAGGAAATAAGCGTTCTAAAATGCTTTAAAAATTCAAAGACATTTTTCTATGCTAACTAACGGCACGGTATCGGACCTTAATATTGACCTATAATTTTTAAATTGGACCACCTATTATATTACAGGGTAATAGTGTACCCTACCACAGGAAATAATTATAGGTCAATTAGGGGGTACACAGCGTGACCCTAAAGTTTACTATGTATGCCTATGCGAAATAAAGTGTCCTGAGAAGCTTAAAATGAAGAAATAAGCGTTCTAAAATGCTTTAAAAATTCAAAGACATCTTTCAATGGTTAACTAACGCAAGGCGCAATATCAAACCTTAATATTGACCCATAATATTTAAATTGAACCAGGTATTGTATTACAGGGTAATAGTGTACCCTACCACAGGAAATAATTATAGGTCAATTAGGGGGTACACTATGTGTATTTTAAATAGTGCATTAAAACAAGGAAATACGAAGACATTTTTCAATGTTAACTAACGGCACGGTATCGGAACTTAATATTGACCTATAATTTTTAAATTGGACCACGTATTATATTACAGGGTAATAGTGTACCCTACCACAGGAAATAATTATAGGTCATTTAGGGGGTACACAGCGTGACCCTAAATTTTACTATGTATGCTTATGCGAAATAGAGTGTTCTGAGAAGCTTAAAATGAAGAAATAAGCGTTCTAAAATGCTTTAAAAATTCAAAGACATCTTTCAATGGTTAACTAGCGCAAGGCGCAATATCAGACCTTAATATTGACCCATAATATTTAAATTGGACCAGGTATTATATTACAGGGTAATAGTGTACCCTACCACAGGAAATAATTATAGGTCAATTAGGGGGTACACTATGTATATTTTAAATTGTGCATTAAAACAAGGAAATACGAAGACACTTTTCTATGTTAACTAACGGCACGGTATCGGACCTTAATATTGACCCATAATTTTTAAATTGGACCACGTATTATATTACAGGGTAATAGTGTACCCTACCACAGGAAATAATTATAGGTCAATTAGGGGGTACACAGTGTGACCCTAAAGTTTACTATGTATGCCTATGCGAAATAAAGTGTTCTGAGAAGCTTAAAATGAGGAAATAAGCGTTCTAAAATGCTTTTAAAATTCAAAGACATTTTTCTATGTTAACTAACGGCAAGGTATCGGAAATTAATATTGACCTATAATTTTTAAATTGGACCACGTATTATATTACAGGGTTATAGTGTACCCTACCACAGGAAATAATTATAGGTCAATTAGGGGGTACGCAGAGTGACCCTAAAGTTTACTATGTATGCCTATGCGAAATAAAGTGTTCTGAGAAGCTTAAAATGAGGAAATAAGCGTTCTAAAATGCTTTAAAAATTCAAAGACATTTTTCTATGCTAACTAACGGCACGGTATCGGACCTTAATATTGACCTATAATTTTTAAATTGGACCACCTATTATATTACAGGGTAATAGTGTACCCTACCACAGGAAATAATTATAGGTCAATTAGGGGGTACACAGCATGACCCTAAAGTTTACTATGTATGCCTATGCGAAATAAAGTGTTCTGAGAAGCTTAAAATGAAGAAATAAGCGTTCTAAAATGCTTTAAAAATTCAAAGACATCTTTCAATGGTTAACTAACGCAAGGCGCAATATCAAACCTTAATATTGACCCATAATATTTAAATTGAACCAGGTATTGTATTACAGGGTAATAGTGTACCCTACCACAGGAAATAATTATAGGTCAATTAGGGGGTACACTATGTGTATTTTAAATAGTGCATTAAAACAAGGAAATACGAAGACATTTTTCAATGTTAACTAACGGCACGGTATCGGAACTTAATATTGACCTATAATTTTTAAATTGGACCACGTATTATATTACAGGGTAATAGTGTACCCTACCACAGGAAATAATTATAGGTCATTTAGGGGGTACACAGCGTGACCCTAAATTTTACTATGTATGCCTATGGGAAATAGAGTGTTCTGAGAAGCTTAAAATGAAGAAATAAGCGTTCTAAAATGCTTTAAAAATTCAAAGACATCTTTCAATGGTTAAATAACGCAAGGCGCAATATCAGACCTTAATATTGACCCATAATATTTAAATTGGACCAGGTATTATATTACAGGGTAATAGTGTACCCTTCCAAAGGAAATAATTATAGGTCAATTAGGGGGTACACAGTGTGACCCTAAAGTTTACTATGTATGCCTATGCGAAATAAAGTGTTCTGAGAAGCTTAAAATGAGGAAATAAGCGTTCTAAAATGCTTTTAAAATTCAAAGACATTTTTCTATGCTAACTAACGGCACGGTATCGGACCTTAATATTGACCTATAATTTTTAAATTGGACCACCTATTATATTACAGGGTAATAGTGTACCCTACCACAGGAAATAATTATAGGTCTATTAGGGGGTACACAGCGTGACCCTAAAGTTTACTATGTATGCCGATGCGAAATAAAGTGTTCTGAGAAGCTTAAAATGAAGAAATAAGCGTTCTAAAATGCATTAAAAATTCAAAGACATCTTTCAATGGTTAACTTACGCAAGGCGCAATATCAAACCTTAATATTGACCCATAATATTTAAATTGAACAAGGTATTGTATTACAGGGTAATAGTGTACCCTACCACAGGAAATAATTATAGGTCATTTAGGGGGTACGAAGCGTGACCCTAAATTTTACTATGTATGCCTATGCGAAATAGAGTGTTCTGAGATGCTTAAAAAGAAGAAATAAGCGTTCTAAAATGCTTTAAAAATTCAAAGACATCTTCCAATGGTTAACTAACGCAAGGCGCAATATCAGACCTTAATATTGACCCATAATATTTAAATTGGACCAGGTATTATATTACAGGGTAATAGTGTTCCCTACCACAGGAAATAATTATAGGTCAATTAGGGGGTACACAGTGTGACCCTAAAGTTTACTATGTATGCCTATGCGAAATAAAGTGTTCTGAGAAGCTTAAAATGAGGAAATAAGCGTTCTAAAATGCTTTTAAAATTCAAAGACATTTTTCTATGCTAACTAACGGCACGGTATCGGACCTTAATATTGACCTATAATTTTTAAATTGGACCACCTATTATATTACAGGGTAATAGTGTACCCTACCACAGGAAATAATTATAGGTCAATTAGGGGGTACACAGCGTGACCCTAAAGTTTACTATGTATGCCTATGCGAAATAAAGTGTTCTGAGAAGCTTAAAATGAAGAAATAAGCGTTCTAAAATGCTTTAAAAATTCAAAGACATCTTTCAATGGTTAACTAACGCAAGGCGCAATATCAAACCTTAATATTGACCCATAATATTTAAATTGAACAAGGTATTGTATTACAGGGTAATAGTGTACCCTACCACAGGAAATAATTATAGGTCAATTAGGGGGTACACTATGTATATTTTAAATAGTGCATTAAAACAAGGAAATACGAAGACATTTTTCAATGTTAACTAACGGCACGGTATCGGAACTTAATATTGACCTATAATTTTTACATTGGACCACGTATTATATTACAGGGTAATAGTGTACCCTACCACAGGAATTAATTATAGGTCATTTAGGGGGTACACAGCGTGACCCTAAATTTTACTATGTATGCCTATGCGAAATAAAGTGTTCTGAGAAGCTTAAAATGAGGAAATAAGCGTTCTAAAATGCTTTAAAAATTCAAAGACATTTTTCTATGTTAACTAACGGCACGGTATCGGACCTTAATATTGACCTATAATTTTCAAATTGGACCACGTATTATATTACAGGGTAATAATGTACCCTACCACAGGAAATAATTATAGGTCATTTAGGGGGTACACAGCGTGACCCTAAATTTTACTATGTATGCCTATGCGAAATAGAGTGTTCTGAGATGCTTAAAATGAAGAAATAAGCGTTCTAAAATGCTTTAAAAATTCAAAGACATCTTTCAATGGTTAACTAACGCAAGGCGCAATATCAGACCTTAATATTGACCCATAATATTTAAATTGGACCAGGTATTATATTACAGGGTAATAGTGTACCCTACCACAGGAAATAATTATAGGTCAATTAGATGATACACTATGTATATTTTAAATAGTGCATTAAAACATGGAAATACGAAGACACTTTTCTATGTTAACTAACGGCACGGTATCGGACCATAATATTGACCTATAATTTTTAAACTGGACCACGTATTATATTACAGGGTTATAGTGTACCCTACCACAGGAAATAATTATAGGTCAATTAGGGGGTACACAGAGTGACCCTAAAGTTTACTATGTATTCCTATGCGAAATAAAGTGTTCTGAGAAGCTTAAAATGAGGAAATAAGCGTTCTAAAATGCTTTAAAAATTCAAAGACATTTTTCTATGTTAACTAACGGCACGGTATCGGACCTTAATATTGACCTATAATTTTTAAATTGGACCACGTATTATATTACAGGGTAATAGTGTGCCCTACCACAGGAAATAATTATAGGTCATTTAGGGGGTACACAGCGTGACCCTAAATTTTACTATGTATGCCTATGCGAAATAAAGTGTTCTGAGAAGCTTAAAATGAAGAAATAAGCGTTCTAAAATGCTTTAAAAATTCAAAGACATCTTTCAATGGTTAACTAGCGCAAGGCGCAATATCAGACCTTAATATTGACCCATAATATTTAAATTGGACCAGGTATTATATTACAGGGTAATAGTGCACCCTACCACAGGAAATAATTATAGGTCAATTAGGGGGTACACTATGTATATTTTAAATAGTGCATTAAAACAAGGAAATACGAAGACACTTTTCTATGTTAACTAACGGCACGGTATCGGACCTTAATACTGACCTATAATTTTTAAATTGTACCACTTATTATATTACAGGGTAATAGTGTACCTTACCACAGGAAATAATTATAGGTCAATTAGGGGGTACACAGCGTGACCCTAAAGTTTACTATGTATGCCTATGCGAAATAAAGTGTTCTGAGAAGCTTAAAATGAAGAAATAAGCGTTCTAAAATGCTTTAAAAATTCAAAGACATCTTTCAATGGTTAACTAACGCAAGGCGCAATATCAAACCTTAATATTGACCCATAATATTTAAATTGAACCAGGTATTGTATTACAGGGTAATAGTGTACCCTACCACAGGAAATAATTATAGGTCAATTAGGGGGTACACTATGTGTATTTTAAATAGTGCATTAAAACAAGGAAATACGAAGACATTTTTCAATGTTAACTAACGGCACGGTATCGGAACTTAATATTGACCTATAATTTTTAAATTGGACCACGTATTATATTACAGGGTAATAGTGTACCCTACCACAGGAAATAATTATAGGTCATTTAGGGGGTACACAGCGTGACCCTAAATTTTACTATGTATGCCTATGGGAAATAGAGTGTTCTGAGAAGCTTAAAATGAAGAAATAAGCGTTCTAAAATGCTTTAAAAATTCAAAGACATCTTTCAATGGTTAAATAACGCAAGGCGCAATATCAGACCTTAATATTGACCCATAATATTTAAATTGGACCAGGTATTATATTACAGGGTAATAGTGTACCCTTCCAAAGGAAATAATTATAGGTCAATTAGGGGATACACAGTGTGACCCTAAAGTTTACTATGTATGCCTATGCGAAATAAAGTGTTCTGAGAAGCTTAAAATGAGGAAATAAGCGTTCTAAAATGCTTTTAAAATTCAAAGACATTTTTCTATGCTAACTAACGGCACGGTATCGGACCTTAATATTGACCTATAATTTTTAAATTGGACCACCTATTATATTACAGGGTAATAGTGTACCCTACCACAGGAAATAATTATAGGTCAATTAGGGGGTACACAGCGTGACCCTAAAGTTTACTATGTATGCCTATGCGAAATAAAGTGTTCTGAGAAGCTTAAAATGAAGAAATAAGCGTTCTAAAATGCTTTAAAAATTCAAAGACATCTTTCAATGGTTAACTTACGCAAGGCGCAATATCAAACCTTAATATTGACCCATAATATTTAAATTGAACAAGGTATTGTATTACAGGGTAATAGTGTACCCTACCACAGGAAATAATTATAGGTCAATTAGGGGGTACACTATGTATATTTTAAATAGTGCATTAAAACAAGGAAATACGAAGACATTTTTCAATGTTAACTAACGGCACGGTATCGGAACTTAATATTGACCTATAATTTTTAAATTGGACCACGTATTATATTACAGGGTAATAGTGTACCCTACCACAGGAAATAATTATAGGTCATTTAGGGGGTACGAAGCGTGACCCTAAATTTTACTATGTATGCCTATGCGAAATAGAGTGTTCTGAGATGCTTAAAAATAAGAAATAAGCGTTCTAAAATGCTTTAAAAATTCAAAGACATCTTCCAATGGTTAACTAACGCAAGGCGCAATATCAGACCTTAATATTGACCCATAATATTTAAATTGGACCAGGTATTATATTACAGGGTAATAGTGTACCCTACCACAGGAAATAATTATAGGTCAATTAGGGGGTACACAGTGTGACCCTAAAGTTTACTATGTATGCCTATGCGAAATAAAGTGTTCTGAGAAGCTTAAAATGAGGAAATAAGCGTTCTAAAATGCTTTTAAAATTCAAAGACATTTTTCTATGCTAACTAACGGCACGGTATCGGACCTTAATATTGACCTATAATTTTTAAATTGAACCACCTATTATATTACAGGGTAATAGTGTACCCTACCACAGGAAATAATTATAGGTCAATTAGGGGGTACACAGCATGACCCTAAAGTTTACTATGTATGCCTATGCGAAATAAAGTGTTCTGAGAAGCTTAAAATGAAGAAATAAGCGTTCTAAAATGCTTTAAAAATTCAAAGACATCTTTCAATGGTTAACTAACGCAAGGCGCAATATCAAACCTTAATATTGACCCATAATATTTAAATTGAACAAGGTATTGTATTACAGGGTAATAGTGTACCCTACCACAGGAAATAATTATAGGTCAATTAGGGGGTACACTATGTATATTTTAAATAGTGCATTAAAACAAGGAAATACGAAGACATTTTTCAATGTTAACTAACGGCACGGTATCGGAACTTAATATTGACCTATAATTTTTACATTGGACCACGTATTATATTACAGGGTAATAGTGTACCCTACCACAGGAATTAATTATAGGTCATTTAGGGGGTACACAGCGTGACCCTAAATTTTACTATGTATGCCTATGCGAAATAAAGTGTTCTGAGAAGCTTAAAATGAGGAAATAAGCGTTCTAAAATGCTTTAAAAATTCAAAGACATTTTTCTATGTTAACTAACGGCACGGTATCGGACCTTAATATTGACCTATAATTTTCAAATTGGACCACGTATTATATTACAGGGTAATAATGTACCCTACCACAGGAAATAATTATAGGTCATTTAGGGGGTACACAGCGTGACCCTAAATTTTACTATGTATGCCTATGCGAAATAGAGTGTTCTGAGATGCTTAAAATGAAGAAATAAGCGTTCTAAAATGCTTTAAAAATTCAAAGACATCTTTCAATGGTTAACTAACGCAAGGCGCAATATCAGACCTTAATATTGACCCATAATATTTAAATTGGACCAGGTATTATATTACAGGGTAATAGTGTACCCTACCACAGGAAATAATTATAGGTCAATTAGATGATACACTATGTATATTTTAAATAGTGCATTAAAACATGGAAATACGAAGACACTTTTCTATGTTAACTAACGGCACGGTATCGGACCTTAATATTGACCTATAATTTTTAAACTGGACCACGTATTATATTACAGGGTTATAGTGTACCCTACCACAGGAAATAATTATAGGTCAATTAGGGGGTACACAGAGTGACCCTAAAGTTTACTATGTATGCCTATGCGAAATAAAGTGTTCTGAGAAGCTTAAAATGAGGAAATAAGCGTTCTAAAATGCTTTAAAAATTCAAAGACATTTTTCTATGTTAACTAACGGCACGGTATCGGACCTTAATATTGACCTATAATTTTTAAATTGGACAACGTATTATATTACAGGGTAATAGTGTGCCCTACCACAGGAAATAATTATAGGTCATTTAGGGGGTACACAGCGTGACCCTAAATTTTACTATGTATGCCTATGCGAAATAAAGTGTTCTGAGAAGCTTAAAATGAAGAAATAAGCGTTCTAAAATGCTTTAAAAATTCAAAGACATCTTTCAATGGTTAACTAGCGCAAGGCGCAATATCAGACCTTAATATTGACCCATAATATTTAAATTGGACCAGGTATTATATTACAGGGTAATAGTGCACCCTACCACAGGAAATAATTATAGGTCAATTAGGGGGTACACTATGTATATTTTAAATAGTGCATTAAAACAAGGAAATACGAAGACACTTTTCTATGTTAACTAACGGCACGGTATCGGACCTTAATACTGACCTATAATTTTTAAATTGTACCACGTATTATATTACAGGGTAATAGTGTACCTTACCACAGGAAATAATTATAGGTCAATTAGGTGGTACACAGCATGACCCTAAAATTTACTATGTATGCCTATGCGAAATAGAGTGTTCTGAGAAGCTTAAAATGAAGAAATAAGCGTTCTAAAATGCTTTAAAAATTCAAAGACATCTTTCAATGGTTAACTAACGCAAGGCGCGATATCAGACCTTAATATGGAACCATAATATTTCAATTGGACCAGGTATTATATTACAGGGTAATAGTGTACCCTACAACAGGAAATAATTATAGGACAATTAGGGGGTACACTATGTATGTTTTAAATAGTGCATTAAAACAAGAAAATACGAAGACACTTTTCTATGTCAACTAACGGCACGGTATCGGACCTTAATATTGACCTATAATTTTTAAATTGGACCACGTATTATATTACAGGGTTATAGTGTACCCTGCCACAGGAAATAATTATAGGTCAATTAGGGGGAACACAGAGTGACCCTAAAGTTTACTATGTATGCCTATGCGAAATAAAGTGTTCTGAGAAGCTTAAAATGAGGAAATAAGCGTTCTAAAATGCTTTAAAAATTCAAAGACATTTTCTATGTTAACTAACGGCACGGTATCGGACCTTAATATTGACCTATAATTTTTAAATTTAACCACCTATTATATTACAGGGTAATAGTGTACCCTACCACAGGAAATAATTATAGGTCAATTAGGGGGTACACAGCGTGACCCTAAAGTTTACTATGTATGCCTATGCGAAATAAAGTGTTCTGAGAAGCTTAAAATGAAGAAATAAGCGTTCTAAAATGCTTTAAAAATTCAAAGACATCTTTCAATGGTTAACTAACGCAAGGCGCAATATCAAACCTTAATATTGACCCATAATATTTAAATTGAACAAGGTATTGTATTACAGGGTAATAGTGTACCCTACCACAGGAAATAATTATAGGTCAATTAGGGGGTACACTATTTATATTTTAAATAGTGCATTAAAACAAGGAAATACGAAGACACTTTTCTATGTTAACTAACGGCACGGTATCGGACCTTAATATTGACCTATAATTTGTAAATTGGACCACGTATTATATTACAGGGTTATAGTGTACCCTATCACAGGAAATAATTATAGGTCAATTAGGGGGTACGCAGAGTGACCCTAAAGTTTACTATGTATGCCTATGCGAAATAAAGTGTTCTGAGAAGCTTAAAATGAGGAAATAAGCGTTCTAAAATGCTTTAAAAATTCAAAGACATTTTTCTATGCTAACTAACGGCATGGTATCGGACCTTAATATTGACCTATAATTTTTAAATTGGACCACCTATTATATTACAGGGTAATAGTGTACCCTACCACAGGAAATAATTATAGGTCAATTAGGGGGTACACAGCGTGACCCTAAAGTTTACTATGTATGCCTATGCGAAATAAAGTGTTCTGAGAAGCTTAAAATGAAGAAATAAGCGTTCTAAAATGCTTTAAAAATTCAAAGACATCTTTCAATGGTTAACTAACGCAAGGCGCAATATCAAACCTTAATATTGACCCATAATATTTAAATTGAACAAGGTATTGTATTACAGGGTAATAGTGTACCCTACCACAGGAAATAATTATAGGTCAATTAGGGGGTACACTATGTATATTTTAAATAGTGCATTAAAACAAGGAAATACGAAGACATTTTTCAATGTTAACTAACGGCACGGTATCGGAACTTAATATTGACCTATAATTTTTACATTGGACCACGTATTATATTACAGGGTAATAGTGTACCCTACCACAGGAATTAATTATAGGTCATTTAGGGGGTACACAGCGTGACCCTAAATTTTACTATGTATGCCTATGCGAAATAAAGTGTTCTGAGAAGCTTAAAATGAGGAAATAAGCGTTCTAAAATGCTTTAAAAATTCAAAGACATTTTTCTATGTTAACTAACGGCACGGTATCGGACCTTAATATTGGCCTATAATTTTTAAATTGGACCACGTATTATATTACAGGGTTATAGTGTACCCTACCACAGGAAATAATTATAGGTCAATTAGGGGGTACGCAGAGTGACCCTAAAGTTTACTATGTATGCCTATGCGAAATGAAGTGTTCTGAGAAGCTTAAAATGAGGAAATAAGCGTTCTAAAATGCTTTAAAAATTCAAAGACATTTTTCTATGCTAACTAACGGCACGGTATCGGACCTTAATATTGACCTATAATTTTTAAATTGGACCACCTATTATATTACAGGGTAATAGTGTACCCTACCAATGGAAATAATTATAGGTCAATTAGGGGGTACACAGCGTGACCCTAAAGTTTAATATGTATGCCTATGCGAAATAAAGTGTTCTGAGAAGCTTAAAATAAAGAAATAAGCGTTCTAAAATGCTTTAAAAATTCAAAGACATCTTTCAATGGTTAACTAACGCAAGGCGCAATATCAAACCTTAATATTGACCCATAATATTTAAATTGAACCAGGTATTGTATTACAGGGTAATAGTGTACCCTACCACAGGAAATAATTATAGGTCAATTAGGGGTACACTATGTATATTTTAAATAGTGCATTAAAACAAGGAAAAACGAAGACACTTTTCTATGTTAACTAACGGCACGGTATCGAACCTTAATATTGACCTATAATTTTTAAATTGGACCACGTATTATATTACAGGGTAATAGTGTACCCTACCACAGGAAATAATTATAGGTCATTTAGGGGGTACACAGCGTGACCCTAAATTTTACTAGGTATGCTTATGCGAAATAGAGTGTTCTGAGAAGCTTAAAATGAAGAAATAAGCGTTCTAAAATGCTTTAAAAATTCAAAGACATCTTTCAATGGTTAACTAGCGCAAGGCGCAATATCAGACCTTAATATTGACCCATAATATTTAAATTGGACCAGGTATTATATTACAGGGTAATAGTGTACCCTACCACAGGAAATAATTATAGGTCAATTAGGGGGTACACTATGTATATTTTAAATTGTGCATTAAAACAAGGAAATACGAAGACACTTTTCTATGTTAACTAACGGCACGGTATCGGACCTTAATATTGACCTATAATTTTTAAATAGGACCACGTATTATATTACATGGTAATAGTGTACCCTACCACAGGAAATAATTATAGGTCAATTAGGGGTACACAGTGTGACCCTAAAGTTTACTATGTATGCCTATGCGAAATAAAGTGTTCTGAGAAGCTTAAAATGAGGAAATAAGCGTTCTAAAATGCTTTTAAAATTCAAAGACATTTTTCTATGCTAACTAACGGCACGGTATCGGACCTTACTATTGACCTATAATTTTTTAATTGGACCACCTATTATATTACAGGGTAATAGTGTACCCTACCACAGGAAATAATTATAGGTCAATTAGGGGGTACACAGCGTGACCCTAAAGTTTACTATGTATGCCTATGCGAAATAAAGTGTTCTGAGAAGCTTAAAATGAAGAAATAAGCGTTCTAAAATGCTTTAAAAATTCAAAGAGATCTTTCAATGGTTAACTAACGCAAGGCGCAATATCAAACCTTAATATTGACCCATAATATTTAAATTGAACAAGGTATTGTATTACAGGGTAATAGTGTACCCTACCACAGGAAATAATTATAGGTCAATTAGGGGGTACACTATGTATATTTTAAATAGTGCATTAAAACAAGGAAATACGAAGACATTTTTCAATGTTAACTAACGGCACGGTATCGGAACTTAATATTGACCTATAATTTTTACATTGGACCACGTATTATATTACAGGGTAATAGTGTACCCTACCACAGGAATTAATTATAGGTCATTTAGGGGGTACACAGCGTGACCCTAAATTTTACTATGTATGCCTATGCGAAATAAAGTGTTCTGAGAAGCTTAAAATGAGGAAATAAGCGTTCTAAAATGCTTTAAAAATTCAAAGACATTTTTCTATGTTAACTAACGGCACGGTATCGGACCTTAATATTGACCTATAATTTTTAAATTGGACCACGTATTATATTACAGGGTTATAGTGTACCCTACCACAGGAAATAATTATAGGTCAATTAGGGGGTACGCAGAGTGACCCTAAAGTTTACTATGTATGCCTATGCGAAATAAAGTGTTCTGAGAAGCTTAAAATGAGGAAATAAGCGTTCTAAAATGCTTTAAAAATTCAAAGACATTTTTCTATGCTAACTAACGGCACGGTATCGGACCTTAATATTGACCTATAATTTTTAAATTGGACCACCTATTATATTACAGGGTAATAGTGTACCCTACCAATGGAAATAATTATAGGTCAATTAGGGGGTACACAGCGTGACCCTAAAGTTTAATATGTATGCCTATGCGAAATAAAGTGTTCTGAGAAGCTTAAAATAAAGAAATAAGCGTTCTAAAATGCTTTAAAAATTCAAAGACATCTTTCAATGGTTAACTAACGCAAGGCGCAATATCAAACCTTAATATTGACCCATAATATTTAAATTGAACAAGGTATTGTATTACAGGGTAATAGTGTACCCTACCACAGGAAATAATTATAGGTCAATTAGGGGGTACACTATTTATATTTTAAATAGTGCATTAAAACAAGGAAATACGAAGACACTTTTCTATGTTAACTAACGGCACGGTATCGGACCTTAATATTGACCTATAATTTGTAAATTGGACCACGTATTATATTACAGGGTTATAGTGTACCCTATCACAGGAAATAATTATAGGTCAATTAGGGGGTACGCAGAGTGACCCTAAAGTTTACTATGTATGCCTATGCGAAATAAAGTGTTCTGAGAAGCTTAAAATGAGGAAATAAGCGTTCTAAAATGCTTTAAAAATTCAAGGACATTTTTCTATGCTAACTAACGGCACGGTATCGGACCTTAATATTGACCTATAATTTTTAAATTGGACCACCTATTATATTACAGGGTAATAGTGTACCCTACCAATGGAAATAATTATAGGTCAATTAGGGGGTACACAGCGTGACCCTAAATTTTACTATGTATGCTTATGCGAAATAGAGTGTTCTGAGAAGCTTAAAATGAAGAAATAAGCGTTCTAAAATGCTTTAAAAATTCAAAGACATCTTTCAATGGTTAACTAGCGCAAGGCGCAATATCAGACCTTAATATTGACCCATAATATTTAAATTGGACCAGGTATTATATTACAGGGTAATAGTGTACCCTACCACAGGAAATAATTATAGGTCAATTAGGGGGTACACTATGTATATTTTAAATTGTGCATTAAAACAAGGAAATACGAAGACACTTTTCTATGTTAACTAACGGCACGGTATCGGACCTTAATATTGACCTATAATTTTTAAATAGGACCACGTATTATATTACATGGTAATAGTGTACCCTACCACAGGAAATAATTATAGGTCAATTAGGGGGTACACAGTGTGACCCTAAAGTTTACTATGTATGCCTATGCGAAATAAAGTGTTCTGAGAAGCTTAAAATGAGGAAATAAGCGTTCTAAAATGCTTTAAAAATTCAAAGACATTTTTCTATGTTAACTAACGGCACGGTATCGGACCTTAATATTGACCTATAATTTTTAAATTGGACCACGTATTATATTACAGGGTTATAGTGTACCCTACCACAGGAAATAATTATAGGTCAATTAGGGGGTACGCAGAGTGACCCTAAAGTTTACTATGTATGCCTATGCGAAATAAAGTGTTCTGAGAAGCTTAAAATGAGGAAATAAGCGTTCTAAAATGCTTTAAAAATTCAAAGACATTTTTCTATGCTAACTAACGGCACGGTATCGGACCTTAATATTGACCTATAATTTTTAAATTGGACCACCTATTATATTACAGGGTAATAGTGTACCCTACCAATGGAAATAATTATAGGTCAATTAGGGGGTACACAGCGTGACCCTAAATTTTAATATGTATGCCTATGCGAAATAAAGTATTCTGAGAAGCTTAAAATAAAGAAATAAGCGTTCTAAAATGCTTTAAAAATTCAAAGACATCTTTCAATGGTTAACTAACGCAAGGCGCAATATCAAACCTTAATATTGACCCATAATATTTAAATTGAACAAGGTATTGTATTACAGGGTAATAGTGTACCCTACCACAGGAAATAATTATAGGTCAATTAGGGGGTACACTATTTATATTTTAAATAGTGCATTAAAACAAGGAAATACGAAGACACTTTTCTATGTTAACTAACGGCACGGTATCGGACCTTAATATTGACCTATAATTTGTAAATTGGACCACGTATTATATTACAGGGTTATAGTGTACCCTATCACAGGAAATAATTATAGGTCAATTAGGGGGTACGCAGAGTGACCCTAAAGTTTACTATGTATGCCTATGCGAAATAAAGTGTTCTGAGAAGCTTAAAATGAGGAAATAAGCGTTCTAAAATGCTTTAAAAATTCAAAGACATTTTTCTATGCTAACTAACGGCACGGTATCGGACCTTAATATTGACCTATAATTTTTAAATTGGACCACCTATTATATTACAGGGTAATAGTGTACCCTACCAATGGAAATAATTATAGGTCAATTAGGGGGTACACAGCGTGACCCTAAAGTTTAATATGTATGCCTATGCGAAATAAAGTGTTCTGAGAAGCTTAAAATAAAGAAATAAGCGTTCTAAAATGCGTTGAAAATTCAAAGACATCTTTCAATGGTTAACTAACGCAAGGCGCAATATCAAACCTTAATATTGACCCATAATATTTAAATTGAACCAGGTATTGTATTACAGGGTAATAGTGTACCCTACCACAGGAAATAATTATAGGTCAATTAGGGGTACACTATGTATATTTTAAATAGTGCATTAAAACAAGGAAAAACGAAGACACTTTTCTATGTTAACTAACGGCACGGTATCGAACCTTAATATTGACCTATAATTTTTAAATTGGACCACGTATTATATTACAGGGTTATAGTGTATCCTACCACAGGAAATAATTATAGGTCAATTAGGGGGTACACAGCGTGACCCTAAAGTTTACTATGTATGCCTATGCGAAATAAAGTGTTCTGAGAAGCTTAAAATGAGGAAATAAGCGTTCTAAAATGCTTTAAAAATTCAAAGACATTTTTCAATGTTAACTAACGGCATGGTATCGGACCTTAATATTGACCTATAATTTTTAAATTGGACCACGTATTATATTACAGGGTAATAGTGTACCCTACCACAGGAAATAATTATAGGTCATTTAGGGGGTACACAGCGTGACCCTAAATTTTACTATGTATGCTTATGCGAAATAGAGTGTTCTGAGAAGCTTAAAATGAAGAAATAAGCGTTCTAAAATGCTTTAAAAATTCAAAGACATCATTCAATGGTTAACTAGCGCAAGGAGCAATATCAGACCTTAATATTGACCCATAATATTTAAATTGGACCAGGTATTATATTACAGGGTAATAGTGTACCCTACCACAGGAAATAATTATAGGTCAATTAGGGGGTACACTATGTATATTTTAAATTGTGCATTAAAACAAGGAAATACGAAGACACTTTTCTATGTTAACTAACGGCACGGTATCGGACCTTAATATTGACCTATAATTTTTAAATTGGACCACGTATTATATTACATGGTAATAGTGTACCCTACCACAGGAAATAATTATAGGTCAATTAGGGGGTACACAGTGTGACCCTAAAGTTTACTATGTATGCCTATGCGAAATAAAGTGTTCTGAGAAGCTTAAAATGAGGAAATAAGCGTTCTAAAATGCTTTTAAAATTCAAAGACATTTTTCTATGCTAACTAACGGCACGGTATCGGACCTTAATATTGACCTATAAATTTTTAATTGGACCACGTATTATATTACAGGGTAATAGTGTACCCTACCACAGGAAATAATTATAGGTCAATTAGGGGGTACACAGCGTGACCCTAAAGTTTACTATGTATGCCTATGCGAAATAAAGTGTTCTGAGAAGCTTAAAATGAAGAAATAAGCGTTCTAAAATGCTTTAAAAATTCAAAGAGATCTTTCAATGGTTAACTAACGCAAGGCGCAATATCAAACCTTAATATTGACCCATAATATTTAAATTGAACAAGGTATTGTATTACAGGGTAATAGTGTACCCTACCACAGGAAATAATTATAGGTCAATTAGGGGGTACACTGTGTATATTTTAAATAGTGCATTAAAACAAGGAAATACGAAGACATTTTTCAATGTTAACTAACGGCACGGTATCGGAACTTAATATTGACCTATAATTTTTACATTGGACCACGTATTATATTACAGGGTGATAGTGTACCCTACCACAGGAATTAATTATAGGTCATTTAGGGGGTACACAGCGTGACCCTAAATTTTACTATGTATGCCTATGCGAAATAAAGTGTTCTGAGAAGCTTAAAATGAGGAAATAAGCGTTCTAAAATGCTTTAAAAATTCAAAGACATTTTTCTATGTTAACTAACGGCACGGTATCGGACCTTAATATTGACCTATAATTTTTAAATTGGACCACGTATTATATTACAGGGTTATAGTGTACCCTACCACAGGAAATAATTATAGGTCAATTAGGGGGTACGCAGAGTGACCCTAAAGTTTACTATGTATGCCTATGCGAAATAAAGTGTTCTGAGAAGCTTAAAATGAGGAAATAAGCGTTCTAAAATGCTTTAAAAATTCAAAGACATTTTTCTATGCTAACTAACGGCACGGTATCGGACCTTAATATTGACCTATAATTTTTAAATTGGACCACCTATTATATTACAGGGTAATAGTGTACCCTACCAATGGAAATAATTATAGGTCAATTAGGGGGTACACAGCGTGACCCTAAAGTTTAATATGTATGCCTATGCGAAATAAAGTGTTCTGAGAAGCTTAAAATAAAGAAATAAGCGTTCTAAAATGCTTTAAAAATTCAAAGACATCTTTCAATGGTTAACTAACGCAAGGCGCAATATCAAACCTTAATATTGACCCATAATATTTAAATTGAACCAGGTATTGTATTACAGGGTAATAGTGTACCCTACCACAGGAAATAATTATAGGTCAATTAGGGGTACACTATGTATATTTTAAATAGTGCATTAAAACAAGGAAATACGAAGACACTTTTCTATGTTAACTAACGGCACGGTATCGAACCTTAATATTGACCTATAATTTTTAAATTGGACCACGTATTATATTACAGGGTTATAGTGTATCCTACCACAGGAAATAATTATAGGTCAATTAGGGGGTACACAGCGTGACCCTAAAGTTTACTATGTATGCCTATGCGAAATAAAGTGTTCTGAGAAGCTTAAAATGAGGAAATAAGCGTTCTAAAATGCTTTAAAAATTCAAAGACATTTTTCAATGTTAACTAACGGCACGGTATCGGACCTTAATATTGACCTATAATTTTTAAATTGGACCACGTATTATATTACAGGGTAATAGTGTACCCTACCACAGGAAATAATTATAGGTCATTTAGGGGGTACACAGCGTGACCCTAAATTTTACTATGTATGCTTATGCGAAATAGAGTGTTCTGAGAAGCTTAAAATGAAGAAATAAGCGTTCTAAAATGCTTTAAAAATTCAAAGACATCTTTCAATGGTTAACTAGCGCAAGGCGCAATATCAGACCTTAATATTGACCCATAATATTTAAATTGGACCAGGTATTATATTACAGGGTAATAGTGTACCCTACCACAGGAAATAATTATAGGTCAATTAGGGGGTACACTATGTATATTTTAAATTGTGCATTAAAACAAGGAAATACGAAGACACTTTTCTATGTTAACTAACGGCACGGTATCGGACCTTAATATTGACCTATAATTTTTAAATTGGACCACGTATTATATTACATGGTAATAGTGTACCCTACCACAGGAAATAATTATAGGTCAATTAGGGGGTACACAGTGTGACCCTAAAGTTTACTATGTATGCCTATGCGAAATAAAGTGTTCTGAGAAGCTTAAAATGAGGAAATAAGCGTTCTAAAATGCTTTTAAAATTCAAAGACATTTTTCTATGCTAACTAACGGCACGGTATCGGACCTTAATATTGACCTATAATTTTTAAATTGGACCACCTATTATATTACAGGGTAATAGTGTACCCTACCACAGGAAATAATTATAGGTCAATTAGGGGGTACACAGCGTGACCCTAAAGTTTACTATGTATGCCTATGCGAAATAAAGTGTTCTGAGAAGCTTAAAATGAAGAAATAAGCGTTCTAAAATGCTTTAAAAATTCAAAGAGATCTTTCAATGGTTAACTAACGCAAGGCGCAATATCAAACCTTAATATTGACCCATAATATTTAAATTGAACAAGGTATTGTATTACAGGGTAATGGTGTACCCTACCACAGGAAATAATTATAGGTCAATTAGGGGGTACACTATGTATATTTTAAATAGTGCATTAAAACAAGGAAATACGAAGACATTTTTCAATGTTAACTAACGGCACGGTATCGGAACTTAATATTGACCTATAATTTTTACATTGGACCACGTATTATATTACAGGGTAATAGTGTACCCTACCACAGGAATTAGTTATAGGTCATTTAGGGGGTACACAGCGTGACCCTAAATTTTACTATGTATGCCTATGCGAAATAAAGTGTTCTGAGAAGCTTAAAATGAGGAAATAAGCGTTCTAAAATGCTTTAAAAATTCAAAGACATTTTTCTATGTTAACTAACGGCACGGTATCGGACCTTAATATTGACCTATAATTTTTAAATTGGACCACGTATTATATTACAGGGTTATAGTGTACCCTACCACAGGAAATAATTATAGGTCAATTAGGGGGTACGCAGAGTGACCCTAAAGTTTACTATGTATGCCTATGCGAAATAAAGTGTTCTGAGAAGCTTAAAATGAGGAAATAAGCGTTCTAAAATGCTTTAAAAATTCAAAGACATTTTTCTATGCTAACTAACGGCACGGTATCGGACCTTAATATTGACCTATAATTTTTAAATTGGACCACCTATTATATTACAGGGTAATAGTGTACCCTACCAATGGAAATAATTATAGGTCAATTAGGGGGTACACAGCGTGACCCTAAAGTTTACTATGTATGCCTATGCGAAATAAAGTGTTCTGAGAAGCTTAAAATAAAGAAATAAGCGTTCTAAAATGCTTTAAAAATTCAAAGACATCTTTCAATGGTTAACTAACGCAAGGCGCAATATCAAACCTTAATATTGACCCATAATATTTAAATTGAACCAGGTATTGTATTACAGGGTAATAGTGTACCCTACCACAGGAAATAATTATAGGTCAATTAGGGGTACACTATGTATATTTTAAATAGTGCATTAAAACAAGGAAATACGAAGACACTTTTCTATGTTAACTAACGGCACGGTATCGAACCTTAATATTGACCTATAATTTTTAATTTGACCACGTATTATATTACAGGGTTATAGTGTATCCTACCACAGGAAATAATTATAGGTCAATTAGGGGGTACACAGCGTGACCCTAAAGTTTACTATGTATGCCTATGCGAAATAAAGTGTTCTGAGAAGCTTAAAATGAGGAAATAAGCGTTCTAAAATGCTTTAAAAATTCAAAGACATTTTTCAATGTTAACTAACGGAACGGTATCGGACCTTAATATTGACCTATAATTTTTAAATTGGACCACGTATTATATTACAGGGTAATAGTGTACCCTACCACAGGAAATAATTATAGGTCATTTAGGGTGTACACAGCGTGACCCTAAATTTTACTATGTATGCTTATGCGAAATAGAGTGTTCTGAGAAGCTTAAAATGAAGAAATAAGCGTTCTAAAATGCTTTAGAAATTCAAAGACATCTTTCAATGGTTAACTAGCGCAAGGCGCAATATCAGACCTTAATATTGACCCATAATATTTAAATTGGACCAGGTATTATATTACAGGGTAATAGTGTACCCTACCACAGGAAATAATTATAGGTCAATTAGGGGGTACACTATGTATATTTTAAATTGTGCATTAAAACAAGGAAATACGAAGACACTTTTCTATGTTAACTAACGGCACGGTATCGGACCTTAATATTGACCTATAATTTTTAAATTGGACCACGTATTATATTACATGGTAATAGTGTACCCTACCACAGGAAATAATTATAGGTCAATTAGGGGGTACACAGTGTGACCCTAAAGTTTACTATGTATGCCTATGCGAAATAAAGTGTTCTGAGAAGCTTAAAATGAGGAAATAAGCGTTCTAAAATGCTTTTAAAATTCAAAGACATTTTTCTATGCTAACTAACGGCACGGTATCGGACCTTAATATTGACCTATAATTTTTAAATTGGACCACCTATTATATTACAGGGTAATAGTGTACCCTACCACAGGAAATAATTATAGGTCAATTAGGGGGTACACAGCGTGACCCTAAAGTTTACTATGTATGCCTATGCGAAATAAAGTGTTCTGAGAAGCTTAAAATGAAGAAATAAGCGTTCTAAAATGCTTTAAAAATTCAAAGAGATCTTTCAATGGTTAACTAACGCAAGGCGCAATATCAAACCTTAATATTGACCCATAATATTTAAATTGAACAAGGTATTGTATTACAGGGTAATAGTGTACCCTACCACAGGAAATAATTATAGGTCAATTAGGGGGTACACTATGTATATTTTAAATAGTGCATTAAAACAAGGAAATACGAAGACATTTTTCAATGTTAACTAACGGCACGGTATCGGAACTTAATATTGACCTATAATTTTTACATTGGACCACGTATTATATTACAGGGTAATAGTGTACCCTACCACAGGAATTAATTATAGGTCATTTAGGGGGTACACAGCGTGACCCTAAATTTTACTATGTATGCCTATGCGAAATAAAGTGTTCTGAGAAGCTTAAAATGAGGAAATAAGCGTTCTAAAATGCTTTAAAAATTCAAAGACATTTTTCTATGTTAACTAACGGCACGGTATCGGACCTTAATATTGACCTATAATTTTTAAATTGGACCACGTATTATATTACAGGGTTATAGTGTACCCTACCACAGGAAATAATTATAGGTCAATTAGGGGGTACGCAGAGTGACCCTAAAGTTTACTATGTATGCCTATGCGAAATAAAGTGTTCTGAGAAGCTTAAAATGAGGAAATAAGCGTTCTAAAATGCTTTAAAAATTCAAAGACATTTTTCTATGCTAACTAACGGCACGGTATCGGACCTTAATATTGACCTATAATTTTTAAATTGGACCACCTATTATATTACAGGGTAATAGTGTACCCTACCAATGGAAATAATTATAGGTCAATTAGGGGGTACACAGCGTGACCCTAAAGTTTAATATGTATGCCTATGCGAAATAAAGTGTTCTGAGAAGCTTAAAATAAAGAAATAAGCGTTCTAAAATGCTTTAAAAATTCAAAGACATCTTTCAATGGTTAACTAACGCAAGGCGCAATATCAAACCTTAATATTGACCCATAATATTTAAATTGAACCAGGTATTGTATTACAGGGTAATAGTGTACCCTACCACAGGAAATAATTATAGGTCAATTAGGGGGTACACTATGTATATTTTAAATAGTGCATTAAAACAAGGAAATACGATGACACTTTTCTATGTTAACTAACGGCACGGTATCGGAAATTAATATTGACCTATAATTTTTAAATTGGACCACGTATTATATTACAGGGTTATAGTGTATCCTACCACAGGAAATAATTATAGGTCAATTAGGGGGTACACAGCGTGACCCTAAAGTTTACTATGTATGCCTATGCGAAATAAAGTGTTCTGAGAAGCTTAAAATGAGGAAATAAGCGTTCTAAAATGCTTTCAAAATTCAAAGACATTTTTCAATGTTAACTAACGGCACGGTATCGGACCTTAATATTGACCTATAATTTTTAAATTGGACCACGTATTATATTACAGGGTAATAGTGTACCCTACCTCAGGAAATAATTATAGGTCATTTAGGGGGTACACAGCGTGACCCTAAATTTTACTATGTATGCTTATGCGAAATAGAGTGTTCTGAGAAGCTTAAAATGAAGAAATAAGCGTTCTAAAATGCTTTAAAAATTCAAAGACATCTTTCAATGGTTAACTAGCGCAAGGCGCAATATCAGACCTTAATATTGACCCATAATATTTAAATTGGACCAGGTATTATATTACAGGGTAATAGTGTACCCTACCACAGGAAATAATTATAGGTCAATTAGGGGGTACACTATGTATATTTTAAATTGTGCATTAAAACAAGGAAATACGAAGACACTTTTCTATGTTAACTAACGGCACGGTATCGGACCTTAATATTGACCTATAATTTTTAAATTGGACCACGTATTATATTACATGGTAATAGTGTACCCTACCACAGGAAATAATTATAGGTCAATTAGGGGGTACACAGTGTGACCCTAAAGTTTACTATGTATGCCTATGCGAAATAAAGTGTTCTGAGAAGCTTAAAATGAGGAAATAAGCGTTCTAAAATGCTTTTAAAATTCAAAGACATTTTTCTATGCTAACTAACGGCACGGTATCGGACCTTAATATTGACCTATAATTTTTAAATTGGACCACCTATTATATTACAGGGTAATAGTGTACCCTACCACAGGAAATAATTATAGGTCAATTAGGGGGTACACAGCGTGACCCTAAAGTTTACTATGTATGCCTATGCGAAATAAAGTGTTCTGAGAAGCTTAAAATGAAGAAATAAGCGTTCTAAAATGCTTTAAAAATTCAAAGAGATCTTTCAATGGTTAACTAACGCAAGGCGCAATATCAAACCTTAATATTGACCCATAATATTTAAATTGAACAAGGTATTGTATTACAGGGTAATAGTGTACCCTACCACAGGAAATAATTATAGGTCAATTAGGGGGTACACTATGTATATTTTAAATAGTGCATTAAAACAAGGAAATACGAAGACATTTTTCAATGTTAACTAACGGCACGGTATCGGAACTTAATATTGACCTATAATTTTTACATTGGACCACGTATTATATTACAGGGTAATAGTGTACCCTACCACAGGAATTAATTATAGGTCATTTAGGGGGTACACAGCGTGACCCTAAATTTTACTATGTATGCTTATGCGAAATAAAGTGTTCTGAGAAGCTTAAAATGAGGAAATAAGCGTTCTAAAATGCTTTAAAAATTCAAAGACATTTTTCTATGTTAACTAACGGCACGGTATCGGACCTTAATATTGACCTATAATTTTTAAATTGGACCACGTATTATATTACAGGGTTATAGTGTACCCTACCACAGGAAATAATTATAGGTCAATTAGGGGGTACGCAGAGTGACCCTAAAGTTTACTATGTATGCCTATGCGAAATAAAGTGTTCTGAGAAGCTTAAAATGAGGAAATAAGCGTTCTAAAATGCTTTAAAAATTCAAAGACATTTTTCTATGCTAACTAACGGCACGGTATCGGACCTTAATATTGACCTATAATTTTTAAATTGGACCACCTATTATATTACAGGGTAATAGTGTACCCTACCCATGGAAATAATTATAGGTCAATTAGGGGGTACACAGCGTGACCCTAAAGTTTAATATGTATGCCTATGCGAAATAAAGTGTTCTGAGAAGCTTAAAATAAAGAAATAAGCGTTCTAAAATGCTTTAAAAATTCAAAGACATCTTTCAATGGTTAACTAACGCAAGGCGCAATATCAAACCTTAATATTGACCCATAATATTTAAATTGAACCAGGTATTGTATTACAGGGTAATAGTGTACCCTACCACAGGAAATAATTATAGGTCAATTAGGGGGTACACTATGTATATTTTAAATAGTGCATTAAAACAAGGAAATACGAAGACACTTTTCTATGTTAACTAACGGCACGGTATCGGAAATTAATATTGACCTATAATTTTTAAATTGGACCACGTATTATATTACAGGGTTATAGTGTACCCTACCACAGGAAATAATTATAGGTCAATTAGGGGGTACGCAGAGTGACCCTAAAGTTTACTATGTATGCCTATGCGAAATAAAGTGTTCTGAGAAGCTTAAAATGAGGAAATAAGCGTTCTAAAATGCTTTAAAAATTCAAAGACATTTTTCTATGCTAACTAACGGCACGGTATCGGATCTTAATATTGACCTATAATTTTTAAATTGGACCACCTATTATATTACAGGGTAATAGTGTACCCTACCACAGGAAATAATTATAGGTCAATTAGGGGGTACACAGCGTGACCCTAAAGTTTACTATGTATGCCTATGCGAAATAAAGTGTTCTGAGAAGCTTAAAATGAAGAAATAAGCGTTTTAAAATGCTTTAAAAATTCAAACACATCTTTCAATGGTTAACTAACGCAAGGCGCAATATCAAACCCTAATATTGACCCATAATATTTAAATTGAACCAGGTATTGTATTACAGGGTAATAGTGTACCCTACCACAGGAAATAATTATAGGTCAATTAGGGGGTACACTATGTGTATTTTAAATAGTGCATTAAAACAAGGAAATACGAAGACATTTTTCAATGTTAACTAACGGCACGGTATCGGAACTTAATATTGACCTATAATTTTTAAATTGGACCACGTATTATATTACAGGGTAATAGTGTACCCTACCACAGGAAATAATTATAGGTCATTTAGGGGGTACACAGCGTGACCCTAAATTTTACTATGTATGCCTATGGGAAATAGAGTGTTCTGAGAAGCTTAAAATGAAGAAATAAGCGTTCTAAAATGCTTTAAAAATTCAAAGACATCTTTCAATGGTTAAATAACGCAAGGCGCAATATCAGACCTTAATATTGACCCATAATATTTAAATTGGACCAGGTATTATATTACAGGGTAATAGTGTACCCTTCCAAAGGAAATAATTATAGGTCAATTAGGGGGTACACAGTGTGACCCTAAAGTTTACTATGTATGCCTATGCGAAATAAAGTGTTCTGAGAAGCTTAAAATGAGGAAATAAGCGTTCTAAAATGCTTTTAAAATTCAAAGACATTTTTCTATGCTAACTAACGGCACGGTATCGGACCTTAATATTGACCTATAATTTTTAAATTGGACCACCTATTATATTACAGGGTAATAGTGTACCCTACCACAGGAAATAATTATAGGTCAATTAGGGGGTACACAGCGTGACCCTAAAGTTTACTATGTATGCCTATGCGAAATAAAGTGTTCTGAGAAGCTTAAAATGAAGAAATAAGCGTTCTAAAATGCTTTAAAAATTCAAAGACATCTTTCAATGGTTAACTAACGCAAGGCGCAATATCAAACCTTAATATTGACCCATAATATTTAAATTGAACAAGGTATTGTATTACAGGGTAATAGTGTACCCTACCACAGGAAATAATTATAGGTCAATTAGGGGGTACACTATGTATATTTTAAATAGTGCATTAAAACAAGGAAATACGAAGACATTTTTCAATGTTAACTAACGGCACGGTATCGGAACTTAATATTGACCTATAATTTTTACATTGGACCACGTATTATATTACAGGGTAATAGTGTACCCTACCACAGATGCTTTAAAAATTCAAAGACATTTTTCTATGTTAACTAACGGCACGGTATCGGACCTTAATATTGACCTATAATTTTTAAATTGGACCACGTATTATATTACAGGGTAATAATGTACCCTACCACAGGAAATAATTATAGGTCATTTAGGGGGTACACAGCGTAACCCTAAATTTTACTATGTATGCCTATGCGAAATAGAGTGTTCTGAGATGCTTAAAATGAAGAAATAAGCGTTCAAAAATGCTTTAAAAATTCAAAGACATCTTTCAATGGTTAACTAACGCAAGGCGCAATATCAGACCTTAATATTGACCCATAATATTTAAATTGGACCAGGTATTATATTACAGGGTAATAGTGTACCCTACCACAGGAAATAATTATAGGTCAATTAGGGGGTACACTATGTATATTTTAAATAGTGCATTAAAACAAGGAAATACGAAGACACTTTTCTATGTTAACTAACGGCACGGTATCGGAAATTAATATTGACCTATAATTTTTAAATTGGACCACGTATTATATTACAGGGTAATAGTGTACCCTACCACAGGAAATAATTATAGGTCATTTAGGGGGTACACAGCGTGACCCTAAATTTTACTATGTATGCCTATGGGAAATAGAGTGTTCTGAGAAGCTTAAAATGAAGAAATAAGCGTTCTAAAATGCTTTAAAAATTCAAAGACATCTTTCAATGGTTAAATAACGCAAGGCGCAATATCAGACCTTAATATTGACCCATAATATTTGAATTGGACCAGGTATTATATTACGGGGTAATAGTGTACCCTACCACAGGAAATAATTATAGGTCAATTAGGGTGTACACTATGTATATTTTAAATAGTGCATTAAAACAAGGAAATACGAAGACACTTTTCTATGTTAACTAACGGCCCGGTATCGGACCTTAATATTGACCTATAATTTTTAAATTGGACCACGTATTATATTACATGATAATAGTGTACCCTGCCACAGGAAATAATTATAGGTCAATTAGGGGGTACACTATGTATATTTTAAATAGTGTATTAAAACAAGGAAATACGAAGACACTTTTCTATGTTAACTAACGGCCCGGTATCGGACCTTAATATTGACCTATAATTTTTAAATTGGACCACGTATTATATTATAGGGTAATAGTGTACCCTACCACAAGAAATAATTATAGGTCAATTAGGGAGTACACAGCGTGACCCTAAAGTTCTCTATGTATGCCTCTGCGAAATAGAGTGTTCTGAGAAGCTTAAAATGAAGAAATAAGCGTTCTAAAATGCTTTAAAAATTCAAAGACATCTTTCAATGTTTAACTAACGCTAGGCGCAATATCAGACCTTAATATTGACCCATAATATTTAAATTGGACCAGGTATTATATTACAGGGTAATAGTGTACCCTACCACAGGAAATAATTATAGGTCATTTAGGGGGTACACTATGTATATTTTAAATAGTGCATTAAAACAAGGAAATACGAAGACACTTTTCTATTTTAACTAACGGCACGGTATCGGACCTTAATATTGACCTATAATTTTTAAATTGTACCACGTATTATATTACAGGGCAATAGTGTACCCTACCACAGAAAATAATTATAGGTCAATTAGGGGGTACACAGCGGGACCCTAAAGTTTACTATGTATGCCTATGCGAAATAAAGTGTTCTGAGAAGCTTAAAATGAGGAAATAAACGTTCTAAAATGCTTTAAAAATTCAAAGACACTTTTCTATGTTAATAAACGGCACGGTATCGGACCTTAATATTGACCTATAATTTTTAAATTGGACCACGTATTGTATTACATGGTAATAGTGTACCCTACCACAGGAAATAATTATAGGTCAATTAGGGGGTACACAGCGTGACCCTAAAGTTTACGATGTATGCCTATGCGAAATAGAGTGTTCTGAGAAGCTTAAAATGAAGAAATAAGCGTTCTAAAATGCTTTAAAAATTCAAAGACATCTTTCAATGGTTAACTAACGCAAGGCGCGATATCAGACCTTAATATGGAACCATAATATTTAAATTGGACCAGGTATTATATTACAGGGTAATAGTGTACCCTGCCACAGGAAATAATTATAGGTCAATTAGGGGGTACACTATGTATATTTTAAATAGTGCATTAAAACAAGGAAATAAGAAGACACTTTTCTATGTTAACTAACGGCACGGTATCGGATCTTAATATTGACCTATAATTTTTAAAATGGACCACGTATTATATCACAGGGTAATAGTGTACCCTACCACAGGAAATAATTATAGGTCAATTAGGGGGTACACAGCGTGACCCTAAAGTTTACTATGTATGCCTATGCGAAATAGAGTGTTCTGAGAAGCTTAAAATGAAGAAATAAGCGTTCTAAAATGCTTTAAAAATTCAAAGACATCTTTCAATGGTTAACTAACGCTAGGCGCAATATCAGACCTTAATATTGACCCATAATATTTAAATTGGACCAGGTATTATATTACAGGGTAATAGTGTACCCTACCACAAGAAATAATTATAGGTCAATTAGGGGGTACACTATGTATATTTTAAATAGTGCATTAAAACAAGGAAATACGAAGACACTTTTCTATGTTAACTAACGGCACGGTATCGGATCTTAATATTGACCTATAATTTTTAAAATGGACCACGTATTATATCACAGGGTAATAGTGTACCCTACCACAGGAAATAATTATAGGTCAATTAGGGGGTACACAGCGTGACCCTAAAGTTTACTATGTATGCCTATGCGAAATAGAGTGTTCTGAGAAGCTTAAAATGAAGAAATAAGCGTTCTAAAATGCTTTAAAAATTCAAAGACATCTTTCAATGGTTAACTAACGCTAGGCGCAATATCAGACCTTAATATTGACCCATAATATTTAAATTGGACCAGGTATTATATTACAGGGTAATAGTGTACCCTACCACAAGAAATAATTATAGGTCAATTAGGGGGTACACTATGTATATTTTAAATAGTGCATTAAAACAAGGAAATACGAAGACTCTTTTCTATGTTAACTAACGGCACGGTTTCGGACCTTAATATTGACCTATACTTTTTAAATTAGACCTCGTATTATATTACAGGGAAATAGTGTACCCTAAGACAGGAAATAATTATAGGTCAATTAGGGGGTACACAGCGTGACCCTAAAGTTTACTATGTATGCCTATGCGAAATAGAGTGTTCTGAGAAGCTTAAAATGAAGAAATAAGTGTTCTAAAATGCTTTAAAAACTCAAAGACATCTTTCAATGGTTAACTAACGAAAGGCGCGATATCAGACCTTAATATGGAACCATAATATTTAAATTGGACCAGGAATTATATTACAGGGTAATAGTGTACCCTACCACAGGAATTAAATATAGGTCAATTAGGGGGTACACTATGTGTATTTTAAATAGTACATTAAAACAAGGAAATTCGAAGACTCTTTTCTATGTTAACTAACGGCACGGTATCGGACCTTAATATTGACCTAAAATTTTTTAATTGGACCACGTATTATATTACAGGGTGATAGTGTACCCTACCACAGAAAATAATTATAGGTCAATTAGGGGGTACACAGCGGGACCCTAAAGTTTACTATGTATGCCTATGCGAAATAAAGTGTTCTGAGAAGCTTAAAATGAGGAAATAAACGTTCTAAAATGCTTTAAAAATTCAAAGACACTTTTCTATGTTAATAAACGGCACGGTATCGGACCTTAATATTGACCTATAATTTTTAAATTGGACCACGTATTGTATTACATGGTAATAGTGTACCCTACCACAGGAAATAATTATAGGTCAATTAGGGGGTACACAGCGTGACCCTAAAGTTTACGATGTATGCCTATGCGAAATAGAGTGTTCTGAGAAGCTTAAAATGAAGAAATAAGCGTTCTAAAATGCTTTAAAAATTCAAAGACATCTTTCAATGGTTAACTAACGCAAGGCGCGATATCAGACCTTAATATGGAACCATAATATTTAAATTGGACCAGGTATTATATTACAGGGTAATAGTGTACCCTGCCACAGGAAATAATTATAGGTCAATTAGGGGGTACACTATGTATATTTTAAATAGTGCATTAAAACAAGGAAATAAGAAGACACTTTTCTATGTTAACTAACGGCACGGTATCGGATCTTAATATTGACCTATAATTTTTAAAATGGACCACGTATTATATCACAGGGTAATAGTGTACCCTACCACAGGAAATAATTATAGGTCAATTAGGGGGTACACAGCGTGACCCTAAAGTTTACTATGTATGCCTATGCGAAATAGAGTGTTCTGAGAAGCTTAAAATGAAGAAATAAGCGTTCTAAAATGCTTTAAAAATTCAAAGACATCTTTCAATGGTTAACTAACGCTAGGCGCAATATCAGACCTTAATATTGACCCATAATATTTAAATTGGACCAGGTATTATATTACAGGGTAATAGTGTACCCTACCACAAGAAATAATTATAGGTCAATTAGGGGGTACACTATGTATATTTTAAATAGTGCATTAAAACAAGGAAATACGAAGACACTTTTCTATGTTAACTAACGGCACGGTATCGGATCTTAATATTGACCTATAATTTTTAAAATGGACCACGTATTATATCACAGGGTAATAGTGTACCCTACCACAGGAAATAATTATAGGTCAATTAGGGGGTACACAGCGTGACCCTAAAGTTTACTATGTATGCCTATGCGAAATAGAGTGTTCTGAGAAGCTTAAAATGAAGAAATAAGCGTTCTAAAATGCTTTAAAAATTCAAAGACATCTTTCAATGGTTAACTAACGCTAGGCGCAATATCAGACCTTAATATTGACCCATAATATTTAAATTGGACCAGGTATTATATTACAGGGTAATAGTGTACCCTACCACAAGAAATAATTATAGGTCAATTAGGGGGTACACTATGTATATTTTAAATAGTGCATTAAAACAAGGAAATACGAAGACTCTTTTCTATGTTAACTAACGGCACGGTTTCGGACCTTAATATTGACCTATACTTTTTAAATTAGACCTCGTATTATATTACAGGGAAATAGTGTACCCTAAGACAGGAAATAATTATAGGTCAATTAGGGGGTACACAGCGTGACCCTAAAGTTTACTATGTATGCCTATGCGAAATAGAGTGTTCTGAGAAGCTTAAAATGAAGAAATAAGTGTTCTAAAATGCTTTAAAAACTCAAAGACATCTTTCAATGGTTAACTAACGAAAGGCGCGATATCAGACCTTAATATGGAACCATAATATTTAAATTGGACCAGGAATTATATTACAGGGTAATAGTGTACCCTACCACAGGAATTAAATATAGGTCAATTAGGGGGTACACTATGTGTATTTTAAATAGTACATTAAAACAAGGAAATTCGAAGACTCTTTTCTATGTTAACTAACGGCACGGTATCGGACCTTAATATTGACCTAAAATTTTTTAATTGGACCACGTATTATATTACAGGGTGATAGTGTACCCTACCACAGAAAATAATTATAGGTCAATTAGGGGGTACACAGCGGGACCCTAAAGTTTACTATGTATGCCTATGCGAAATAAAGTGTTCTGAGAAGCTTAAAATGAGGAAATAAACGTTCTAAAATGCTTTAAAAATTCAAAGACACTTTTCTATGTTAATAAACGGCACGGTATCGGACCTTAATATTGACCTATAATTTTTAAATTGGACCACGTATTGTATTACATGGTAATAGTGTACCCTACCACAGGAAATAATTATAGGTCAATTAGGGGGTACACAGCGTGACCCTAAAGTTTACGATGTATGCCTATGCGAAATAGAGTGTTCTGAGAAGCTTAAAATGAAGAAATAAGCGTTCTAAAATGCTTTAAAAATTCAAAGACATCTTTCAATGGTTAACTAACGCAAGGCGCGATATCAGACCTTAATATGGAACCATAATATTTAAATTGGACCAGGTATTATATTACAGGGTAATAGTGTACCCTGCCACAGGAAATAATTATAGGTCAATTAGGGGGTACACTATGTATATTTTAAATAGTGCATTAAAACAAGGAAATAAGAAGACACTTTTCTATGTTAACTAACGGCACGGTATCGGATCTTAATATTGACCTATAATTTTTAAAATGGACCACGTATTATATCACAGGGTAATAGTGTACCCTACCACAGGAAATAATTATAGGTCAATTAGGGGGTACACAGCGTGACCCTAAAGTTTACTATGTATGCCTATGCGAAATAGAGTGTTCTGAGAAGCTTAAAATGAAGAAATAAGCGTTCTAAAATGCTTTAAAAATTCAAAGACATCTTTCAATGGTTAACTAACGCTAGGCGCAATATCAGACCTTAATATTGACCCATAATATTTAAATTGGACCAGGTATTATATTACAGGGTAATAGTGTACCCTACCACAAGAAATAATTATAGGTCAATTAGGGGGTACACTATGTATATTTTAAATAGTGCATTAAAACAAGGAAATACGAAGACTCTTTTCTATGTTAACTAACGGCACGGTTTCGGACCTTAATATTGACCTATACTTTTTAAATTAGACCTCGTATTATATTACAGGGTAATAGTGTACCCTAAGACAGGAAATAATTATAGGTCAATTAGGGGGTACACAGCGTGACCCTAAAGTTTACTATGTATGCCTATGCGAAATAGAGTGTTCTGAGAAGCTTAAAATGAAGAAATAAGTGTTCTAAAATGCTTTAAAAACTCAAAGACATCTTTCAATGGTTAACTAACGAAAGGCGCGATATCAGACCTTAATATGGAACCATAATATTTAAATTGGACCAGGAATTATATTACAGGGTAATAGTGTACCCTACCACAGGAATTAAATATAGGTCAATTAGGGGGTACACTATGTGTATTTTAAATAGTACATTAAAACAAGGAAATTCGAAGACTCTTTTCTATGTTAACTAACGGCACGGTATCGGACCTTAATATTGACCTAAAATTTTTTAATTGGACCACGTATTATATTACAGGGTGATAGTGTACCCTACCACAGAAAATAATTATAGGTCAATTAGGGGGTACACAGCGGGACCCTAAAGTTTACTATGTATGCCTATGCGAAATAAAGTGTTCTGAGAAGCTTAAAATGAGGAAATAAACGTTCTAAAATGCTTTAAAAATTCAAAGACACTTTTCTATGTTAATAAACGGCACGGTATCAGACCTTAATATTGACCTATAATTTTTAAATTGGACCACGTATTGTATTACATGGTAATAGTGTACCCTACCACAGGAAATAATTATAGGTCAATTAGGGGGTACACAGCGTGACCCTAAAGTTTACTATGTATGCCTATGCGAAATAGAGTGTTCTGAGAAGCTTAAAATGAAGAAATAAGCGTTCTAAAATGCTTTAAAAATTCAAAGACATCTTTCAATGGTTAACTAACGCAAGGCGCGATATCAGACCTTAATATGGAACCATAATATTTAAATTGGACCAGGTATTATATTACAGGGTAATAGTGTACCCTACAACAGGAAATAATTATAGGTCAATTAGGGGGTACTCTATGTATATTTTAAATAGTGCATTAAAACAAGGAAATTCGAAGACTCTTTTCTATGTTAACTAACGGTAGGGTATCGGACCTTAATATTGACCTAAAATTTTTAAATTGGAAAACGTATTATATTACAGGGTGATAGTGTACCCTACCACAGAAAATAATTATAGGTCAATTAGGGGGTACACAGCGTGACCCTAAAGTTTACTATGTATGCCTATGCGAAATAAAGTGTTCTGAGAAGCTTACAATGAAGAAATAAGCGTTCTAAAATGCTTTAAAAATTCAAAGACATCTTTCAATGGTTAACTAACGCAAGGCGTGATATCAGACCTTAATATAGAACCATAATATTTAAATTGGACCAGGTATTATATTACAGGGTAATAGTGTACCCTACAACAGGAAATAATTATAGGTCAATTAGGGGATACACTATGTATATTTTAAATAGTGCATTAAAACAAGGAAATTCGAAGACACTTTTCTATGTTAACTAACGGCACGGTTTCGGACCTTAATATTGACCTATAATTTTTAAATTGGACCACGTATTATATTTCCGGGTAATAGTGAACCCTACCACAGGAAATAATTATAGGTCATTTAGGGGGTACACAGCGTGACCCTAAAGTTTACTATGTATGCCTATGCGAAATAAAGTGTTCTGAGAAGCTTAAAATGAAGAAATAAGCGTTCTAAAATGCTTTAAAAATTCAAACACATCTTTCAATGGTTACCTAACGCAAGGCGCAATATCAGACCTTAATATTGACCCATAATATTTAAATTGGACCAGGTATTATATTACAGGGTAATAGTGTACCCTGCCACAGGAAATAATTATAGGTCAATTAGGGGGTACACTATGTATATTTTAAATAGTGCATTAAAACAAGGAAATAGGAAGACACTTTTCTATGTTAACTAACGGCACGGTATCGGATCTTAATATTGACCTATAATTTTTAAAATGGACCACGTATTATATCACAGGGTAATAGTGTACCCTACCACAGGAAATAATTATAGGTCAATTAGGGGGTACACAGCGTGACCCTAAAGTTTACTATGTATGCCTATGCGAAATAGAGTGTTCTGAGAAGCTTAAAATGAAGAAATAAGCGTTCTAAAATGCTTTAAAAATTCAAAGACATCTTTCAATGGTTAACTAACGCTAGGCGCAATATCAGACCTTAATATTGACCCATAATATTTAAATTGGACCAGGTATTATATTACAGGGTAATAGTGTACCCTACCACAAGAAATAATTATAGGTCAATTAGGGGGTACACTATGTATATTTTAAATAGTGCATTAAAACAAGGAAATACGAAGACTCTTTTCTATGTTAACTAACGGCACGGTTTCGGACCTTAATATTGACCTATACTTTTTAAATTAGACCTCGTATTATATTACAGGGTAATAGTGTACCCTAAGACAGGAAATAATTATAGGTCAATTAGGGGGTACACAGCGTGACCCTAAAGTTTACTATGTATGCCTATGGGAAATAGAGTGTTCTGAGAAGCTTAAAATGAAGAAATAAGCGTTCTAAAATGCTTTAAAAATTCAAAGACATCTTTCAATGGTTAAATAACGCAAGGCGCAATATCAGACCTTAATATTGACCCATAATATTTAAATTGGACCAGGTATTATATTACAGGGTAATAGTGTACCCTTCCAAAGGAAATAATTATAGGTCAATTAGGGGGTACACAGTGTGACCCTAAAGTTTACTATGTATGCCTATGCGAAATAAAGTGTTCTGAGAAGCTTAAAATGAGGAAATAAGCGTTCTAAAATGCTTTTAAAATTCAAAGACATTTTTCTATGCTAACTAACGGCACGGTATCGGACCTTAATATTGACCTATAATTTTTAAATTGGACCACCTATTATATTACAGGGTAATAGTGTACCCTACCACAGGAAATAATTATAGGTCAATTAGGGGGTACACAGCGTGACCCTAAAGTTTACTATGTATGCCTATGCGAAATAAAGTGTTCTGAGAAGCTTAAAATGAAGAAATAAGCGTTCTAAAATGCTTTAAAAATTCAAAGACATCTTTCAATGGTTAACTAACGCAAGGCGCAATATCAAACCTTAATATTGACCCATAATATTTAAATTGAACAAGGTATTGTATTACAGGGTAATAGTGTACCCTACCACAGGAAATAATTATAGGTCAATTAGGGGGTACACTATGTATATTTTAAATAGTGCATTAAAACAAGGAAATACGAAGACATTTTTCAATGTTAACTAACGGCACGGTATCGGAACTTAATATTGACCTATAATTTTTACATTGGACCACGTATTATATTACAGGGTAATAGTGTACCCTACCACAGATGCTTTAAAAATTCAAAGACATTTTTCTATGTTAACTAACGGCACGGTATCGGACCTTAATATTGACCTATAATTTTTAAATTGGACCACGTATTATATTACAGGGTAATAATGTACCCTACCACAGGAAATAATTATAGGTCATTTAGGGGGTACACAGCGTAACCCTAAATTTTACTATGTATGCCTATGCGAAATAGAGTGTTCTGAGATGCTTAAAATGAAGAAATAAGCGTTCAAAAATGCTTTAAAAATTCAAAGACATCTTTCAATGGTTAACTAACGCAAGGCGCAATATCAGACCTTAATATTGACCCATAATATTTAAATTGGACCAGGTATTATATTACAGGGTAATAGTGTACCCTACCACAGGAAATAATTATAGGTCAATTAGGGGGTACACTATGTATATTTTAAATAGTGCATTAAAACAAGGAAATACGAAGACACTTTTCTATGTTAACTAACGGCACGGTATCGGAAATTAATATTGACCTATAATTTTTAAATTGGACCACGTATTATATTACAGGGTAATAGTGTACCCTACCACAGGAAATAATTATAGGTCATTTAGGGGGTACACAGCGTGACCCTAAATTTTACTATGTATGCCTATGGGAAATAGAGTGTTCTGAGAAGCTTAAAATGAAGAAATAAGCGTTCTAAAATGCTTTAAAAATTCAAAGACATCTTTCAATGGTTAAATAACGCAAGGCGCAATATCAGACCTTAATATTGACCCATAATATTTGAATTGGACCAGGTATTATATTACGGGGTAATAGTGTACCCTACCACAGGAAATAATTATAGGTCAATTAGGGTGTACACTATGTATATTTTAAATAGTGCATTAAAACAAGGAAATACGAAGACACTTTTCTATGTTAACTAACGGCCCGGTATCGGACCTTAATATTGACCTATAATTTTTAAATTGGACCACGTATTATATTACATGATAATAGTGTACCCTGCCACAGGAAATAATTATAGGTCAATTAGGGGGTACACTATGTATATTTTAAATAGTGTATTAAAACAAGGAAATACGAAGACACTTTTCTATGTTAACTAACGGCCCGGTATCGGACCTTAATATTGACCTATAATTTTTAAATTGGACCACGTATTATATTATAGGGTAATAGTGTACCCTACCACAAGAAATAATTATAGGTCAATTAGGGAGTACACAGCGTGACCCTAAAGTTCTCTATGTATGCCTCTGCGAAATAGAGTGTTCTGAGAAGCTTAAAATGAAGAAATAAGCGTTCTAAAATGCTTTAAAAATTCAAAGACATCTTTCAATGTTTAACTAACGCTAGGCGCAATATCAGACCTTAATATTGACCCATAATATTTAAATTGGACCAGGTATTATATTACAGGGTAATAGTGTACCCTACCACAGGAAATAATTATAGGTCATTTAGGGGGTACACTATGTATATTTTAAATAGTGCATTAAAACAAGGAAATACGAAGACACTTTTCTATTTTAACTAACGGCACGGTATCGGACCTTAATATTGACCTATAATTTTTAAATTGTACCACGTATTATATTACAGGGCAATAGTGTACCCTACCACAGAAAATAATTATAGGTCAATTAGGGGGTACACAGCGGGACCCTAAAGTTTACTATGTATGCCTATGCGAAATAAAGTGTTCTGAGAAGCTTAAAATGAGGAAATAAACGTTCTAAAATGCTTTAAAAATTCAAAGACACTTTTCTATGTTAATAAACGGCACGGTATCGGACCTTAATATTGACCTATAATTTTTAAATTGGACCACGTATTGTATTACATGGTAATAGTGTACCCTACCACAGGAAATAATTATAGGTCAATTAGGGGGTACACAGCGTGACCCTAAAGTTTACGATGTATGCCTATGCGAAATAGAGTGTTCTGAGAAG